>NC_139254.1:38948781-39422036 GCF_977018435.1 Lepisma saccharinum
ACTTGTCATTTGACCTCCTTAACGACCTCCTTTTTTATTCTAAAAAAAAATAAAATTATTGGAAGTTTCCGGTTCGTCTCATTTCGCGATTCATCCTCATATCCACGATGAATTTAGGAGGCCCAGGTTTGTATATATTCCATCTTTCATTCGGAGGGGCAGCGTAAACCGAGCACCTAATTAACCATTCAATGATGATAATAATAATTACAACAGCGTTTATGATCAGAAAGCAAAAAATTATCATGGAAGAGCTTTACTGTGTTCCACCTCCTTTTGAATATCCCCCTCTCTCCTCTGAAGCATGCATTCGCTGTTCATAATTTTCGTCCTTGATTTCTAATATGTTTCCCGCTCGTTGGGCAAAAGCGTGTTTCTTTGGTTTTTGGACCACAGCTCTTCATTTCCATTTTTCTCTCAACGCACACATTTATGTTATAAAGTCACGGAAATTCTTATCTTCTTTGCATCGCATAATTGAATAATTGAAGTAAAAACACGATGTAAGTGCTATTGGTAAACGTACGAGGAAAATTAGTTTTGCAGGAATTCCCTTGTCAATATAAATAGCATGTTGCTGTCTTTTGGTTTCTGAAATATGTGAAATTATATTACATTTGTATACTAATTAACTTACAAACTCTCTAAGCTTCTTGAATCCGAAAGTTCATGGCTGCAGCAATATGGGTTTTCCATTTGTAATTATCCTGAGCAAGATTTATATACATTCTATTCCATCTTTACCGATTTCTTTTAGGTCCATCTTCGTTTTGGTCCTTTACCATCAGGTTTCCCAACAAGAATCCTGTAAACTCTTATTTTTTTTCCTTTCTCATTCGTTCCTACCCAAGTCTTCGTGATTTAATCATCAATCTAATAATATTTGAAAATAATTATAAATTATGTACTTCTAAATTATGTAACCTTCTCCATTAACTTGTTTCTTCATCCCTTTTAGGCTGAAATATTTTCCTAAGGATCTTATTTTCAAATACTCTCAATTTATCTTTAAGGGATCAAGTTTTCGCATCCATAGGCAAAATTACTGTTTTGTATATTTTAAGATTTAGTTTCTTAGATATTAAAAGAGGAGACAGAGAAAAAATAACATGCATTTTCCGAATTAAGCCTTTTTTTTCATTTCCTCTTTAATATAATTTTCATTTGTTAGTATTACTCCCAAGTACTTGACATTGGAAACTGGTTCAAACGAGTAATTATCACTTGGTTTCGGCCTGTAATTTTCTCTTTGCTAACTTCCTTAGCTGCTTTGAAAAATATTTTATCATTATTCTTAATTGTATTTACATCATCTGCATATGCTAACAGTTGAGTCAAATCGTTTAATTTTAGTACTTCGTTAGTTTCTTTTACCTTCCTAATAGCATATTCTAAGGTAAAATTAAAGAGCAATGGATATGTTGCATCTTTTTTTAATAACCTATCATGAATTGTACATTTGTCAGTCATATTAACAAGATTCTAAATCGATAATATATTTTATCTCTTTTGATGGAATCATATGTTTTTTTCTTTTTTTTAAATGGAGGTACATTTTCGTTATATTCCCACTTTTCTCAAGTGTCTGTCTGATGTGAAAAATTTGGTTTGTTACGTTTAAATCCACATTGATAATCACATATATTTTCATTAGCATATGGGGTTAGTCTTGCTAAAAGAATATGAGATAATATTTTTATATTTTGTTGAGAGTAGAGAAAATTCCACGGTAATTATTGCAGTTCATTTTATCACCTTTTTTTAAACACAGGAACAATTATGGATTCTTTCCACTGTTGAAGGTTTTTTCTTCTTTATTCCATATTAAACAAATCAATTTATGAATTTGACATATTTATTTATTGAGAAAATTCCAGATACAACACAAGTGGCCATTTTACACTGAAATTGTCAACAACGAGAAAACAATAATAATAATAAGTAAAAAAAATTAAGAGTAACAAAACAACATAAAAGTAAATATCAAATTGACAAAAAAAATAAGTAAAAAATGGCACTATGTGATATTAATTACAAGCATTTCTTCTGATGGAAGACCGAAAGGCAAACTCGGAAGAAAATAGTACACCGTGTCCATAAATATACTGTCATACTTTAAAGTGGTATTACGTCGCTTTGGATAATCGTATTTAAATAAAATTGGTGACATTTGAAAGAAAAAAACTGAAATATTTTTTGTGCATGTCAACAATGGACACCAATATCAACAATGAACGAGTATCGAAACGTCAAGTCATTTTTTCTTTCGAGCGGCCACTGTGAAAGGTCCAGCTTATCTTGACATGCTCACTGAATGCTTATTTCCACAATTGGAAGAAAATGAAGGCAATAAATTTATTTTTCACCTCCTCACTGGCATTTACATGTTCGGAAACATCAGAATGAGCGGCTTGGATTGGACGTGCCGGAAATGATGACAATTGGTCGCCATTGCCTCAAAACCTGCAAGAACTGCAAATTCGCATCACTTCTGCAATCCAGTCCATGTTGGAGCGTGTGTGGCATGAATGGGAATATCGCCTTGATGTCTGCAGGGGCACTCGTGGGAGGGCCACATTCAATGTCTACGAGTTGTAAAATAAAATATTTGAGTTTTTCTTTCAAATGTCACCAATTTCATTTAAATACGGTTATCCAAAGCGACGTAATACTAATCTGCGAGAAGGGTTAGAAATCTTGTAGAGGCTCTCGTGTAGTTTAGCACGTAATAATAAAAAAATGCAAAATACCCCGACAACGTTTCAGCTACTAGGACCTCATTACCATGAGCCTAATCCTAGTAAGCCACATACACACCTGTTCTTCGTATCGCATATGCTAGTAAGTCAGATGACATACTGGGAGAATCTCATTTCCCCCAATGAGCCCACCACAACAAACGTCGCACATGCTAGAAGAAACAGGATCAGGATATTTTATGCTAAATTTACGGCTGCCTGTATGCAGTTATAGGCAAATCATTAAAAGAGCGCTCTAATATACAATGATTTCTCCTACTATGTACCCTAACATACAATTTAACATAACAAGTAAAATTTCGATTCGTCTATATATACCCAACGAAACTCAGAAACTGTCATACGCGAGAGCTATATATTTTGCAACAACTATAATTACCCAACACTAGCAACAAGAACAAAAAAATTATATCAATTACTTGTATAATATTAATTAGTAACTTTAGATAATATTAATTATTAGTTTTCAGTTGAAATTAATTTTAAAAAACAATTAATAACATGTTAAGTGATGATAACCAAGTGCAAAAAGCATTGCATTTCTTTTTTTTTTTTACACGCAAACAAAGCACCACTTAGTTCACAAAACCTCTAACAGATGGCAGATAGTTACATGGTTCTAGTTAGGATGATGATTTTTGGGTTGTTGGATTGGGGTTGAAGAAGACTATTTGTTGTAGTGACCACAGTATTGTTTTTTTGTGTGTGTTTTCTGTTCTCTTACGATAATTTAACATTGGTTGTCATAGAACCCTCCAATTCATGACTTAGGAAAAATCTGTTTGGTGATTCATCATGTACACCTGTATGTGATAAAAAATATGAATAGAACCTATGTTCGGAATTCGAAAATGGCGACCGGAAGTGGGATTATCTTGGAAACGGTAAGACTTAGGAAAAATCTGTTTGGTGATTCATCACGTACGCCTATATGTGAGTAAAATATGAATAGAACCTATGTTCGGAAATCGAAAATGGCGACCGGAAGTGGGGTTATCTTGGAAACGGTAAGAATTAGGAAAAATCTGTTTGGTGATTCATCATGTACACCTATATGTGAGAAAAATATGAATAGAACCTATGTTCGGAAATCCAAAATGGCGACCGGAAGTGGGTTATCTTGGAAACGGTAAGACTTAGGAAAAATCTGTTTGGTGATTCATCACGTACGCCTATATGTGAGTAAAATATGAATAGAACCTATGTTCGGAAATCGAAAATGGCGTCCGGAAGTGGGGTTATCTTGGAAACGGTAAGACTTAAGAGAAATCTGTTTGGTGATTCATCATGTACACCTATATGTGAGAAAAAGTATGAATAGAACCTATGATCGGGAATCCAAAATGGCGACCGGAAGTGGGGTTATCTTGGAAACGATAAAACTTAGAAAAAATCTGTTTGGTGATTCATCATGTACACCTATATGTAAGTAAAATATGAATAGAACCTATGCTCGGAAATCCAAAATGGCGACCGGAAGTGGGATTATCTTGGAAACGGTAAGACTTAGGAAAGATCTGTTTGCGAATTCGACGACTGCAAGATCAAGAACTTTTATCTCAAGAATGGGAGGAACGAAGTGTTCCCGCGCGAGAATTACAACCTCGACATGACCAAAGACGATTACCTAAAACTTTACGAAGCTTACACGGCTTACAAGAGGGTAACGGAGGGAAGCGTGGACATGTACTACACTCCCAGCGAATTCAAAATCCGCAGGCCGATGTTCGTCATCAATACCACAAAAAGATAGCAGGTGGTGGTTAACGATCGCACCAACATTAAGGTCCTCTGCGAGTTCCACGACGCGCTGCCTGCCGATACTCAGTGTAGCGTCATCCTGATTGCAGAGAAATCCTTCGCGTACGACGTGAAGAACGAGAGGGTGACGGAACAATTTTAAAAATTCGTAAAAAAAAAAATTGCCACATACTAAAAAAAATCTACACATTTTTAGGGTATATAAAAATATGTGAAAAAACTTTAAAATACTGAAATATTAAAACAAACAGAATCCAATGTAAATTAGTTCGGTACGTAAATAAAAAAAATGATAGGTTAAATTATATCACTTAGGATCGTAAAAAATTTAAAAATCGTAAGAAAAAAAGATAGGTTAAGTTGTATCACGTAAGATCGTGATATACCTACCAAGTGTGAGTGGGAAAAAAGGGAAAAAAGGGAAATTTTACTAAAACATCGCTAAACGCTAAAACGTCGACAAAAAATTGTCAAAATATGACAAAAACTAATATTCAATTGATAAAAAAAGAGGCTACAAATGCATACCTACAACGTGTTGCGTTGAACCGGCTAATATACACTACTGTCAATCGTGGCAGTTCAGTATCCTCAATTGTTTGTCTGGCAGTATACATATATATCATCGTGGAAGTTTTAGTGAGCTACAAGTTTTTTATTGAAGGCTCTCTCTCTCTCTTGAAAGGTAAGTTTTTTTCAAGTGTGTTTTATTTTTTTCATGATATATATTTATTTTGTTTTGCGTCTGACACACACACACACACACATATTCAGAGGAATCATAAAAATTGACACACACCTCCTACAACAGTGCACACACGCGTCTAATATATATATGCAGTTGTGGGAGGAAAAATGTCTAGCACTTTTTTTTTTCTATTTTTTTTCCTTCTGTTTCAGTGCGCTTTCCCCTACCACCACACACCCCAAAAAAATTTGACGTATATAAATAACAGAGTATATACATACACAGAGAAATGGAACCGCAACCAGGTCCCTCCGGTCTTTGCGGGAAAAAATGGCATGTCGCAACTGTACAAAGTTAATTTCTAAATCGAACATCTCGAAGCATTTGAAAAATGTCGTCTACCGGAACATGATGTCCCCCCGGCAAAGAAATCTCGCATTGATGTGCATGAAGACGGTGCTCTGAATAAAAGTGCACGCATCATGACGTATAAATCTGGAAGTGACGCGTGTGACTAGAGCACTTTCCTCGACAATGAGAAATCCTGGTAGATGATAAATTACGGGATTGTCTCATTAATGTTGCAGTTAAAATTCATCTTGTCTTCACCCTGCTGTATGAGAAAGTTGTCTCGGACAAGACAAGCACTTTCAGCTTTTACGTAGGGTGCGAAGGCTTACATGAGGGCAATCACGACGATCTTGACGAAATTGTGACACGGCTTTTTGAGCATCTGGGAGAAAAACAAGAAGCGTTCGAAGGTCGAGGAAGTGGATGGAGTCTTTGCGGTCGCAGCCACATGTTACAGCTTCGAGTGTGCAACTTTAAAGCCTTACGCAGCACCCAAAAAACAAAAACAAAAAATGCTGCACCAGACCTGCGGGGTGTAGTGCGGCGATGACAGACCATAAAAAACTCTTCTGATCTTTACTCTGTCATCGCCGCACTACACCCCGCTTATGATAAACCCCATCGTCTGTCCAATTACAGACGATACGAGAGGAAATACAAGAATGTAATGCAAGGAATTTCTTATCCTGTGGAGCTGAACAACATAGATCATTTTATAAAACAATATCGAGAAATAAGAGGAGAAAATATTGATATTTCTGTATTCGGGGTTGACGATTGCGGTGACATTTGTGTGTTAAGACCTGCGAGAAGCCAGAATAATGTAATTCGACTCTTGCTTGTAGATGGCAGTTACAGTTTGATATGGAATTTTTCTCGATTACTCGGAAGACAGATGAGAAAGCATTGCAATAAGATTGAAATTTGCGATCGATGTTTGAGAATTTTTCGCGTGGGAAAGAAGATGAAAGAACAGCACAAGTGTCTTGGCTCCGTGAATGCAGAACCCGAAGATGTCATGCCGGAACCCGGAACCAAGATGAAATTTCAGAAACACCAGGCTCTTCTCCACCATCCCGTCGTCCTTTATGCCGACTTTGAAAGCTTCAAAGCTCCCATGACGTCTTGCAACCCTGATCCCTCTACCTCAAGCACAATACAAATTTTTCACCACGAACCTTGCAGTTTCTCCATTTACGAAGAAAAATTAATTGATGTCATCTTGTATTGCGGACCCGATGCGGCAAAAAATTTTGTTAAGAAGATAGCGGAATGCGCAAGAGAACTTGCACCCAGCCTGAAAGGTACTTACGTTTCTCCACCTACTCTGACAACGGAACAACAACGGAGACATGACACGGCGACAAGATGTGCGGAGTGTAACCAGGCTTTCACTCCTGAAAATCACAAGGTCGTACACCACGACCATCAGAATGGATTATTCCTGAACACCATCTGTAATTCCTGCAATCTTAAAATTAAGGAGTCGCATTTTGTTGCCGTGTTTCTGCATTACACGGAAAAATATGATACGCATCTGTTCATCAAAGAGTTGTACAATATCACGACTCGAATCAGCATCATCCCTAGAACGAGCGAGAAGTATATTGCAGTAAGAGTGTGGATCACTCTCGAAGAAGGAAGATGTGTGGAAGTTAGAATCCTGGACTCTTACAATTTTTTGTCCTCCAGCCTCGCCACCCTTGCAACTCAACTTGGCGACGAAGATCTTGTGGCCACCAAGCAATGCTTCGGGGATGAGAATTTGAATCTGTTGCATCGCAAGGGCGTCTACCCCTACGAGTACAGAAATGATTTCAACAAATTTGACGAGACGGAACTTCCACCCCGGGAGGCATTTTATTCTCATCTCACAGAGGACGTTTGTTCCGAAGAGGACTACGAACACGCTCGTAGTGTGTGGACGGCCTTCAATTGCCAAACTTTTCGCCACTATCACGATCTGTATCTTAAATTGGACGTGACACTTCTCATGGACATTTTCGAATCGTTTCGCAAGAGATGCATCTCGATTTACAAATTGGATCCTGCGTATTTCTTCACGACGCCGGGATTGACTTGGGAATCTATGATGAAATACTCCAACGTGGAACTGGGGCTCATCGCAGAGAAAGAACAGTATGCCTTCATGGAGAGTGCAATACGCGGTGGCATCGTCCAATGTCCCCGACGCCATGCTCTTGCAAACAATCCTCATACGCCTGGTTACGATGCATCGAAACCCAACACCTATATTGTCTACTGGGATGTCAACAACTTGTACGGCCATTCCATGTCCCAGTGTCTTCCCATCAGCGACTACGTGTGGATGACCGAAGAGGAACTCTCCTGCGAGGATTTTCTCAACTGGACCGAAAATAACGAATGGGGCCGTTTCTTGGAAGTGGATCTCGATTATCCCGAAACGCTTCACGAGAAACATCACGGATTGGCCCTGGCCCCCACCAAAGAGAACCCACCTGGAGGATCGGAGCCAAAAGTGATACTAAGCATGGAGAACAAGCGGAATTACGTTCTGCACTACCGACTCCTCCAATGTTACGTGAGTCACGGCTTGCAGCTGAAGAAAGTACATAGAGGATTGAAGTTCCGACAGAGCAAGTGGCTCGAACCCACCATAGCCGGGAACACGCAACGCAGAGCGCAATCTACATCGCCTGCAGACAAGGATCTGTACAAACTATTCAACAACGCCATCTACGGCAAGACGATGGAGAACGTGCGCAATTACATCGACGCAACGTTCGCCACGGACGAAAAGAAATTCGAGAAGATTGTTGTGTCCCCCTACTTCAAAAACTTCATCATTTTCGACGAGAATCTGATATTCATCGAGAAGAACAAGAACCAAGTGATGCTCAACAAGCCGATTGCCATAGGTGCCACCGTCCTTGAACTCTCTAAATTGCACATGTACCAATCCTACTACGATCAGTTTCAACCCTTTTTTGGAGATAACATTGAAATATGTTACATTGACACGGATAGCTTCGGTTTTCTAAATCCAAACACCAAGCCTCGAACATGATCTGAGTTCGATGAAGCATCTTTTTTATTTTAGCAACTTACCATCAGGCCATCACTTGCATTCGACAGAAAATAAAATGACGATTGGAAAATACTAAGATGAAGTTGACGGGAAGTACATAAGCGAATTTGCGGGGCTTCGTGCCAAAATGTACTGCGTCAAGATTGCAGAAGAAAGAGAGATCAAGAAAGCGAAGGGTGTGGGAAAAATAAGTACCAGTAAATTCAACATGCAAGATTATAAAGAATGCCTGTTTCAAGGTAAAAGAAAACTCAGCACCGATCAGCGCATTGCGAATACGTTACACGAACTGTACACGACGCGCGTAACTAAGGTAGCATTGGATGCCAGAGACAACAAGTTACGTGTTCTCAATTGTCAAATCCACACGAGAGAGTGGGACCACTGCAATGGAAGCGACCAGTGTGACGTGTGCCTCACTCTAACCGCATAGCCATGAAGTTCGCTGTCTTTTGCCATTCTCCAAAAACATACGGAGGAAAAGAGGAAGCCCTCAGGCGATGAAAAGTTGGAAGTCGTTAAAATGTCATTACGCTCGCTCTAAACGAGGCTCATTAAATTCAACTCTTACTTTTATTTTCTTCATAGTGATCTAATGACATAATTACATGTTCGAGTCTTTTCGAATTGCATGGCTGCAGATAAAATCTTCTCTTTTTTTATTTGATCTACAAGGGCCACACCATCGAAATTTAATTTAAATAAATAGCAGGGACAATGAACCTTTTTGGCTTCCGAAACAAACCAATATGGAAATTGAACACCGCACGACGACAGATCTACCTTCCGTGTTATGTAAACTCAACGGCCTGTTGATCGTTCATCTCAACAGCATTTGGACGAAATTGGATGACGACGTGGGAAAGATTTTTTACTTCTTCAATAACAATTTACATTTTTACGAAATTCCTATCGGCGGGAAACTTCGGATCACCGTGAATCCGGAGAACGGAGGGCGAAAAATCAAAATTTCTACCGGCAAGAACATTTTTGGAATGAAGCACGAAGGTACTTTCTAACATGGCGTACGATGTTTCTGCAGGCGACTATCTTTACGTTCAACTCCTCGGAGATTACAACAAACTCATTCCTCTCTTCGTAGAATTACGAATCGTCTATCCTTTAATAAATAACCGTTAACAAAATGCCTAACGACATTTTCGGCCACACCAAGCGTGTAGACCACGCAGAAGAAATTCTCATGCTGGATATTCGAGTTAAAAAGTTGAGGAGCGATTTTATTGCTTTGCAGGAGAACTTAAACAAAAGTTTAGAGTCGGAAATCGCTACGCTCCAAACGCAATGTCTCGATCCTATTCTGAAAATCGATTCCGAACTGAAAACACTCATAAAAAATTATGTTGATGTACCTTCTTACGACAACGTTCAAAATATACAGTTGAGCGTGGATTCGCTTCAAAATGATTTGGCCAAATTACAGCAATTTCAATCGAAAGATTTGGAAAAATTGAAACTCGAAATCGAAGAACGAATTTCCGCAATCGAGAAGATTTTCTCTCATCTTCAAACCGTAGTGAATGATATCGATGTAGAACGCTTGCATGTCGTTGTTTCCAAATTACAAGAAGAATTCACCAGCACGTTGGAAAAAAGTAAATCCAAGTTACAGACTTTGGAAGATACAATGACGAACCTACCATCGTCAGACGAACTGCTGGTCATCGGTAAAGGCATTGCGAACATAAAAATTCAATTGGAGGCTTATCAAGATTTCGAACACATTCAAACCACCATCGCTACGCTTCAGGAGTATTTGGAGTTGATCAACGAAGAAATTAAAAATATTCGCGTTCAAGCAAGTGCGCTGACGAGTATTCAAGACACGTTAAGCACGGTTCAGCAGAAGATCTAATATTTAGAAAATTTGAACGTGGAATCGAACCTTGCTCATTTTCATCACGTACTCGACAACATACAGGGTGACTTGGAATCGTTACGGACGAGCGTGCCTTCGAAGGAAGATTTGGAAAAATTGAAAACGGCGGTGACGGCATTATCCGATTCGAGCGACATCAAAAGTTCATTGAGCGATCTCGAAAGTACGGTGGCCAATTTCCACACCTCCAAAGAATTACACGCTTTGAAAAGGAACATATCTCGAATGCTGAAACGACTAGAAACGGAAACGGCAAACGTGGAACAGATTCGAGATGAAATTACTTCGCTGGTGTCGACGCTGCCCACTTCGCAGAGCGTCACGGATCTTCATACGCAGTTTACCGAAATACGAAAAATCGTGAACGATCTTACCGGGAAAAGTTCGAAATTGAATGAAGTTGAGAACCTTCAGAACATTGTCGTCAACATCAGAGATCAAGTTGGAGTGCTGGAATCCACGCAGGAATCGACGCTGTCCTCTTTCGGTGCCAAGTTGCAAGAACTCAACGAAAACTACAAACAGTTGAACGTGGAAGTGAAAATCAAACCTTCATTTTCTACCGTAACGGATACCATAGTCGAGCATTTGTTGCCCATTGAAAATTAACTTGGACACGTTCACAGTAATCTGCTCAGCGTCGACACTAAAATCGCCAAATTGTTCACCTTGCAAGCCATCGAAATCAACAGCGTACCCAATCAACAGAGAATCTCCAAGTTCGTCGAAGGTAACAAACTGTACATTTTACATCCTTATCATCCGTATTACAAATTTCTCCTCGATGGCACGATTCAGATAAACGAATTTTCGTACTTGTCTCACGCCAGAAAAGCTAGCGTTCCCACCATGACCTTGATATCGAATCGTTGTGTCCAGAAAGCAGGAAACATTCCTCTGGCACGTTGGAACGAATCGCACAACATATATGAAATACACGAAGACGAAGATCTTACCGTTTTCGACGTGAGTGCCGGCGATAAGCTGGTCATTCAAAACACGAGCGAGGTGCCACCCTCTTTGAATCCCATCACGCTCGTGCTTCTCTTCAAACGTAATGTCTAAAAAAATGTCTAGGCAAGTCATCGTCGAAGAATTGCATAAACCTGCAGGCCGCAAGTACGAACGTTTAGCGGTGGTAACCAAGGGCATCGATGACCTCTGGGAAAGTGACCTCGTCGAGATGAGTAGCGGCAATCTAAAAAATGTACATAAATTGAACAAGGGCAACAAGTACCTCCTCACCGTCATAGACACATTTTCGAAATTCGCATGGGCAGTACATTTGAAAGCCAAAACGGGAACATGCGTCACGGAAGCATTCAAATTAATTTTTCGCGAAAGCGGCAGACGACCTCGGTTTCTGCACGCGGACAAGGGGAAGGAATTCTACAATGCCACGTTCAGGCAGTTTATTCGGAAACACGACGTTCAACATTACTCGACCTTCAGTGACGTCAAAGCCAGCATCGTGGAAAGATTCAATCGCACTATGAAATCGCGCATGTGGTCACGCTTTTCGCTTGAGGGAAGCTACAAGTGGGTCACCATTCTTCCGGAACTCGTTAACGACTATAATCACACGGTGCACAGAACGACAGGCATAAAGCCAGCTGACGTTACGAAGTCCGACGAGCAACGTTTAATTTCTACCGTTTAATGTCCAAAGTACACACCCACGACAAAAAGAGGCAAATACAAAATTGGAGACCAGGTGAGGATCAGTAAATTGAAGCGAACGTTCGACAAGGACTTCACACGAAACTGGAGCACGGAACTTTTTACCGTGGTTCGAGTTTTACCCGGGAACCGTCACACGTATATAATAAAGGACAGTGGCGGTGAAATTTTAGGGCGCTTCTACGAGGAGGAACACTCTAAAACTAAATACCCCGACACGTACCTAATCGAAAAAGTTTTGCGTAAGAAAGGTGACAAACATTTCGTGAAATGGCTGGGACTTCCGGGAACGAGTTGGATCGATTCGAACAAGGTGATACTATGAGTACGTGGAATGTTGTGAAACGTTTACCTGATTCGGAAAGTCAAACAAAAAAAAGGAACGTCGAATTGCTCCCCGACAGCATACGATGTCTGATCGTAGGACCTTCAGGGTGCGGAAAGACGACACTGCTCATTGATAATTTTATCCTCGTACCAATTGGTTAGACTGGGAAAACAGACACCTCTACGTATTTTCGAAAAGTCACGAACAAGCAAAATACCAGCAACTTATGAAACTGTACGAGGGGCTGGGCATTGCAACTTTCGCATCTGAAATCATTCCACTGGACGATTGTCTCGAGAATTCCGTTGTGGTGTTCGACGACATGATCCTGGAAAATCATAACGAGATTCGTAATTTTTTCACTCGAGGTCGTCACAAAGGATTAGATTGTTTGTACATGGCAGAAATTTTTCCAAGGTTCCGAAACAACTGCTACGCGATAACGATAATTTTATTTGCTTGTTTCGACAAGACCACATGATGATCACGTAGGGGCTGAAATGAATTACAATCTATTTTCTAAATTCTGCTCCCACTGTTGGAACCAAGGTGATTTCGGATTCGTGACCATTGACATGACTCGAAAAGCAAACCATGGAAAGTATAGGAATAAAATAAACGTTTATTTAGACGTCTCAGAGGCTAACAAGAGGAAAATTTCAGATTTGCAACGAGAAGAAAAAAATAAAAAATCAAAGGTCGAGAATCTAAAAAATAAAATTTGATTTTTTTTTCAAACGTCTGACAAGCATATATAAAATAACCATTACAACAAAAAAGTGAGTGTTAGAAAAGTGGATAGTCTCAAGCGGTGACGGCAAGAAAACTACGAGAACCGAACGTATAAGCTGAGAATTCAACGTTTCAGAAACGTTTCGACGTATATAGAAAAATGTCAAAACGTCAATTTCAAGAAGACGAAAATCTCAAGTTGCGGGATTACCTCGCGAAACGCTTCAAAGGTTGGAAATCCGAGAATCGCGGATTCTACGATGAGAAGAAACGTCAAGATCAACCTGTGATCGATGCCATCAGCGGTCTAGGTAAAGAAATTAAAAGTGTCACGGAACAAAATAAAAATTTGATCAACGAACTCGTACCACTTGCAGCTAAAAGCTACACTGTACCCACGCCCATTTCAAGCATTCCTTCGACGCGGTTCGAACTGAAGGACGTACCGGCACGACATCGAGCTATAAGCAGTACTTCTTCTTCGGATAAGATCGAGTTGGGACCTTTGGCACGAGACTACCTGAGCACGGGGAAATTCGACAAGGATGAAGTGTTCGGATTGTATCCGAGCATGAAAACCAACGAGGGTGTGATTTGGAAGATTGGGAAATCGAAAGTCACCTTCGAAGGCAACGACATTAAAGTTAATTTAGGCGAAAAGATTAGTTGGACCAGGTATCCGGGTACGGTGGGACTGTGGGAACTCGTTGCCAAAAGCAGCCGAAAGATTACACAGACGAAGATTACCAGAGTTACAGGGAAATTCTAATCATGACGGATGCCATGTATCAGAACAACGATGCCTCGCTGAATAGGGTGAAATCGAGCAGCGGTGAGAAGTACAGGAATCTCATCAAACCGATATGGAACGAGGTGAAAAGTGGAAGCGGCGTCAAACGTTACAACACGTTACAAAAGAATTCGTTTGCGTGGACGACGTGAGGAAACTCATCGCCAGATTGTTGGTGATAGCCGGCGAAGAGAATGCAGGCAATCGTAATTTCTACAACGAGAAAGTTGGTATCGTGGACATGATCAGCACGAAATTTTCCAACTTTATCGTGAACGACGACAAGGGCATAGGTTACCTGATCAAAATCATCAACACGCTGCCTCCGAGATTCTGGAACGTGGCTGAAGGAAAGGGACTCGTGAACGACATCATCAACAAGTTACCTTTCGAGATGCATTTACCTGGCTACCAGTACTGCGGAGCGGGTACCAAACTCGAGAAAAGATTGGACAGAGGAGACAAGGGTGTGAATCCGTTGGACGCTGCATGCAAAGATCACGACATCGCTTACAACACGCGCACCGATCTGGATGCACGTCACGAAGCAGACAAGAAATTGGAGAATGCCGCTTTCGAAAGATTCGTCAGCAGAGACGCCTCGCTGGGTGAAAAAGTTGCAGCACTGGGCACCACCATCTCCATGAACACGAAACAAAAATTTGGGTGGGGTATGTAAATAACATACAGTAAAAAAAAAATAATAACATGTCTTAGCGCCCGAACTACTATTTAAAATATTCAAACACGCAGTAAACGGAGATGTAGGTAAAAGGTAAAGGGTTCCCCTGTGCATAGCACCACGCCATGAAGGCGTATAGGGGGTGTGGGGGTAACGCCCCACACTTTCTTGATCCGGTCGTGAGTGGGGGTGATGTGATCAGCATCACGCCCCTGACCGCCTTTACCCCCCCAGGGTTTCCCCCAGGTACCCATGTTATTCGACGCTGGGTAGGCGCCGAGGCCGCTTCCACCGTTAGAAAAGTTCCCGGATTTGAACCGGCCGGGGATCGAACCCGGGACCTTGAGCATGGTAGTCAGACGCGTTACCGACTGAGCCACACCGGCCACAAACGGAGATGTAGGGAAACTTTTAATCATAGCAAAAACAACGCCGAAATTTCGTATCCCTTTTGAAATGGTTGTCAAGGATTATCTTCGGGAGATCAGTGGCATGAGGTGCGGTGATCTCGACACTCTTCTTTCGGCCGCAGGGAAAAATTAAACGATAAATTGGATGAACTGCACGAGGCGAGGCAGGGGAGAAGACGATACACGGATGATTGGTGCAAGTCTAAACAGGAGACCGAAGAAATCATCACGCACATCATCGCGTTTTCCGAAGCACGAACTTTCTTCCTCTGTGAAAAAAAATATACATGTCAAAAAAACTTGATATATAAATAACACACATCGTGAAATAAAATATCTTCGGTATATATAAATAACACACATTGTGAAAAAAAAAATTCTATAACACCCTGAAATTTCTCTTCGATATGAGTGAAAAAAATGAGTTATCTTCAAGCATTAAAACAAATGCTAAATTTGTCAGTCGAGTATGTAAAAATTCAGAAATTGGAAGTCGGCAAACCTTACACGATAACTTCTGGTTCAATTGTTTCTACCCAGTATGGTCCCAAGGTGCGTCTGTTGCTCAACGGACAATACACTCTATTTTTACCAGATCGATACGCTAACATGTTATCCGACGAGAAGCTATCTATTTTAATCGAGAACAAAACTCGAATCGTGTACAAGGGGACAACGGAACTTCTTGGTAAGAAAACAAAGCACGTAATATAATTTGTGTAACGGCTGCGCGGAGTATATCCTTGAAAAAAAATTCACGAAACAAAAAAATCTCAGAACATTAATATAAATAACATACCGTGAAAAATAACATGAAGCCCAAGGGTGTGGTGTACCAGATACCATACTCCAATCTAAAAAATCTAGGTGCCCTCGATGGGTTACTCACCAAGAAACAATGCGAGAAGAAACGTTCTTGCCTGTCCAAAGGACACGAAATGAAATCACTTCTCAGCACACCAAAATTGAGACGGTTACAGCGTTCGCGGAAACAGCAAAAGATCGGAGGTTTCATATTCAGCATCCCGGCTATCCTGGCAGCATTGGGGGCCGTTGGAAGATTGGCTGGGGGTAGCGCCGCCATCGCGAAAACCGTCATCGACTCGAAGAAGAACAAGGCCGAGTTGGAAGAACAGAAACGTCACAATCTGGCCATGGAGAAGAAGGGGAAGGGCGTCAAGAGGAAGTTTAAAAAAAAGAAACAGCACTCACCAACCGAGACATTGAATCTCTAATCAAGCCATTACAATTCAAACACTTCAGAGGAGTTTTCATGTCCGACTCGTTACCTTCAACCGTTAAAAATAGAGAATGCGGAGTAGTAAACTTGGACAGTCAAGAAAATCCAGGCACGCATTAGATATGTTACCACTACGCAAATAATAAAGCATTCGTTTTCGATTCTTTCGGAGGTGTTCCACCTACAAATTTAGTTCATTATCTGAAAACGAACAAACCTATATACTACAACGACGAACGCATTCAAAATTTCGGAGACGTGAACTGCGGTCATCTCTGTCTCCCCATGCTCGCGTTTCTCTCTAAAATAAATAAGCCACATGTGGAAGATTTCCAGAAAGCATTGTGGAACCTGAAGCATCACGATGGGCGCGTTCCATCTCACGAGCGAATCTTCGATCTTGAAACTCACGCTGCACGACGACATCGTCTATCCTAAATCCATAGCCCTGCGTGCATTCTACAGCATGTACCTCATACCTAACGTCACGCAGCACAACAACAAAATTAGCGTCGGAAGCGAACATATCGTCGTCACGCCAGGTCAATACAATCTTTCTACTTTGCAAGCTCAATTACCCAAAGGCACGTACCTTTCTCAAAATTCGGTCACGCACAGAGTGGAAATCGTGTCCGCGACGGAGACCGTGGACCTGGGCACCATGGGAGAACTTTTAGGTTTCGAGAACAATCACCCAAAACTCGAAGCTGGCATCAAGCACACGGGAACAAACATTCCTAAATTTCTAGCCATCGAAACTTTGAACGTTCACTGCAACGTGGCGGAAGGCATGGTCACGAAATCCTCGGACGGATTGTTAGGAAGTCACAAGCAGACGGGAATCAAAGCCACGTTCAAACCCAGTTCCGAATTCATGGAACCGATCATCTACACACCCTCTTCGCCGATCTATTTTCCAGTATGTCGCAACCGCATAGACAACATAGACTTGGTGGTGACGAACGAGAAAGGAGACGTGGTGGATTTCGCAGGTGCAACGACGACGGCCGTAGTGGAGATCAACGTATAATAAATAACACACATAGTGAAAAAAATGGAACAAATCGAAAGTTACGAATTGCAATCTTTCCCTCCCAACCGTAGCACGTTCGCCAATTTGAACGAAGCGAACCGGGAGATCGAATACGACGTAGACGTAGGCGACGGGTTCGTTCATCCTCAAAGAGCGGACCTTTACCTTCAATTCGACGTGGTGAAGAAAGAAAGCGGAGACGCGTTCCCCGCAGCAGCAAACTTGATACTCGTGGACAACTTCGTGCCTTCGTGCAGGTGGATGTGAGGAAACACAACACCGTCATCGACAGAATCGATTATCCAGGCATCACGTCGACGGCAGTGGGAACATTGAAATTATCAAAAACGGACCCAGCATACTATAAGGCGGGAGGGTTCGAAGCGGGAACGAAAATATCGACGAGAAGTCACACGGTGCTCTTTCCCATGCGTCTGCTTCCGGGATTCTTCCCGGACTACAAGGAGATCATGTGGAAGGGAGGACTGAGAATCACATTTCGAAGAGCGGCCAACGACAACGACGCACTGATGCGATACGATACTTTGGGTCCGGACGGCACCACGCCACTGCGCAACACATTACCCGAAGCAGCCAAATGCGTCATCCGGAGCATGGAGTTGAGAATGCCGATCGGGAAAACGAAACGAACTACGCCCTCAAGTACAAAGCGGAGATCTTGAAGAGTCCACAGGTGCCCATTCACTTTCACGTTTACCAGTGCGTGCAAAAATTAGCGTCGGGAAGTCACATGGAATTCGACGTGACGACGCAGTTCAACAACATACAGTTCGACATGCCAGATTTCGTCGTAGTGCTCTTTCAGACCGGGAAGGACCAGAATCAGGAAAAAGATTCCAGCAAATTCGACGACTGCAAGATCAAAAACGTTTATCTCAAGAATGGTAGGATCGAAGTGTTCCCGCGCGAAAATTACAACCTCCACATGACCAAAGATGATTACCTCAAACTTTACGAAGCGTACTCTGCTTACAAGCGCGTGACCGAGGGAAGCGTGGACATGTACTACACGCCCGGCGAATTCAAAACCCTTAGGCCGATGTTCGTAATCAACACGACGAAGCGGAAGCAGGTGGTGGTCAATGATCGCACCAACATCAAGATCGTCTACGAGTTCCACGACGCGCTGCCCGAGGATACCGTGTGCAGCGTCATCCTGGTCGCAGAGAAGTCCTTCATCCATGACGTGAAGAACGAGAGGGTGACGGAGCAGTTTTAACAGGTTTAACATTTTTTCTTGCACAACGTAGATAAGAAGTTTTGCACAATCAGTTACAATGATAATATGCACAATAAGAATTTCACCAGTTATCAGTTACAATATCTTTTTCATCCTATCAGTTAAAATGTATTTTTTCATCAGTTTTTGCACTCTAGCACGAGACAATCAGTTACAATCAGAATTTGCACAAAATTTGTTGTTTTTTTTACATGAGAAAATTAACAATAAAATTTTAAAATTAACAATTTTACTTTATCGTTTCAGATGCTGTCGAACATCAAAATACATACACATACACACTAGAAAAAAAAGCATGCAACTTTATTTGTAACACACACATTCTCCATCTTCATCAAGAAAATATTATAATAAACATAATTTTTTATCTATCTCACAATAAAACTATATATCCAAAATACAACATCAAATAACACTAGAGTCGTTAGTACACATTTCATGCATTACGGAGGTCCTCTGTAGAGTTTCATGGAAAAAAAACATGTGAAACTCTACAGAGATGTGGTTATCTATAACCGCAGCCGTTAGAACACCTTTTTTTTGGTTGGGCATCACGCACCCTGGCGGGGTTATAGGGGCCAGGAATCCTAAAAAACAATTATTATTTGTTTGTTTGCTTGCGTCACAATACAGAAATAATGAGAGGCGCGCGCATATGTGTGTGTGGCAGAAATATCACATCGTTCGCGAGAGGTTTACAAAGCTCACGATATATAAACATTGGCCGGGACTTGGAAAAAATACGATAAGGCGCATTCGTACTTCAAGGATGAGAAAGTGTATTTTCTCGTACCGGATTTTCTGCGCTGTGAAACATCGTCAGCGCAATAAATGAGGCGTGGAATGTGGAGAGAAAGTGGGTTTTTTAGGTTTTGGTGCAATTTTCTTAGAGGTCAAAAAATCAGGGTTGGCCTAGAACATACATTTACAGTACTTCTTGAAAGGGTAGTGAAAGAGCTGGAAACCATATAAATAACGGTTACAGTATAATTGGGGATAAAATAATGTTAATGAGTGAATGACTAAATATAGTTTCTAGCCTAAACCCAGCATTGGCTGAATTGGTTATGAATGAATGGGAAAAGAATGCCGTAGAAAAAGGAGGTGACAAAATGATTCTGTTTTGCAAATATGTGGACGATTGTTTTGGCATAAGGAAGGGAACGAAGAGGCAGCTCGACAAAAGAATGGCTATGAGAAGGACGATAGAATGGACGTAAACATAAGAAGGAAGAAATGTGGCAGTGGAGAATTGGAAGAGATAGAAAAAGAGGAAGAGAAAGAAAAAGAGAGGAGTTTTGGAATAAGGAATATTGGAAAGACAACAAAAAATATATGCAAAGTGCTTGGGAAAGCGGGCATTAAAACTTACAGGAAGCGAGGGAGACGCATCTTAAGAATAGCGAAGAATGCAAAAAAGAAAAAGTAAAACAGAGAAGAGGGAGAGGAAGGGATTATCTGCAAAGTAAAATGTAAGGAATGTCAGAGTGTGTACATAGGAGAAAAGAAAATGAGGCTGAATGACAGGTTGAAACAACATAGGGATGATGTACGACTTAAGAGAGATTAATCCGATATTTAAACACACGAGAGAAGAGGACATCACATAGAGTGTCAAGAGGCTAAGCATATAGGAAGGGAGAAGAGAATACTTGTGAGAAAATGAAAGGTGGCCAAGGAAATGGAGAAGAAAGATGAAGAAGACACAATGAACTGGAATGGGGGACTGAAGATAAAAAATATAATGGAAGAAGGTGTCAGAAAGAGTGGAGAAGACAGGAGAGAAAGATGAGAGAAGAAGGAAGAAGAATGAAGGAAATAGAGCGTGAGATAAAGAGTCCAACCACATTCCATATTTAATAAAATGTTTATCATTTCAGGTGAAAGTACAGTTGACAAGGGAAGGACCACCTGCTACAATGTTCCAGAACAACTTTCGAATAGTCTGGAGGGGAATAATTTTTGTGTATGTATATCGTTCTGTTTTGTACCTTGTTACATTTGTACTTGGTGCAGAGCCTTGCTAGAATGTTGAAACGTTACGTTTAGTTTATGTTTTATAATAACATAAATTTCTGTCTTGGTCAGCATATTGAGTTTTTCAAATTTATGCAATTTTAGAATATAAATGTGCCTTGCTGAGATCTTCAAATTTGTTCTAATACTCTGGAGTTCAGCATTCTCCTGTTACTAGTTGCGGCTCAACGATAGCAACTTTCTTGTTTATTTTTTTCATGTGTCTCTTCTTCATCGCAACACAAAAAGAACCGACTTCCGTGACGACGCCAGGAGTGTGTGTCCATTAACCAATTTCATTATATCACCAATCATCTTATTGTCGCGATTATTAAAAGTGCAACAGAAGAGACGCTAAAAATCAAAAATTAAAAAAAAAGAAATACAATGGTTTAGATTGGAACTAATGCCCACTCAATTTTGACATTTTCTCGCCTGAAAATTAGCATCCAGTCTTTTTCATATTTTCTTGTAATATATAAAAATGGATGTATTTATGTGTGTGTGTGTGTATGTATGATTGTCCCAGCATAACTCTCGAACACCTTGAGTGATTTCAACAAAACTTGGTACGCGTATCACATGCAACCTGGAAAGAAATGCTGTGGGGATTAGACACACCGCCCACCTCCTAGGGTGGGGTTGTAAGGAGGGATGACTTGTAAAAATAATCGAAAACGACCGATATAAGTGTGGGATCCATAACGTTCGGGGTCGCAAGGGCGAACAGTGACACTCCCAATGTAGTTCAACTCCAGCAAACCCCTGCCACTCCTTTGGGGAAGGGAGTGGAAAGGGGGTGAGATGTAAAAATTGTCGAAAACGACCCATATTTGTGTGGAATTCATAGTCTCCAGGGTCATAAGATGAATAGTGATACTCCCAATGCCGGTAAACCACAAAACACCCCGGACACCTTTAGGGGTTAAGGGAGGGAAGGGGTGAAATATAAAAAAAAAGAAAACAACCGATATAGGTGTAGGATCCATAGTTTTATGGATCGCTAAGATGAATAGTGACATTCACAATGCCGTTCAACTCCAAGACACCCCCGGCATCCCTAGGGTTTGGGGTTGGGAAGGGGGAAACCTAGAAAATTATTAAAAACGACCGATATTAGTGTGGAACCCATGGTTTTCTGGATAGTTAAGATAAATAGTTACACTCCCAATGCCGTTCAACTTCAAGATCAACACTTATCGGCATGGGGGGTGAGAGGGGTGAAAAATAAAATATCAAAAATAAACTAAATTAGTGTCCAATCCATACTTTTTAGAGTCGCTAAGCTAATTTGTGAATTTCTAGATATCATTTATCTGTGAATGAAATCAATTAATTTGGAACCGCTAGGGGTTGGGGGTGGTAAGGAGGTGGCAAGCAAAAATAATCGAAAACGTCCGATATTATTGAGAAATCCATAGTATCCTGGGTCGCTAAGATGAATAGTGATACTCCTAATGCCGTTCAACCACAAAGCACCCCTGGCACCTCTAGGGGTGGCGTGAGAAGTGGTGACATGTAAAACAACCAACATTATTGTGAAATCCAAAGTTTTGGGATCGTTAGGATGAATAGTGACACACCCAATGTCGTTAACAATAATACGACAAACCTGGCACCCCTAGGGGTGGAGATGGGAAGTGGTGAAATGTAAAAATAATCAAAAACTACCGATATTAGTGTGGAATCCATAGTTTTCGGGATCGTTAAGGTAAATAGTAACACTTCAAATGTCGTTCAACTCCACGTTCATCACTTATCGGCATGGAGGTGAGATGTGTGAAAAATAAAATAAAGAAAATGACGTAAATTAGTGTCGAATACATACTTTTCAGAGTCGCAAAGCTAATTGGTGATATTCTCGATAGCATTTACCTGTGAATAAAATAAATTACATTAGAATATTTAGGGGTTGGGGTTGGGAAGGGGAAGGCAAGTAAAAATAATCGAAAATGAGCGATAATAGTGTGGAATTCAAAGTATCCGGATTTGCTAAGATGAATAGTGAATAGTTACAAAAAGAATTCGTTTGCGTGGACGACGTGAGGAAACTCATCTCCAGATTGTTGGTGATAGCCGGCGAAGAGAATGCAGGCAATCGTAATTTCTACAACGAGAAAGTTGGTATCGTGGACATGATCAGCACGAAATTTTCCAACTTTATCGTGAACGACGACAAGGGCATAGGTTACCTGATCAAAATCATCAACACGCTGCCTCCGAGATTCTGGAACGTGGCTGAAGGAAAGGGACTCGTGAACGACATCATCAACAAGTTACCTTTCGAGATGCATTTACCTGGCTACCAGTACTGCAGAGCGGGTACCAAACTCGAGAAAAGATTGGACAGAGGAGACAAGGGTGTGAATCCGTTGGACGCTGCATGCAAAGATCACGACATCGCATACAACACGCGCACCGATCTGGATGCACGTCACGAAGCAGACAAGAAATTGGAGAATGCCGCTTTCGAAAGATTCGTCAGCAGAGACGCCTCGCTGGGTGAAAAATTTGCAGCACTGGGCACCACCATCTCCATGAACACGAAACAAAAATTTGGGTGGGGTATGTAAATAACATACAGTAAAAAAAAAATAATAACATGTCTTGTATAACGGACTTAGCGCCCGAACTACTATGTAAAATATTCAAACACGCAGTAAACGGAGATGTAGGGAAACTTTTAATCATAGCAAAAACAACGCCGAAATTTCGTATCCCTTTTGAAATGGTTGTCAAGGATTATCTTCGGGAGATCAGTGGCATGAGGTGCGGTGATCTCGACACTCTTCTTTCGACCGCAGGGAAAAATTAAACGATAAATTGGATGAACTGCACGAGGCGAGGCAGGGGAGAAGACGATACACGGATGATTGGTGCAAGTCTAAACAGGAGACCGAAGAAATCATCACGCACATCATCGCGTTTTCCGAAGCACGAACTTTCTTCCTCTGTGAAAAAAAATATACATGTCAAAAAAACTTGATATATAAATAACACACATCGTGAAATAAAATATCTTCGGTATATATAAATAACACACATTGTGAAAAAAAAAAATTCTATAACACCCTGAAATTTCTCTTCGATATGAGTGAAAAAAATGAGTTATCTTCAAGCATTAAAACAAATGCTAAATTTGTCAGTCGAGTATGTAAAAATTCAGAAATTGGAAGTCGGCAAACCTTACACGATAACTTCTGGTTCAATTGTTTCTACCCAGTATGGTCCCAAGGTGCGTCTGTTGCTCAACGGACAATACACTCTATTTTTACCAGATCGATACGCTAGCATGTTATCCGACGAGAAGCTATCTATTTTAATCGAGAACAAAACTCGAATCGTGTACAAGGGGACAACGGAACTTCTTGGTAAGAAAACAAAGCACGTAATATAATTTGTGTAACGGCTGCGCGGAGTATATCCTTGAAAAAAAATTCACGAAACAAAAAAATCTCAGAACATTAATATAAATAACATACCGTGAAAAATAACATGAAGCCCAAGGGTGTGGTGTACCAGATACCATACTCCAATCTAAAAAATCTAGGTGCCCTCGATGGGTTACTCACCAATAAACAATGCGAGAAGAAACGTTCTTGCCTGTCCAAAGGACACGAAATGAAATCACTTCTCAGCACACCACAATTGAGACGGTTACAGCGTTCGCGGAAACAGCAAAAGATCGGAGGTTTCATATTCAGCATCCCGGCCATCCTGGCAGCATTGGGGGCCGTTGGAAGATTGGCTGGGGGTAGCGCCGCCATCGCGAAAACCGTCATCGACTCGAAGAAGAACAAGGCCGAGTTGGAAGAACAGAAGCGTCACAATCTGGCCATGGAGAAGAAGGGGAAGGGCGTCAAGAGGAAGTTTAAAAAAAAGAAACAGCACTCACCAACCGAGACATTGAATCTCTAATCAAGCCATTACAATTCAAACACTTCAGAGGAGTTTTCATGTCCGACTCGTTACCTTCAACCGTTAAAAATAGAGAATGCGGAGTAGTAAACTTGGACAGTCAAGAAAATCCAGGCACGCATTAGATATGTTACCACTACGCAAATAATAAAGCATTCGTTTTCGATTCTTTCGGAGGTGTTCCACCTACAAATTTAGTTCATTATCTGAAAACGAACAAACCTATATACTACAACGACGAACGCATTCAAAATTTCGGAGACGTGAACTGCGGTCATCTCTGTCTCCCCATGCTCGCGTTTCTCTCTAAAATAAATAAGCCACATGTGGAAGATTTCCAGAAAGCATTGTGGAACCTGAAGCATCACGATGGGCGCGTTCCATCTCACGAGCGAATCTTCGATCTTGAAACTCACGCTGCACGACGACATCGTCTATCCTAAATCCATAGCCCTGCGTGCATTCTACAGCATGTACCTCATACCTAACGTCACGCAGCACAACAACAAAATTAGCGTCGGAAGCGAACATATCGTCGTCACGCCAGGTCAATACAATCTTTCTACTTTGCAAGCTCAATTACCCAAAGGCACGTACCTTTCTCAAAATTCGGTCACGCACAGAGTGGAAATCGTGTCCGCGACGGAGACCGTGGACCTGGGCACCATGGGAGAACTTTTAGGTTTCGAGAACAATCACCCAAAACTCGAAGCTGGCATCAAGCACACGGGAACAAACATTCCTAAATTTCTAGCCATCGAAACTTTGAACGTTCACTGCAACGTGGCGGAAGGCATGGTCACGAAATCCTCGGACGGATTGTTAGGAAGTCACAAGCAGACGGGAATCAAAGCCACGTTCAAACCCAGTTCCGAATTCATGGAACCGATCATCTACACACCCTCTTCGCCGATCTATTTTCCAGTATGTCGCAACCGCATAGACAACATAGACTTGGTGGTGACGAACGAGAAAGGAGACGTGGTGGATTTCGCAGGTGCAACGACGACGGCCGTAGTGGAGATCAACGTATAATAAATAACACACATAGTGAAAAAAATGGAACAAATCGAAAGTTACGAATTGCAATCTTTCCCTCCCAACCGTAGCACGTTCGCCAATTTGAACGAAGCGAACCGGGAGATCGAATACGACGTAGACGTAGGCGACGGGTTCGTTCATCCTCAAAGAGCGGACCTTTACCTTCAATTCGACGTGGTGAAGAAAGAAAGCGGAGACGCGTTCCCCGCAGCAGCAAACTTGATACTCGTGGACAACTTCGTGCCTTCGTGCAGGTGGATGTGAGGAAACACAACACCGTCATCGACAGAATCGATTATCCAGGCATCACGTCGACGGCAGTGGGAACATTGAAATTATCAAAAACGGACCCAGCATACTATAAGGCGGGAGGGTTCGAAGCGGGAACGAAAATATCGACGAGAAGTCACACGGTGCTCTTTCCCATGCGTCTGCTTCCGGGATTCTTCCCGGACTACAAGGAGATCATGTGGAAGGGAGGACTGAGAATCACATTTCGAAGAGCAGCCAACGACAACGACGCACTGATGCGATACGCTACTTTGGGTCCGGACGGCACCACGCCACTGCGCAACACATTACCCGAAGCAGCCAAATGCGTCATCCGGAGCATGGAGTTGAGAATGCCGATCGGGAAAACGAAACGAACTACGCCCTCAAGTACAAAGCGGAGATCTTGAAGAGTCCACAGGTGCCCATTCACTTTCACGGTTACCAGTGCGTGCAAAAATTAGCGTCGGGAAGTCACATGGAATTCGACGTGACGACGCAGTTCAACAACATACAGTTCGACATGCCAGATTTCGTCGTAGTGCACTTTCAGACCGGGAAGGACCAGAATCAGGAAAAAGATTCCAGCAAATTCGACGACTGCAAGATCAAAAACGTTTATCTCAAGAATGGTAGGATCGAAGTGTTCCCGCGCGAAAATTACAACCTCCACATGACCAAAGATGATTACCTCAAACTTTACGAAGCGTACTCTGCTTACAAGCGCGTGACCGAGGGAAGCGTGGACAGTTGTACTACACGCCCGGCGAATTCAAAACCCTTAGGCCGATGTTCGTCATCAACACGACGAAGCGGAAGCAGGTGGTGGTCAATGATCGCACCAACATCAAGATCGTCTACGAGTTCCACGACGCGCTGCCCGAGGATACCGTGTGCAGCGTCATCCTGGTTGCAGAGAAGTCCTTCATCCATGACGTGAAGAACGAGAGGGTGACGGAGCAGTTTTAACAGGTTTAACATTTTTTCTTGCACAACGTAGATAAGAAGTTTTGCACAATCAGTTACAATGATAATATGCACAATAAGAATTTCACCAGTTATCAGTTACAATATCTTTTTCATCCTATCAGTTAAAATGTATTTTTTTCATCAGTTTTTGCACTCTAGCACGAGACAATCAGTTACAATCAGAATTTGCACAAAATTTGTTGTTTTTTTTACATGAGAAAATTAACAATAAAATTTTAAAATTAACAATTTTACTTTATCGTTTCAGATGCTGTCGAACATCAAAATACATACACATACACACTAGAAAAAAAAGCATGCAACTTTATTTGTAACACACACATTCTCCATCTTCATCAAGAAAATATTATAATAAACATAATTTTTTATCTATCTCACAATAAAACTCTATATCCAAAATACAACATCAAATAACACTAGAGTCGTTAGTACACATTTCATGCATTACGGAGGTCCTCTGTAGAGTTTCATGGAAAAAAAACACGTGAAACTCTACAGAGATGTGGTTATCTATAACCGCAGCCGTTAGAACACCTTTTTTTTGGTTGGGCATCACGCACCCTGGCGGGGTTATAGGGGCCAGGAATCCTAAAAAACAATTATTATTTGTTTGTTTGCTTGCGTCACAATACAGAAATAATGAGAGGCGCGCGCATATGTGTGTGTGGCAGAAATATCACATCGTTCGCGAGAGGTTTACAAAGCTCACGATATATAAACATTGGCCGGGACTTGGAAAAAATACGATAAGGCGCATTCGTACTTCAAGGATGAGAAAGTGTATTTTCTCGTACCGGATTTTCTGCGCTGTGAAACATCGTCAGCGCAATAAATGAGGCGTGGAACGTGGAGAGAAAGTGGGTTTTTTAGGTTTTGGTGCGATTTTCTTAGAGGTCAAAAAATCAGGGTTGGCCTAGAACATACATTTACAGTACTTCTTGAAAGGGTAGTGAAAGAGCTGGAAACCATATAAATAACGGTTACAGTATAATTGGGGATAAAATAATGTTAATGAGTGAATGACTAAATATAGTTTCTAGCCTAAACCCAGCATTGGCTGAATTGGTTATGAATGAATGGGAAAAGAATGCCGTAGAAAAAGGAGGTGACAAAATGATTCTGTTTTGCAAATATGTGGACGATTGTTTTGGCATAAGGAAGGGAACGAAGAGGCAGCTCGACAAAGGAATGGCTATGAGAAGGACGATAGACTGGACGTAAACATAAGAAGGAAGAAATGTGGCAGTGGAGAATTGGAAGAGATAGAAAAAGAGGAAGAGAAAGAAAAAGAGAGGAGTTTTGGAATAAGGAATATTGGAAAGACAACAGAAAATATATGCAAAGTGCTTGGGAAAGCGGGCATTAAAACTTACAGGAAGCGAGGGAGACGCATCTTAAGAATAGCGAAGAATGCAAAAAAGAAAAAGTAAAACAGAGAAGAGGGAGAGGAAGGGATTATCTGCAAAGTAAAATGTAAGGAATGTCAGAGTGTGTACATAGGAGAAAAGAAAATGAGGCTGAATGACAGGTTGAAACAACATAGGGATGATGTACGACTTAAGAGAGATTAATCCGATATTTAAACACACGAGAGAAGAGGACATCACATAGAGTGTGAAGAGGCTAAGCATATAGGAAGGGAGAAGAGAATACTTGTGAGAAAATGAAAGGTGGCCAAGGAAATGGAGAAGAAAGATGAAGAAGACACAATGAACTGGAATGGGGGACTGAAGATAAAAATATAATGGAAGAAGGTGTCAGAAAGAGTGGAGAAGACAGGAGAGAAAGATGAGAGAAGAAGGAAGAAGAATGAAGGAAATAGAGCGTGAGATAAAGAGTCCAACCACATTCCATATTTAATAAAATGTTTATCATTTCAGGTGAAAGTACAGTTGACAAGGGAAGGACCACCTGCTACAATGTTCCAGAACAACTTTCGAATAGTCTGGAGGGGAGTAATTTTTGTGTATGTATATCGTTCTGTTTTGTACCTTGTTACATTTGTACTTGGTGCAGAGCCTTGCTAGAATGTTGAAACGTTACGTTTAGTTTATGTTTTATAATAACATAAATTTCTGTCTTGGTCAGCATATTGAGTTTTTCAAATTTATGCAATTTTAGAATATAAATGTGCCTTGCTGAGATCTTCAAATTTGTTCTAATACTCTGGAGTTCAGCATTCTCCTGTTACTAGTTGCGGCTCAACGATAGCAACTTTCTTGTTTATTTTTTTCATGTGTCTCTTCTTCATCGCAACACAAAAAGAACCGACTTCCGTGACGACGCCAGGAGTGTGTGTCCATTAACCAATTTCATTATATCACCAATCATCTTATTGTCGCGATTATTAAAAGTGCAACAGAAGAGACGCTAAAAATCAAAAATTAAAAAAAAAGAAATACAATGGTTTAGATTGGAACTAATGCCCACTCAATTTTGACATTTTCTCGCCTGAAAATTAGCATCCAGTCTTTTTCATATTTTCTTGTAATATATAAAAATGGATGTATTTATGTGTGTGTGTGTGTGTATGTATGATTGTCCCAGCATAACTCTCGAACACCTTGAGTGATTTCAACAAAACTTGGTACGCGTATCACATGCAACCTGGAAAGAAATGCTGTGGGGATTAGACACACCGCCCACCTCCTAGGGTGGGGTTGTAAGGAGGGATGACTTGTAAAAATAATCGAAAACGACCGATATAAGTGTGGGATCCATAACGTTCGGGGTCGCAAGGGCGAACAGTGACACTCCCAATGTAGTTCAACTCCAGCAAACCCCTGCCACTCCTTTGGGGAAGGGAGTGGAAAGGGGGTGAGATGTAAAAATTGTCGAAAACGACCCATATTTGTGTGGAATTCATAGTCTCCAGGGTCATAAGATGAATAGTGATACTCCCAATGCCGGTAAACCACAAAACACCCCGGACACCTTTAGGGGTTAAGGGAGGGAAGGGGTGAAATATAAAAAAAAAGAAAACAACCGATATAGGTGTAGGATCCATAGTTTTATGGATCGCTAAGATGAATAGTGACATTCACAATGCCGTTCAACTCCAAGACACCCCCGGCATCCCTAGGGTTTGGGGTTGGGAAGGGGGAAACCTAGAAAATTATTAAAAACGACCGATATTAGTGTGGAACCCATGGTTTTCTGGATAGTTAAGATAAATAGTTACACTCCCAATGCCGTTCAACTTCAAGATCAACACTTATCGGCATGGGGGGTGAGAGGGGTGAAAAATAAAATATCAAAAATAAATTAAATTAGTGTCCAATCCATACTTTTTAGAGTCGCTAAGCTAATTTGTGAATTTCTAGATATCATTTATCTGTGAATGAAATCAATTAATTTGGAACCGCTAGGGGTTGGGGGTGGTAAGGAGGTGGCAAGCAAAAATAATCGAAAACGTCCGATATTATTGAGAAATCCATAGTATCCTGGGTCGCTAAGATGAATAGTGATACTCCTAATGCCGTTCAACCACAAAGCACCCCTGGCACCTCTAGGGGTGGCGTGAGAAGTGGTGACATGTAAAACAACCAACATTATTGTGAAATCCAAAGTTTTGGGATCGTTAGGATGAATAGTGACACACCCAATGTCGTTAACAATAATACGACAAACCTGGCACCCCTAGGGGTGGAGATGGGAAGTGGTGAAATGTAAAAATAATCAAAAACTACCGATATTAGTGTGGAATCCATAGTTTTCGGGATCGTTAAGGTAAATAGTAACACTTCAAATGTCGTTCAACTCCACGTTCATCACTTATCGGCATGGAGGTGAGATGTGTGAAAAATAAAATAAAGAAAATGACGTAAATTAGTGTCGAATACATACTTTTCAGAGTCGCAAAGCTAATTGGTGATATTCTCGATAGCATTTACCTGTGAATAAAATAAATTACATTAGAATATTTAGGGGTTGGGGTTGGGAAGGGGAAGGCAAGTAAAAATAATCGAAAATGAGCGATAATAGTGTGGAATTCATAGTATCCGGATTTGCTAAGATGAATAGTGATACACACAATACAGTTCAACCACAAAGCACTATTGGCACCTCTAGGGGTGGGGTGGGAAGAGGGTGATATGTAAAAAAATATTGAAAACGAACGATATTTGTGTAGTATCCATAGTTTTCTGGATCTCTAAGACGAATAGTGGCATTCGCAATCCCTTTCAACTCCAAGATAACCCTGGTATCGCTAATGGAGGGGTGGAAAGGGATGACATGTAAAAGGTCGATATTAATGCGGAAGCCATAGTTTTCTGAGTCGCTAAAGTGAATATTGACACTCCCAATGCCATTCAACTTCGTGACCCTTATGGAACTCGTAGTGGTAGGAGTGGGATAAGATGACATGTAAAAATAATAAAAAACAACCGATATTAATGAGAAATCCATAGTTTTTGATGTACCAAAGAAGAATAGCGAATATCACAATGACGTTTAACTCCAAGTTCATCACTTACATGCATGGGGGTGAAAGGGTGTGAAAAATAAATTGTCACAAATAACCTTGATTAGTATTGAATCCATGGTTTTCGGAGTGGCTAAGCTAAGTGGTGACATTCACGATGACATTAACAATTATTTATATTTTAGGCTATTGTTAGAATTCATTATTTTCCTGTCTAATACAATGGCACCACTAGGGGAGGGGGTGTAAAGTTAGTGGCAAATAAATATAATCGAAAACTACCGATATTAGTGTTTAATCCATCGTTTTTGGGGCACTAAGATGAATAGTGATACTCCCAATGCTGTTCAACTCTAAGCGACTCTAAGGATGGGGGTGGATAGAGAGTGACATGTCAAAATACCGATATTAGTGCTGAATCCATAGTTTTTGGGGTCGCTAAAATGAATAGTGACACTCCCTTTGCCACTCAACTCCAAGACATACTTCGTACCCTTAGGGGAGGGGGAGAGAATGGGTGACATGTAAAAATATTCGATAACGACCGACAATAATTTTAAATCCATAGATATCTTTGTCGCTAAGATTAATAGTGAAACTCCCACTCCCGTTCAACACCAAGATACACCTGGTACCCTACGGATGGGGCTAGGAAGAAGTGACATGTAAAAATTATTGAAAACAACCGATATTAATGTAGAGTAAATAGTTTCCGAGGTCGCTAAATGAATATTGACATTCTCAAAGCCGTAGAATTCCAAGACACCCTGGCGCTAGTAGGAAAAGGGAGAGGGAAAGGTGTGACATGTAGGAAGGCTATACTTTAGTGTGAAATCCGTAGTTTGCGAGACAGCTGAGATGAATAGTGACACTCCCAGTGCCGTTCAACTCCAAGTTCATTTTACACTACAGTTAGAATTCTATATATTTCTCTGTAATTAGAGATCGGGTTAAATAAATACCCGTGCAATACCTTACAATCAGCTTGTTCTAGTATATAAAAATGGATATATGTGTGTTTGTTCCCTCATAACTCTCGAACGCCTTAGGCGATTTAACCAAACTTGGAACCCGTATTACTTATAGTCTCGAAACAATAACTGTGGGTGTTAGACAGCTGTGATACCCATAGTAGTGGGGTAGGGAGGGGATGACATGTAAAATAATTTATACAGCCGACATTTGTGCAGAATTTATATATATCCAATTTATATCAACTCCAAGACATGCCTGGCACCTCTCTAGGGAAGGGGGACGGAGGGGGTTACATGTAAAACGATAGGCATTAGTGAAGAATCCATAGTTTTTGGATCCCTAATGAATAGTGATGCTCCAAATGCCGTTCACTCCAGGACACCACTGGCAAGCCTAGGGGAGGTGGTGGGAAGGGGGTGACATATAACAATAATAATTGAAAACTACCGACATTAGTGTGGAATCCATAGTTTTCGGAGCCGCTAAGATGAATAGTGACACTCCTAATGTCGTTCAACTCCAAGCCATCCCTTGTACCGCAAGGTGGGGTAAGGGGTGTTTCATGTATAAATAATCCAAAACGACCGATATTAAAGTGAAATCAATAGTTTTCGTAGTCATTAAGATGAACAGTGAAACTCCCAAAACCGTTCAACACCAAGACGCACCTGGTAAACCAGAAGGTGGGGGTAGCAAGGGGGTTTCATGTAAAAATATTCTAAAAAGACAGATAATAATGTGGAAGCAACAGTTTTCGGGGTCGCTAATATGAATAGTGATACTCCCATTGCCGTTCAACACAAAGACAACCCTGTCACCACTTGGGTTGATTGATTGAATTGGTGTATTAAGTCCACTTTGTGCACAGTAAGGCTAATTGGGACTGGACCTATAGTTTAAAGTGGGATCCGAACCACTATGTACCGGGTATCGAACCCAGGACCATTTGATTACAAGGCGACGACGCTACAACTGCGCAATCAAGGAGGCCCTGTCACCACTTGGGGTAAGGTGGGAATGGTTGACATGTGAAAAATAAAAAGTAAATATTAAAGTGAAGTCAATAATTTTCGAGGTCGCTAAGATGAATAGTGACACTCCCAATGCCATTCACCTCCAAACCATTCCTGCCACCTTTAGCGATGGGGTGCGAAGGGAAAGACATGTAAAACGTCCTATATTAGAGTGGATTAAATATCTTTCGGGGTCGATTAGGTGAATAGTGACATTCGAAATGCCTCTGAACAAAAAGACACATCTGGCACCCATAAGGGCGGTTGTGGGAAGGGGTGATATGTAAAACGACCTATAATAATCTGGAATCCATAGTTTTCGTGGACGCAAAAAAGAATAGTTGCACTTTCAATGTCGTTCAACTCAAAGACACATCTGGTACCCTAGGGTGGAGTGGGAATGGGGTGATATGCAAAAATAATTGTAAACGACGAATATTAGTGCGAAATCCATTGTTTTCTTTGTCTCCAAGATGAATAGTGAAACTCCCAATGTCGTTAAACACCAATATACCCTTGGTACCCTTAGTGGTGGGGTGGAAAGGAGGTGACATTTAAAAATAATCGAAAACGACCGATATTATTTTAGAGTCAATAGTTTCCGGGATCGTTAAAATGAATAGTGACACTTCCAATGCCGTTCAATTCCAAGACACCTCCTCTAGCACAGTGATCATTTCACTAGAACCCGACAGCAATGAAACTCGAAATAAAAATAATATATACATACGAATTGGTGGCCGCGGTGGCTCAGTCAGTTCAGCGGAAGTGCCCGCGCGAGCATCATCGCCGTGCCTCTGCTCGTGAACCGGTGAGTCATCGGGACTCTGGCGTGCTAGACGACGCGAAACACGTAAATTTTCAAGTTACGTAAAGTTGTTGAATTGAAAGGAAAATGGAAATTCGTCGCGTAAATACGCTAAAGTTATGGTTTTCAAGTGTGAAGAAGTGCCCAACATCGCTGATGCTTCATCGTTGGATACGGGATACTCTTGCATTGACTGAAGACCAGGTATTAAGTATTGAACTGGACCAATACCGTAAGTGTGTATATATTAAGTTAGTGACGCGTCTATTAGGCGAACAGTTAATTAATAAATTTGAAGGGAAGTTAGTGTACTGTGATGAGGATGATGAACATGAAATTAGATTAGACTGGGCTGATAGGACAACTACACTAGTGCGACTACATGTTATACCAATGGAAATAACCGATAGCCATATCCGTACAGTGCTTGCGCAGTATGGTGAAATTAAGACCCCTACGGTGGACGAGCGATATTCGGATGAGCATATTTATAAAACTCGTACAGGCATTAAGTTGGTGAGAATGGTTCTGAATAAGCCAATCCCGTCCTATGTATCAATACAGGGTATGCAATATTGGGTAACATATTATGGACAGAAACCTACCTGTAAAATATGTGAAGACACTCAACACACAGCACGGTTTTGTCCACAACGACGTGGTGCTATGGGGGAGCGAGTGATACAAGACAATATTGGAGCATGTGCTACTCCTGTAGAAATCCAGCCTAAGCAGTCATATGCAGCAAAGGTACATAGACCACCTAGCCAACGTTCAGCGCATGAGACGGAGATAAAGGCTGACACACAATTTACAGTGTTGCCAATTCCAATGCAGTTGCAAGAAAAATCTGTGAACAATGAACGTGATAAAAATCTGCAAATAGAGCCGAAAAATGCTGATGTTTCATAACACCAACTAGACCCTACCAAGGAAACACCTCTACCTGCGTCTATCAACAGCACATCGTGGGCGGAAGAGGTGGCATCTTTAGACAACCTCCAAAGTGACGTACGGGATAACGTGTTGGTGACTGACAGTCTGGAAACAACTGATCAAGCGATGCGCGAGTCTGACACTACGAGTAATCTTCAAATGGAGACTGACATGTACGAAGCAGGAGGATCCCATACACTGGAAGATCAACAAAACAAGGCTCAGCTTGGTGAAACGACAACAGGAACTAAGGACAATGCCAAAAGAAAATCAAATGTGAAGAGACTCCAGGAACAGAAGCAGTTGAAGAGAAAAAAGTACAACAAAATGTGGCACCTAACCCCCACCACAAGAAGAACGTGAAGCAGCAGGCAATAGCCCCCTCCCCAGTGCGTATAACCAGATCCCAAAGTGTGACAAATTTGGCCCCGAGTGTTGATTTTCAACCTGTGATCGGATCCAAATTCAGTGTTTCCCCTAGTGTGTCTAGTGAATGTGTGGGTGCAAGTAAAAATGAAAGTCAGAAATAGCATGCGTAAAATGAGTAAAGGTATATGTGGCTTGGTCACGTGTTTGCACGAGGTACCGTGCACATATGCAAGGTTTACGTTTCGTGGCATGGAAGGGAGTGGAAAAACAGTGTACGAATATTAGTGTCCACTGGGCAAAATGTATATTTCGAAGTGTTGTGTAACTCTAGTTCTTAAATTTCTGTTAATTGTATATATGATGACTACTCTCCGTTTAGCTACGATCAATGTTAACAAAATGCGATCTTTTACTAAACAGGAGGCGCTAGGAGATTTTTTCCTACAATCATCTTTAGACATAGCACTTCTTCAAGAATGTGGAATAACAGCATTTAACCTCCCCCCAAACATATTAGTCTATAATAATGCGACCTTCTAAGCGACAGGAACAGCCCTGTTAGTACGTAACGCCGTACCGATTACAAATGTGATGTGCCATCCCAATGGTAGAATTATCTCAGCAAAAATAGCTAATGTTTGGGTATATAATTTATATGCACCTTCAGGGACACAATTTAGGAAACAGAGGGATGCGTTTTTTGCGACGGATGTCGCTACTGAAATGCAGGGTACAAGAGAACATATAATTTGCGCGGGCGATTTCAATTGTGTCCTGCATCCGCAGGACCAAAGACCTGGCTTTAATACCTCCAATACTTTGCAAAAATTAGTAAATGGGTTTAATTTTATAGATATATGGAATGACAAATATTTTGGACAGAAAGGGTACACGTACATTCGTAATAATTGTGCTTCCCGTTTAGATCGATTTTATGTAACACCACATTTACGCCAACAAATCCCGTACCAGACAAAGTGATATAATTCGCTGGTGGGATGAAATTCTTAAACCGGGCATAAAACGGTTTTGTCTTAGTTATTGTAAGGAACGTTCAAGTGACTGGAATAATAAATATAATTTTTATTACCGTGTGCTGCGTGAACTTATACATGAAGCCACTGAAGGGAAACAAGTGCAAACAGAGGTAAAACGTGTACAAGCTGTACTGCTGAGGATGACAGCTGAAAGACGACAAGGTGTAAAAATTCGCAGCAGACTCCCCCACTTTGATAAAGAAGAGGTTGCATCGATAAGCCATGTACGGCAAGAAAGACACAATGCAAAAAGACAATTTATTAGCGAAATAAACTATAATTCTGGAATTAAAATAAAAACAGCCCCGGAAATAAGTAACAGATTTTACAACTATTTTGAGAATCAATTTTCCCAACCAATAACACAAAATGTAGATTTGACGTATAACTTGGAATCCTTGTCCGAGGTCCTTGACGATGAGGAAAGTGAGCAATTAAATAACGACTACACAAGCGAAGAAGTATTTCGTGCGGTTAAGTCGGGGCAGCCGTTTTCTGCACCTGGTCTGGATGGGATACCAAACAAACTCTACCAAACATTTTGGACGTTGATGTGAAAAACACTAACTGAATGGATAAATGCAGTGTTCCGAAGGTATAAAATGGGAAAATCCTCAACTACTGAGATTAAAGTTTTAATACCAAAATGTGTGAAACCCATTGAAGTTGGTCAATATAGACCCATTACCCTCTTATGTACTGATTATAAAATATTCTCTCGCTGTATGCTAGGCAGACTTATGCCCTATGTAGAAAAACTAGTTGGAGATACACAATATGTTTTTGGTATGAACAAGAAAATTACAAATGTCTTACAAACGCTTCGTGAAGTGCTTACCTGTTATAGAGTCAATAGAAATAACCATGATAATGCTATATTAACAATAGATTTTGAACGAGCATTTGACTCGGTACACCATGATTACATATTTAATGTGCTTCAAAAATACGGTATACGTGGACATTTTTTGTCAGCATTTAAAACCTTTATAGTAACGCAACATCCAAAATACAAATAAATGGATTTATGACAAGAGAACTTCCTATTCACAAGGGAGTAAGACAAGGTGACCCATTATCGATGATAGCTTTCTGTATCTCATTGAGACCTCTTCTTTCTGCATTAGAAAAGCAAGTACAAGGCATCACCATACAATCTATAAACACAAAGGTGTTGGCCTATGCTGATGATGTTAATGTATTAATAAATACGCAGACTGATATTGCTGCAACGTCTAAAGTATTACAGGAATTTGGTCACCTTTCAGGGCTCGCAGTAAATCAGAAAAAATCAACTCGTATGTATTTAAGCCCGGATATAACTTACCCTCAGAGCGGAGAATTTCATGTTGTTCCATCGATAAAAATACTTGGAATCATTTTCGCGCGCTCCCTTCAACGAATGATCCAGTTAAATTATGACAGAGTGATAAAGGGTGTTAAAGCTGTTCTACAAATGAATAAATTTCGAATACTTAGTATACAGTCAAGAGTGACGTTTGTACAGGTGTACGCTCTCTCCAAGGTGTGGTATGTAGCAAAAATCCTCCCGTTGCGGCAACTGGATATTTTTAAGCTCAAGAGTGCTGTGAGCTGGTTTGTCTGGAACGGTCAAATCTTGCGTGTAAATCACGCAACGCTTTGTTTACCCTATGCAGAAGGGGAAATGAACCTTGTAAACGTGGAATATAAAAGCCAGGCTCTACGTATTCAAGCTGATGTAACGACACTGATTCAACACCCTAACAGCCTCACTAGTAAAGTTCTGAGACACGCCTTGGACAACATTCAATTGGAGGCCCCCATTGATGTTACAAGACTTCCAGACAGATTATGGTATTTTAAGAATACAATAGTGGATATCAGTTACGCTTTAATACAATCTCCTATCCTTCCAACGCAAGAGACATCAAAAATATATAGAAGAATGTGTTCACTATCACAAAAACAGTGTAAAATTGTAGATCGGAATCCAAGAGTCAATGGGCGGGAAGTATGGAATAATATACAGGCCCGCCACCTTACGTTAAGAGTCAGATCAGCGTGGCATGTTTAAGAAGCGAAAGGCGATTAATAAAATATAAAATCAAGTACAATTAATTATTATTGATTTATATAGACTTAAACTAAATTTTTAATGAGAAATTTATGATTTAGCATCTATGGTCACGCCGACTGGTGGCGACTTCGTTCATGCACAGACAAAATAATTATGAAATTTACCTTGTTCGGCTTTTTGCCGCCGGTACAAGGGGCCTGATAGAACCAATGTCACCTACTTTTGAGCAACGACTACTATCTATTTTTCCCGTAAATCAGAAATGATCTCACAATTTAGATTAGAATGTACATTTGTAGCAGTGTTTGATCTTTTGTGCAAATGGAATATACCGTGTCTTCAACTCTAATTGAGGAGGATTTGCAAGACCACTATTTGTCCATTGACACAAATAGATAAGTCTTTTCCTGTTGTGAATACACTTTTTACTAGGATTGAATTTCCTAAAATTGCGCGTAAACGTCCTAGCATTATTAACAGGTATACTAAAATATATTTTACCATTACTGGTTGCAACATTTTGTTTAGTTAGGTGGTTAGATTCTTCACTGATACTACATTTACTACTAACTGAAACATTAACAACTCGTGTCTTAAAATTTCGGTTTCTTGCATCCAAGTTGTTACACTAGTTCTTGGAAGGTTAGACTTGAAGGAATCTTTATAACTTGAAAAATTTGTTGATACAAATTGATGTTGTTAATTGCGGTATGTTCTCGAATCTTGTGTGGTAAGAGTGTGGCAATCAGTGCTACTAAATGTGCCTATTCCGCAAGAGGCTAAATGGATTTCAAATTTTTGTAATTTTTATTTACATATTGTAGCACATTTCCATAATAACTACTGAGATCCTTGTAAAACTCTACCTTCCTCCACCTTTTGTTCTCGTAGTGTGAGAAAAATACTGTTTTAAATTCTGAGTATATAGTTAAACTGGATTTATTCTGTACATACCAACTACATTCAAGAGTTTTGGCAATTTCCTCATGTACTCAGATTCCCTTACATTATATAAATCTATAGTTTCTTCAATCTTTTACATGAACTCAGATGGTGCTACATCTGTTGATATCCCATTGAAATGAGGGATGTGATTTACTTCTTGAGACTTGATAAAAGCACGTCTAATGCTATCATTTATTACTAATAAAGGATCAACTTCAGTATGTGTACCGCCACGTGTGGGCTCGGTACACACCAGAACTTCATCCACTTCATTAATAGTATCCATTTCTACCAATGACGTTTATGCTTCCTATGCTCTAACCTGTGTTTACTATAAGGCCTACTGAATAAATGTTTAACTCCAACCCCATCCGAATCAACAAGTCCGATGACTTCGGAATCACAGTTAATACATACATCTGGTTTCCATTGAAAGTTCCTTGATGGACTCGCAGGAATAGTACCTAGCGATGAGTCAGTATTTACTGCTTTATCTTCGAAACGAGGTACGTTCAATGGTTTATACATAAAGTGAAAAGTAAGAGGTATGTCACTACTAACAATATTCTCATCACGCATTAAACCAAACCTAGAATGTTTATTTACAGGCAATGTTACTTCATCTACAACAGACAAAATTTCTGTTTTTACTTTTCATAAAGCCTAATCGTATCTAATGAATACGTGTTTACTTCTGAGAAATCTTGTTTTACGGTCGAACTAAAATTGTAATTTCTGGTTTCGACCTTTTTAAAGTGCCTTTCACCTAGTGTGAACAATACCTGATTTATGTTGAACATTCAGATATGGTTGACTGTCATTAGGTTAAACACTTTCAGTGTTTGTTTCAAAACATGTGGCAGAGCATTGAACTCCTAGTAACTGCACACTTATGTCATGCTCAACTGGATCATCACTATTGCTACATTTCATAGTTATTCATTCTCATTTTATTAAATCAATTGCTAAAGTACATTGTCTACTTTGCCCGACCCTGTGGCCGAGTGGTTAGCACATCGCGCTGCGACGCCAAGGGTCCCGGGTTCGAATCCCGGTCGGGTATGGTTGTTTGTGAATGTCCATTTTCATCCATTTCATCATTTCATCACTCATCCCCATCTTCGCAAATTAGCCAAGAGGCACAAAACGCGAAGTAAAATAAACTAAATCAATCAATCAATCAAACATTGTCTACTTGAAGCACTTCACTCGTCCAACTGAGCATCAAAATGCTTTGTTAGGCTATCAATTCTCTCATTGAACTCTTCATTTAATTTACAAACTATACCTTCAAATTCATCATCCATTCTCTTTTCAAGAACATCCAAGTCATTTTCTAATTTCTCTGTGCGTTACATGCACTCATTTCTGAATTGGACAACATATACTTTCAAAGATTTTGTGTCATTAGAATATTGTATATTTTATTAGATACATCTATTTTTCCTGTATTTTGGCTATGGTCACACTTTGAGCTCCTAAAGTTTCAGACTGTTTGCCTATTTTAGATTCTATGTCACTGAGCACATTCCTGACTATACATAACATCAAACTTTAAACCTCTCAAAAAACAAGAAATATAAATGTTCGATGAATGTGCAGAATTCACTTGGCTTTAGCAGTGCAACTGAGTCGATATAATCTTGAATTTGACTTATCTTAATTTGGCAATTAAATTTGATATCAACGACGTCCAAAATGGGAACTCCAAAACCAATTCAATATTAAATTATTTTAAAAATATATTTCCCGCCACAGTAATTGTTAAAATTAGCACAATAGCTAGAACGTATAGCTTCAGAAATGTATAAAACTCTTTGAAGCTTGGGGTATATTTATAAAAAATAGTAGGGGTTTTATTATATTTCACAAAACAATTCTACCTATCATACAGAATCACACAAAAATTGTAAATTTTTAAGAAATTATATTCGTCACAATAATTATATTTATTGTTATCGCATGGCAATACATACTTTAATTTAAGATTTTACATCAAATTTTACAAAAAAATAATAAATAATCATTTTCATATTTGAAACCCTCACAGAGATAAACGCACCTGTAAGTTCAACTGTCCCAAACACAACTCGTCTCTCCTTCACATTAAAGTTTCGGGCCTCGAAATTGTGATATACCAGAGGTTGTCCTGGACTGAAAAATTAATAAAATGTTTCCGTAATTGAAGTGTTTGTCTTGTGGTGCCATAATATATCTACAACAATTCTGTTTGGTTCTGTAAGGATGTATATCATTTTCCATTGATTTCAAGAATGACAAGTAAATTTGCTCATTTTACACTAATATTTATTCAACACAAATACTATATTCTACATTTCGATTTATTGCGATATAAATAAAAATAGTTTAAATTATATGGAAGTAGAATTTTATTTATATATACATATATATTTATATATATATATCATCAAAAAATATTATGCGTCTTACAAAAGTAGCGTTTCGCCTTAGGTTTCGAGAAACACTTGCCATGACGATTTGATTTGATTTGAAAGTGTTGGAAGTTATGTGATTGGTTTCATAATAAGAAAGTTTGTAATATATTTTGTAAATTGAATTACCTTATTTCAATTAGATTTCTGTAAAATAGATTCATAATTTCATTTGTTTTATGCATAAAATAATCCTCACTATTAGAGATCATTCACTGATGAGTTAGTTTTATGGCCTAGATGAGTTAAAAAGTTATCTGAAATCTATATCAGTTTTGTGAATTCGGACGATACGATAACCAAACAATAATTTCTATTCGAAATCTATATGAGATACACATTAAATTTACAAACATGTAGCTAGAATTTTTGAAGTAGATTTACCGACATCCCACTATTCTAGATCTCACGTTTCCATAATTTTTTTTTATTTTAAACTCCGGTTATACGTATTTGTAGCATTATAATAATAAGATCATTACTGGATCCTTTTCGTGTTATACTTATTAGTTAATTTATTTGTTAAGTTTCATGTGCTATGGTGATATTAGTGTGCAACTTTTGTGAATGTCTATGTATTTCTGTACTGGCTTTTGTTTTGAATTCTTGGCCTTTGGGATGGATGGGTGTCGCTGAACAGACGACCAGCTGAAGTTTCCTGTAACAGGTTATGTCATTAGCGGGACCTATAAATAGGAAGGGAAGATGGCTGTCGGGGTACAGCGATGTAAGAGGTATCTTCTTCTCTAAGGGGAGTGGTTGGGAGAATTTCCCTTTACTCTGTGATACGACGGGACCTTAAATTTATTTCTTCTGATACACACAATTACCAGGAAATCGTAAAAATTGGGGACATTTTTCTCCTATAGAGAATCTTGCCTCTTTCGTTGAAGGAAATCGCTGCACTGCAGACTGGTACAGATTTTTGAGACTGTCAAGAACAGGCCCTTTGAATAATATCATAAACGTCGAATAAGACTCAGAAATAGCAATAATTATCCAGAATAATTAACATTCACCAGACCAGTATATTCTTACATTTATTCGGCAAACCATTAAGATTCTTGCAACGAGAGAAAATTGGGAAACAGAAGAAGAGGCCATTAACCATGTACTGATATTTTCCCATCCTAAATTTACAATGCACTCTTCGCAACTTGAAGACTAAAATTGGTAAACGCTGTAAGTGCCACAATAATTCAAACACCTCTTTCCATGTTAAACTGTGAAATGTGCCATGCTTTATAATGTGGTAAACGTGAAATGTGGTTGGCAGCTCTCTAAGTAATTCAAAGGGCTTGTAAAGAGGTCACTAGTGTGCACGTTCTTACGACCTGACGTGCGGAACAATGAAATTCCCCTACACTTTCGCTTTTGGCACTTACAACTTTTACCACTTTTAGTCCTCACTTGTTTGACAGCCCCAAATAATTCTAAGCGCCGAATTCGTAAACTTAGCAACATTGCACTTCGGCGCCAGGTGAGAGTGGCCAACTTCGAGTTGGTCTCTCCACTAGACGAAAAACGTTTCTGTGAGAGTTTTTCAATTTCGCAGATTCCATGAACTAAGAAACTATAACCCGCTATTATAAAACATAATCAAACAGAAATAATACATTTGATAAAGAACTTTGTAGATTTCTTACGATCTGCTTGCTCGACTTGAAATCAGAAGTGTTTGAAACACTGAATAGAGTTCTTCTCCGCCATCGCCATCAGGTTTGTGCAGAAAGAAGCAAATTTATGAGGAGTTTATGCGACCTTTTTTTTACAATACCTTGCATAATATTGAACAGTTCTTAAAATAAATATTTTTCACAACTTGTCGAGAAAATTAGCTTGGAACATAGGAGAGTGGATGTTTTCATAAACGCCAAAGTGTATTTAAGTGCACGTGTTCAGTACGTTAACGTAGAGCTCTTTCCCCGCTGAACAGAGACCGTCAATATTAAAACATGTAAAAATGAAGCCGATGGATACTTTGAGGGACGTCCTTTCTCCACACTTTTCCCCTTAGATATTGTTGGTTAAAGGTTAAAGCTTTTTTTAGCTATACCTCATAAGTTGTGTTACACATTAATTTAATTCACATATCACATGTATGTTATGTTATTTATTTTAGTTATGTATTTTTTTGCTCTTCACTGACACCTAGAAAATTGATTCTTTCGATATACTAACACGCACACATACAATTGAGGCGTTGCTGATACGAAGGGTGAACTCAAGAAACGTACATTGTGAGTGAAATGCGTTTCAAGTTGTCATGCATAGTGCGAATTGCACACAAAACTTTGGAAGTCAGGCATGAAACATTCCGATCTACTGTTACCAAGTTTTTGTGGAGAATGCCCTGTGCCTGACAACTTGAAACGCATTTCCCTCACAATGAACGTTTGTTAAGTTCGCCGTTCGTATCCGCAAAACCTCAATTATGTTAAGCAGTAATGTAGTGCATTACTGTAACGAAGGAGAAAGTTTAATGAGTTCAAAATGCTAGAGATTGTTAATTTTATGTCCGTTTCTTCATAATGACTCTTGTTAATCCACTCACCTCCATCTTTCGCTGCGTCTAAAACTAATAGTAAATCGTCAATTAACATAAGTAAATCGCTATTGCGACGGAGGCCGATGCGATAAGAAACTACTAATAACAATTTTACAATGAGTGACTAACAAAGATTTAAAACTTAATTCTGCACTGCTTATATCGAAAATATTTTTATTACTTCAACAGAAGGTACGAGTATTAGATGTAACAAACTTTCCACTTAATTTGCAAAAAAAAAAAAAAAAAAAATAGTTAGCTGGACGTAACAGGATTATGCTCATTCCACGTGGCATGTGATTTTCTCCTATCATCTAAATATTTTCCTTAACTTCCTGTTACTATTTCCGTTCATCTTGTGAAATGCTGAGATCAATGATAACTTCTTAGCTCGGTGGATAAACTTCACACATAATGATATCCTCCTGAAAAAAAAAGCGCATGGATGGAGAATAGAACCTACGACCTCCCTCGTAGGGATCAAGCACGCTACCTTTTCTCCAGGTAGCTCATGTTAAATTTGTCTACCAGTTTGAGGAAAACAATTTACGCATAATGGCATGTCTCTAATTTCTCCAATGACAATTTTCAAGTTGACACGAATTCAGCAAAAATCGAGAATCGCTGAAAGGGAGGAATGATGAACATTTATATTGATGTTTTGTTACAATTTGTAAAATTTGTATAACTGCCGTGCTTTGAACAAGCAATCGCTTAGTTACGAAGTATTTTGTTGTTTGTTTAAAGTATAAACGTGGAAGCGAAAAGGAGCCAGTTGAACTAGACCACGATTGCCAAGATATTTCAGCATTTTACCAAGGATTCAAATAATATACAGAGTGTCCGAAAAGTCACGCAACCCGGTGTTTACGACCGTATAACGGAATAGCGAAACGGAATGAAAAGAAACGCTTTCTGCCAAGAGAATGCCCTGTATATTGGGAAAATTTAGAGATACAAACATATGTAAGAACATGCATATTTTAATAACAAATAAGCAAAGTGTTGCCAAAGGCGGAAAAAATATTTGCAAATCGTGTATATTGATGCACGGAACTCACTGAGGTAAATTATTGCAACATTTCACAATACCAACGAACAATTTGGATGGCCATCAAATGAATTTGACAGAAAAAGAACTTTGACGAAGTTTCAAAAACATTGCACAAGGGAATAAATGGGCTCTTCCAAAAATCGATGTTTTCACAATATTACGAGGGATACTGGCAACACTGTTGGTGTCACGTGTCACTAACAGACGTGTTTCACCTCAGGCTATCACACTAAGGCACTTTTAACGACAAAGGTGAAAGTTGGTTATTCTCGAACATATGCAATAAATTACATACACCTTGCAACCCTGAAATGTGGGTATCACTACAAATTAAAGCAAATGTTCGAAGTGTCCACCATTTTCTTGGATACATAAGTTGGTTCGCTTGATCATGTTCTCAGATAACCTTCCTGAGGGTTGCAACACCGATATTATTAAATCCCTGTGTAATGTTTCGTTTCAGCTCCTCCAATTTTGGGTCCCGTTTGGTATACTTTCCCCTTTAATTAACCCAACAGAAAAAATATCCAGATGTTAAATCGGGCGAGCGACTGGGCCATAATCCTTGGATATTAGACGATCACCAAAAAATTCTCTCAGCATACGAAGAGATTCATTAGATGTATGGCAAGTTGCTCCATCTTGTTGTAGCCAAACATCACGTTCGTCTTCTTCCAGGAGAGCAACGAATTGCATTACGAGATCCCCGTACACAGCGGTATCCACGGTTGTCTCTAAAAATAACGGTCCCACAATACGACGTCGCGATATTCCACACCATACACCGATTTTCGGAGAGCGCAAGGGTAGTTCATGCAACTGATGTGGGTTTTCTGTCTCCCAATGCCTGGAATTTTGGCTGTTGACATACCCATCCAATTGAAACCACATTTCAGGGTTGCAAGGTGTATGTAATTTATTGCATATGTTCGAGAATAACAAACTTTCACCTATGTTGTTAAAAGTGCCTTAGTGTGATAGCCTGAGGTGAAACACGTCTGTTAGTGACACGTGACACCAACAGTGTTGCCAGTATCCCTCGTAATATTGTGAAAACATCGATTTTTGGAAGAGCCCATTTATTCCCTTGTGCAATGTTTTTGAAACTTCGTCAAAGTTCTTTTTCTGTCAAATTCATTTGATGGCCATCCAAATTGTTCGTTGGTATTGTGAAATGTTGCAATAATTTACCTCAGTGAGTTCCGTGCATCAATATACACGATTTGGAAATATTTTTTTCCGCCTTTGGCAACACTTTGCTTATTTGTTATTAAAATATGCATGTTCTTACATATGTTTGTATCTCTAAATTTTCCCAATATACAGGGCATTCTCTTGGCAGAAAGCGTTTCTTCTCATTCCGTTTCGCTATTCCGTTATACGGTCGTAAACACCAGGTTGCGTGACTTTTCGGACACTCTGTATATATATATAGAGAGAGTAGCGGTATTCTCAACATATTAAATATGAAATTTGTGTGAAATTAAAACAATGCATCCAATACATTCAAGTGCATAGGAACGAACTTCAAACTATAAAATCCATTTTTCCTGGTGGAAAACTGCAAGTCATTTTCGAAATATGAACCTGATATTTTCTATTACAAAGTGGAGATTTCGGATTATGCGATCCATCAGCAAGGAAAATTTACGTAATGCCTCCTTCCCTTAAACTTTATCAAAGGTTATAGTTAGTAAATAGGGTCGCGAAATTAATGAAAGTACATTTTTTCAGAGCCTTAAAAACAGTGATAAACATGATACCATGTCCGTTTCTCTTGAGTTAGATCCAGAAACACTTCTCGTTTTTCATTTTTTTTAGTTCTCGTCCTCTTTTGGCTTTAAGGTTATTTTTGCAGTATTTGTAACTGTTTTGTTGCATTTGTAGCAGATTAGATTTCTTTGAGAGTGCAGCTATAAAAGCACAGATTGTGAATTTGTTGTTTCTTTGTTACTTATATATTGCTGTTATTAATATTATTATTATTCTATGTGGTTATTTTATGTTTTGTGTCTTTAAAGTGATGGGCAAAATGTAGTTTGTGATTAGAACTTTTCATCAGTACACCGAACTATTGTATGATGTGAAAAATAATTGTGATTAATTCCTTCCTCTGTCAATGCAAAATTATAAAAGAACTCAACAATTTCAAAATAGTGAAATAATACAGATGAACTATTGTCCAAATCCCGGCCTACATGTCACCCGGGATATGTTTTACATACACTAATTTGTAAGAACATGATAGTAAATGAAGGAGTGCAAAATGGTCCCGATACATACATAAAACCTGTCGTTAAAGCATTGTCATTGACATTGTAAGGAAAGTGTTTGCCCGATGGCAAGCAGCATCATTTTCAGGAACCGCTTTCAGAAAATATGTGCTTCTATAAGTTTTGATGACGGTGAACTCCGCCGCAGTAGAAAACCTGATGACCCACTTTCCCCAATCCGTGAAGTTTTTTAAGATTGGGCGAGAACTCTGCGGGATGTTTTCATCCTCGGAGACAATATGACGGTCGATGAACAGCTTTGCCACATTTAGTGAGCCAAACAAATGAAGTTCTGATTTATTTGTGATAGTACCACAAGCTATGTGTGGGACATGCAAATATTTGCTGGACGAAAACCAGAACAAGAAACAGATGTGAAAGAAGAGGAACGAGTTGGTAGAATGACTTGATTCTTTCTGGCATCAACCTTGTCCAAGGCCAATTGATACTATGGTCTATATTGATTAAAATTAAGCTAGATTTTCATATCTTCAGGTGAATTTAGCTAATTTCTAGGTGTAGCAAATTGTCTAACCTTGCTACGAATTCTAAACCTTCGTACTAGGTGATTAACATTCTGGAATATCTAACTTGGGAATATTATTCTCTCAGAGTCATGTGACACTCTGTTGATTGGTTGAGAGTGTAATTAGCATATGCTCCAAACAGGACTAGTCTTGTTGAGAATATTGCGAAGGTAGTTTTTTTAGATATGAAAACTACTGACTACTTGATTAATAGTTATTTTTAAAACACCCTGCTTTGCTTATATCTAATGTAGTTTCTTAAATATTACTAATATTAAGAATTAAACTTTTAACGCATCCTATGTGAGACACCTGTCTAGTCTAGTCTAGTAAATTAAACATCTAGAATTGTTCTGTGACTCTCTCATTCTTAACGCCATAAACAAAAGTTCTCTCTGCAATAAGAATAACACTATATAAAGTGCTGTCAGGTAGAGGCTCATCAAATTCACATAAAATTTTGACATTTGTTCCATCATTGACTATCACTTGTTTTCCTTTTGACGTGATGATGACAAATATTGGCCTTTGGGGCTTTGAATTCACTGGGACTATAGTAAACATCTATGTTTCCTTCAGTTACTCTTTGTAATCAGTGTTAGCCTCATATATTTTGAGATAGTCATCTTGTGCTATGTAAAGTTAATAATTTTCACGGGGGAAAATTTCATTACGTCCATTGTTAAGATAAATATTTTTAATCTTGCAATTTTCAAATTTGATGGAATATTTTCTCTTGTGTGTTTTCTCTCCCAGTCTGGAACAGTAAAATTACAAAATCTGGCATTTCATATTGTATACTACTGCATTGATTATTAGCATCAAATTCGTAATATGCACCAGAGGCTAGTTTTTGGACACACTTTTAAGTGTAAAATCCAATAGGAACTTGTGGGCTTTTCAGAATATTTGCTTTATATTTGAGAGCATAATTAGTTTCCTATTTCACTACTGGTATTCTTAGCTTCACGGTCTCAAAAATACACTTGGTTGCTTCAGGTATTGTGTTGGGAAGTGTTGTACCATCTGCATGTAAGGTACTGTAACGCATAAGAGCATTATTATCATTGGCTGCCCCACGAAAAGTAATTTCCAAAACAACCTTTCCATATCATGTCCTTGTAGTCTGAGAAGATACCTCGCAGCAGACGCATGGGGAACAGTACTGTGTGTTTTTTTGTCAAAATTTTGGTTACTGATTCATGGTAATATGTTGCATCTACTTTGGAAAAGTAAGTGTTCCTATGGCAGTAGAAGTAATACCAGGATAGTCTACTCTGTCTAAGACAGTACCATGTTTTCTAATTTCTACTTGAGAGAACAAGTTTGGAACAAACTTATCTACCAGTTTTATGTTTGCACCAGGGGAAAGGCTTCATTATTTTCATTTTTTACTACTTCAAATTTAATATACAAGTCAACACTGTGAGGATGTACAAAACTGTCAACCACGTACACGTCAAATTCAATTTCACGATTGGATTAATTGAGATTAGCAAATGTACGACGATTGGGAGTAAAATATTGTAATTCATAACATTCAATATGCTCCATGTTAATGGTTATTTTATATATTAATTTCTAGGATTGCAGCTGTGGAAGCACCAGCAAAATCTACTACTTCTCCCTTTCTATTGGTTACCAACAACTCTATGCGATCTATACGATTATGGGATACTGGAAAATATATAGGTGAGGAGGGTATATAGATGATAGGCTCCATGAACTCAGAATTTGGTTTGAATGTTGCTATGATTCCAGTTTGTTTGTGACTACATATGCTGCCATTAGAATTAGTAATCATTCCTTCTGCTATATTAAATGAATATTCAAAGTCTCTATGGTCAAGAATTTAGGAATGTTGTCACCTCTGCGTTTGATAGCGGTTCAAGTTTTGTGTAGTACTCAAAACATAGTAGTTTAACAAGTGTACCCAGATCAACTGTTTCAGTTGCAGAAACTAATAACACCCTGTGTGTAACAGAGTTTGGTGATAGTAACACACCTCTAGGCAGAAGAGCTTGTAATGTTCATACATTATACTGACCAGGAGTAATACTATTTTTTTATTTCCTAATGCAACCCTATTATTGTGTTCTGTGATATTGAGAATAAAATACATACTGTAGAAAGCACGTAGACCTATAGATTTAGGATAGATAATATCATTGTGCAAGCTAAGTTTTACTACTGAAGTCTCACTACTGAGATGAAACACTCCCATGTGGCTCTATACGCCACAATGTTTTCTGAAAATCTTTAATTGATGGTTTATTTATTTGATATAAGAAGTCCAGACAATTTACATCCTCAAAACCCTGCACACGCTCCTCACTACAATAGAGATTAGGAGTATTGAGATAACTTACTAAACCTAATGGAGGCATGCCACCAAAGGAATCAAAAACAAAAGCTATGCTAGGTTGTTTTTAATAACAGATCCAGTGGGTGCCTTGATATTTGAAACTATCTAAATTGACTACACCACACTCTTTTTTAAATGGTATCTTAATACGTAGAGAATCGGATATGAAAACACCTGTGAAGTTATTGATTCTCAGCAACTTATTCAAATTTTCAATATCATAATTGGATAATGCTTCTTTTTTACATATTTTCTTTATTGACAAATTATAGCGTGTCTCCTCTTCTAGTTCAGCATTGTTCTTCTTTGCGTCAATTAATGTTTTTGCTATAGCTGTACTACCCCCTGCTAGACTCCCCACAGCACGTAGAGCGGCTAAAATAGCTAAAATACTGAATATGAAACCACCAGTGTGTTTTTTTCTGGAAATCTGTAATCTTATCAACTGAGGCATACTAAGAGTTAAATTCATTCCATGACCCTTACTCAAACAAGTTTCTTTCTTCTTCTGTTGTTTTTTGGTGAGGAGACTGTCTAATGATCCTAGAGATTTTAGAACTGAATAAGGTACTTTTTATACAATACCTTTAGGTTTCATAATAAAGGATATTTATATATATATTTAAGATTACAGTCCCCAACCAAAGTTCTGTTTTGTATTCATGACAATGTTTGTACATAATACTGCTATATTTTTTCACCTAATGAAGCATCTTTGCGGATTAGTCTTCCAAATGCTCCTTTCTCTAATTTTTGATCAGCCTTATGACGAGCACTAAGATCAATATGAGAATTGTAGGCAATGTCATGGTCTTCACAAGCTGTATCAAATGTATTAATTTATCTGTCTCCTTTTTCCAGTCTCTGTTCTAGTTTATTCTCTGGACCACAGTATTCGTAACCAGGTAAGTGCATTTCGAAAGGAAGTTTGTTAATAGTATCATTAACTAAACCCTGATCCTTTGAGAATTTAGGAGGTAGAGTATGAACAAATTTTATTAAGTATCCTATACCTTTACTGTCATTTACATTCAAATAGGCTAGTTTAGCACTAATCATATCTACAATGACTATTTTTCATATATAAATTGCTATTGCCAATTTTTTTCACTCCTGCTATGACCAAAAATGTATCTATGAGTTTTTCTCACATATTCTACCCACGTAAGGTATTGTAGTGTTTAATGCCACTACCAGTTTTAAGTTTGTTCCATATAAGTTTAATCAATTTCTTGTTTTATCACCACTGCTAGGTTTAACTCTATATACTGACTAGCATAATTGTTTTGGTATAGAGCATCGGACAGTAACAAAATTTCTAAGTAACTCTGGTAATCTTCCTCTGTATAATCTCTAGGATGTTTCTTGGTGATGAGTTCCCACAGCCCCACAGTGCAATGGTGTCTAGAAAAGCTATTTGCTCCACCCAAATTGACTTTTCCGTCATTTCCTTGAAATGCAACTCTAGATTTTCCAATTTTCCAGACCACATCCTCATTTGGATCCATTATTGGTCATGATCCAAACACTTCATCTTTGCCAAATTTCTCAGTACCCAGGTAATCTCTTGCCAAGGGACCTAACTCAATTTTTCTGAATCTCCTATGGACTTAATAGAATGTTGCTGGAGTACTAGAGGAGTATGAATACTGGATAGTGGTGTAGGAGAAAAATCTGCATAATTTCTAGCTGCAAGAGGCAATAGCTCATTCATGAGATACTTATTTTTTTTATGTTACATCTTTAATTTTTCTACTAAGACCACTGTTAGCATCAATAATTGGTTGATCTTCACGCTTGTGTTGTTCATAGTATACTCTATTATCAGATTTCCAGCCTTTTAAATCTTTTAGTCAAATAGTCATGTAATTTCAGATTTTCTTAAATTTTAAGTTTTGTCATTTTTTATAGGTTATTTATAACGTCACAATTTGTCTTGTAAAAACCCAACATTTATAAAATTGTTAATTTTGTTTCTATATCTTCCATTGTTTGGTTTTCGAGTCATATCAATTGTAGCAAATCCAAAAAAAATTGTATCAGTAGGAAGAGCAGAATTTTGAAAATTGGCTGTAGTTTAAATCTTCTCCTACATAGTCATTATATACATGTTTAAGATTACTGTGGTCTTGACGAAACAGACGAACTAGATTTGTATTATCACGAGGTAACTGTTTAGGAATCTAGAATAAGTCTGAGCCAGATAAAAACAGTGTATTACCTGTGACGTCCCTGAATAAAAAAAATACAAATTTTATTTTAATTTTCTAAAATTACGACATTCTATGTTGTTGTCACAGAATTACTTGGTCTGTGGTAATCCAAATTTTTCTGGAAGTTCTAGCCATTTCACTTATAAGTTTCGTTTTTTGTAAGTATTACTTTCTCAATAAGATATGTATCTGGGTATTCAAATTTACTAAGTTCCTATTCATAAAATCTTCCTTTCAATATTTCATTGCAATTGCCTTTCATTATATATGTTCCCTGGTAAGACTTCAACCACAGTGAACATCTCCAAATTTTAGTAAATTCCTTTTCAAATTAGTGTTTCGATTAGAAAAAAAAAACATTACTTGATCACTTATTTTGTACTTGGGTTTTTTGTTTGTATGTTGATATTTCGGACAGTAAACAGTGGAAATCCATTGTGCCTCATTAGATTTGGTTACCTCAGCAGCCATCATACGTATGGTTCTATGTATAAAATTATTGTAATTATGAACAAGATCAGATAAATTTTTTGACCACCTATAGTTACCTAGGAAACAGAACTGTTTCCATATGTGATTTTTTATTGTTCTGTTGAATCATTCAATTACGCTAGATTTCAAATCATTGAATGTAGAATAATGTCTAATATCATGCTGGACCATTGATTTTGTGAATGTGGAATTGTAAAATTATTTTCCTCTGTCGATCTGTATGTGATGAGGTATTCTGCCTTGCTCAAAAAATATTTAAAGGCTTTAGTGACAGAAGCTCCTCTTTTAGATTTCAAAGAAAAAGCCCAAGCATGTTTACTAAAAGTGTATATTACAGTAATAAAATACATAAAACCATGATTAATCTTATTCATATTTTCTAAATTTCTTGTGTTCATTTCAATCAAATCTGCCTGCCATAGTACAAGAATTCCTTTTGTTATCACAGATAGTCGTTTGTAGTTACGACGAGCTGGTTTGTGTAGTTCATTAACTATATCTGGTCTAGACATTGTGTCTGATAAGAGAAGATTACATAGAAGGGATTATCCTCAGGATACATTTGTTTGATTTCAAATAATAACACAGGCCTGCGAAAGTTGTTAAAAAATACAAGAGATGTGTTCGCTGAGTTTTATGTTATTGGGTGTGCTGATTTCGAAAATGACCTCCATTTTTTTCCATCACGTCAGGATTTTTTGTACAATCGATATCGATATTTTTGCTAAAATCCTATGTGAAAAGGAATTTTCGGGAACAATTTTGCATGCACTATCTGGCAAGAGTGGTTTTGATCCATTTACATCTATGTAAAATCTATGCTTGGTGATGCAAATTGATTTATTAGCAATTGATTTTTTTTATAGGTTTAAATGGAAGAAAACCACTGTTGCCAGATCGCACGGGCTGCCTCTGGTAGAGAGAAAAACACAAAGTTCCCTTGCGTTTACACTTTTAACATCCCATTATGGTGAAGTTTCTAGAAAAAAAGCACCAACGTATTATGTTCATTTGTGTTTATTAAGGTAACGTACATAAAATAGACGATTGACCGAGGAGCAATGTATGTGTACATGAAAGTTTGACACAAATTGTAAACTGAACAAACAACAAAGCCAAACACAAACAAAGTTTATATTTACGTACGTACACTTTTGCCTTTGAAACTTCTTTTTGACGTTCTTTTTTTATGTGCAATCTCAGGCCTCTCTCGTGTTAACATCCAACAGTAGTCGTCGAGCATGTTCTTGTCCCATCGTCCTTGATATTTCTGCTCCATATCTTTAATATCTTGGTGGAACCTTTCACCCTGTTCTTCGCTGAGTGCTCCTAAATTTTCGGGGAAATAGTCCACATGTGAGTGAAGGAAATGTAGTTTGACACTCATGGAGCAAGCCAACACTTGAAATTTGTCCAGCATATTCATAACAATTGCTTTATAGTCAGGATCCTTGTAATTCCCCAGAAATTTACTGAACACATCTTTGAAGGCAACCCAAGCTTCTTTCTTCTTTGTTGTGATGCTAGTCTCAAAGTCTTTATCCTTCATGAGCTTGCGGATATCTGGTCCAACAAAGATTCAATCTGTCAACTTGGCTGCTGATAAACCTGGAAACGTTTTGCACAGGTATTTGAAACAATCGCCATCTTTTGGAATAGCCTTGATAAATTGCTTGATTACACCTAATTTGATATGCAACGGGGGTAACAATACTTTTTTTGGGTCAACTAAGCTGTTCCGAATCACATTCTTGGAGCCTGGTTCAAGATTTTGTCTTTTAGCCCATTCTTTCTTGACCCAATGTTGAGTCTTTCCACGGCTGTGCTACTCACAAATGAAACATGGGAACTTTGTATATCCGCCTTGTTGACCAAGAAGCATGGAGATAACTTTCAAATCACCTCAAATGGTCCAACCGTGGTCGGCATATTTTATTTTGTTGAGGACGAGAGCCAGGTTTTCATGGCGTTCTTGTAAATGTACCGAGTGTGCAACTGGTACAGATGCATACTGGCTTCCGTGATGAAGAAGGGCAGCTTTCAGGCTCCTTGTCGATGAATCTATAAACAGCCTCTATTCATCTTTATCGTAGGTGATATTAAATTTGCTCATCAATCCGGGAACATCAGAATAATAGACCAAGTTTTCCGCGTCCTCAAAGTACTAGACAAAGTCCTTTTATCGATTCCTGTACCAATAAAACATGGTTTCTTTGGCCAATAAAGGTTTTTCTTTCAATCTGGAGCCCAACAATTCAGCTGCCTCTTTCGAAAGGCTCAGATCTCTAGTCAGATCATTAAGTTCAACTTGAGAGAAGTGCTGAGGTGAATCGCCTCCAGAGGGCTTATATTGGCTATCGGAGTATTGACCGTCTGGATGTTCCGAGTCTGAAGACTCTGAAGAGATGACTGGTAATTCAGTTGGAGGCAAAGGCACTGGCACATCAGGTCCATGAGGAACGGGGCGTATGACCGATAGAATGTTCTCAGGATAAGAGATTAGCTTGTGATTTTTTTCGGTTATACCCACGGACATGGCAGGCACAAAAGTAACAATCATCACAGTGGTTCCTCGGCTCCCTCCATGTCATAGGAATTCCAAAGCGTAAAGCAGTCTTCTTTCCGTTGAGCCATAAGCGTAGATCATTGAGACACTGCACACACACTTTATGAGGAGCCCACGATTTGTCCTGGTCTCAGAGTTTCATGCCAAAATACGCAAGATAAAGTTTTTTTACATGTTTAAGAACACTATATTCACCGCATATGTAACAAAAGTCATCTGGCACATTTTCACAACGTCTCGAACTCGAAGCCATGGTTCACGAAACGCACAGAGGAAAGCACCAGTTAGAATTGTTTCTGTGATGCAGGTTCCACTTGTCACTGTATCAGCGCTCGCACTATGCTCGCACGACACTACACATAAAAGACAAATTGAGACGAACTTACAAATTTCCACGTCTTTTATCTTACTACGAACACGGTAAGTACATGATCTGCTGGGTTAAAGAGCGATAAACTGAGTCCCTCATGAGGACATCTGTTTTATATCGTTTCTGCTGCCTCAGGAAAGTCTCGAGAATTCAGATAAGGATTTGCGCTACGCTATTGGTCGAGAGCGATTGCAACTGGGAGGGACAGGTGTCGACGGGGGAGTCACAGAGGGGCATTGTTTCACCACGGTAGAATGATGGTCAGGCAGGGAGGGAAGATATTCCACTCCAAAACAACACATATATGGTAAATGTTCATAGAAATCCACGTACATTTCAATTTTTCAAGAAAACGTGACGTGATCGACATTTTTCTTTATTTTTTTGAACCCGGCACCATAAAATACATAAAGTTCACCTATCACTTCCCTTGTATTTTTTTCATCGCAGGCCTGTGTAATTGGTCACCAGTTTCAACATCAAAAAAAGACAATTGTTTATTTTCATGTATTTGATATGTATTAGTGATTTTAACTCCAAAAATTAAGGTATAAGTTTATTGTTATCTTAGATACAAAATTAGTTTCTAATAAATTTCATATATGTGAAAAAGTTGAAAAAAATTAAAAATGAAAAATTTGGAAAATTTTTAAAAAATTGAAAAAAAAAATTTAAACTTGAAAATTTTGAAAAATTTATATAAAATCACAAAAATTAAAAATATTAAAAAGTTCATGATCAGATATATAATTTAATCTAAAATATGTGAAAACAGATATTCATCATGATAGTTTTTACCTATCCTTACAGATTTTTAATGTGTTTTAAAATCTCATATTTTCCAGTTCCTCAAGTACTATTTCATGTATAAATAATTTTTAATTAACATAGTCCCTTTCTTATGTTAATACATAGAGTTTAGCCGCTTTATTGAGGAAGTGTACATTACTTTTAACACACTCTGTAGTTTCATTCTGCTTTTAAGGTTTAGCATAATCTAAATAGTTCATCCAAGATATAAGGTAGTTTCTACTTAACACAACCATTGCTTATCAGAATGCATATACTATATCTGCCTTATGAAGAAAGTGCAAATTAATTTTAACACCAAGTAATGAATTTTCTACTCCCAAGGCTAATTATGGCAGTATACAACATTGCAATCCCAGCACAGGAAAAAGACAAGCTTTCAGTTATACATATGGTGCAAAAGAACATGTATCTTGTTTTATCACATTGCTAATAGAATCATAGTAGTTTTGTTATAAAACATTTAATGTTGTAAGTTACACTTTCCAGCAATTTCTATGAGTAATTTTGTCTAGTTTTCTTGTTGTCATTAGACAATTTGGTAATGATTATTTATTATAGGATGGGTGATTCTCAACTATAGAAACAGAGTTATTAGTTTATCATACTCTCCTAGCAACTATATATACAAACAACCATTAGCAGATATGTCATGTGTGGTGATTGTATTCATCTTATCATATTTAATACGATAAATATTACTCCCAGTAAATATTTTTAATTCACTTTTGTTCTCAGGATTTATAGTAAGTTGAAGTTTCCCACCCATGCGGAATTTGTAATAATTTAAATTTTCATTAAAAATATAAAATATTTTACCAGTATAATCATTATATTCTGTTAGGATGCTGTTCAAGTGGATAATTATTAGTCCATTTTATTTAGACCAGAGGTTAGTTAGATTTGGTGAAGCTATCTTAACAGGAACTTCCATAGCTTGTTTTTTTAAACTCAAACAGATTAATTGTTATTTTATTGACAAATATCACATTGGTTGACATTTGCCAGGCAATAGTGACACCATGGTAATGTATGTATTTCACATGAGAGAATCTGTCTCTTGTCATCCTCTGAATCCAGGGCAATGTTTCTTACTTTTTTGCAGTTAATATTTGATCTAAACTTTGGATTCTTTTTTCCTCCTTCAGTTTGCGAGACTTAGTTTTGAGACAGTTGTAATTATCATCAAAGGAGAGTTACGTCTCTATTGTAGTCTACTTACTCTCTTGGCTTTATTAACAGTATTTTTTTCTGATCTAATTACATACATTTTTGCTCGTAATCCAATACACTCCTTAATAATATCATTATTTTTCATCTTTCACTTTGCCAGGCACCCTTTTATTTTTGGAAAGAATATCAAAACGTGGAGGGTAAGAAGATGTATCAAAATAATTGAACAACTTAGGGTGTGTTATGTCTTTAATGAGATTAGGTCTTTTGATATGATATATGAACTTATCTGTTTCCGTATACAGAAGACATAGGTTATCTTTAAAAAAAGGCTTTATTCTATGATAGTGAAGCTGTAGTTTGTGAAAATTAGACATATCCAAAACTGTAGCTCCCACATCGATAGATTTGTTAAATTTAATCCATGGCTTATTGAAAGTGACAAATCTTAATGATATATTGTTCGTAATTTAAATTTTTATCTGCCACAAATATATTACACTTCTTTGGATCAGAGACTAGTCTTACATCTACGTGCTTCCTAATATTCTCCATATTATTACCATAGAATGCATTATTCATTAATTTATAGAAATCCTTATCTAAATTTGAAGTAGTAAATGTTCTGTGTCTTGTGTTTGTTTCATTATAAGGCCTCAACTACTCTGAATTCAGGAATTTAAGAACTCTTCTAATTATCACTATATGAACATTTCTCTCCATTAAACATTTGAGATTATTATAGTGTATGACATATCTTTCTTTAAAGTCATGAGTCATCAGAAGCTTCTCCTTTCTTTTTATAAGGTGGACACTTGAACTCAAGAGCTGGTGGCAAATCAGAAAATATATTTTGTAATTCATGAGGAAAAACAAGATCCACCTCAGCAAAGAAACCATACTTAGTATCATCAAAATATTGTATATCTATTGATGTAGGTTCTATCCACTCAAAAACGTCATAGCGGAGTTTATGCATCATTCAATAACAATATAAATTATTTACATCAACATAGAATATGTAGCTAGAAGGTTTATTTGGATTATACCGTGCGTTTATTTCGATCTTCAGCCGAGAGATCGGGAGAAACGTGGCGGGCGGCGATGACGGAGATGCCGACATTTGCGGCCTGTAATGCCCGCTTATTTTTATGGACATATGCAGACATTTATATAAATATTGCAAAACGAGCACTAACCTGTGTGATAAGATTTTTTCAAACTGATATCCACCAAGTGCCAAGTGTGTAGACTTTCGGGGAGAATACGTTGATTAGCCTGAAACTTTCGTGCCTGTAGCTAAAGTCCTTCTGTGTCGGGCCGAGAACTTATCAGTCCCCCTCGTAACGTGAACCTTGCGGCTGGCATTACAATCCTCTCACTGACAAAATACACATACACACTGCAATAACACAAACAAGTAACGGCAAGTAACCAAGAATAACAGTCTTGCGCACAGTACGAAATTAACACGCTCTTGGTTTACATCTGCTCGCCACTATATTCACAGCTCTGTCGCGAAGGAACAAAAAACTCGAGCTCGGAGATTTCGGATTGCAAGAAAGCTCACGAACAACATTGACTTTTAACGGTTTCGTCTACAGCGTAATCTTGATACAGTGTTGCACATTCGAAACCTCCAAACGATCCCCATCGGCACAAAACTCTTTCAAGGATATAAACTTAAGCAAGACTTTACTGGTCAAAACTATGCTTCAAATGTTTTATTATCTGTGGCTCTTAACATCGTTTCTAAAGCTTATTTATTTGTGTATATAAGGAAAGAATTTGAATGAAATACAGATGATAAATTATAACACAGGTTAGTGCTCGTTTTGGAATATTTATATAAATGTCTGCATATGTCCATAAACATTAGTGGGCATTACAGGCCGCAAATGTCGGCATCTCCGCCAGCGCCGCCCGCCACGCTTCTCCCGATCTCTCGGGTGAAGATCGAAATGGACGCACTGTATTTTGTCATATGTATGTTGTTGGCCTTTAGATATCTTTGTGTGTATTGTACCATGCCCCCACGTATAGCTTTTTCCATGAAAAAAGAAACATGTCTACGTCTGTAATGAGCTCCTATTGAATTTTTTGTTTTCAACAACATTCCTGCCTAAGCTAACCCTGGGAGAATACAAACTGCGCTGGGACCAATTTATAGATATTCATAGACAATTATCTAAAAGCTTCAAATACGTCAGCAAGAATTGTCACATCCAACTTTAGATAAGCATCATGGTAATATTGAAGTCTCCTACACCCTAATTTCTTCCACATCATTTGTTCATGATGGTAATTTTTATCTGTAATATTTCTATCTCTGAGTTGGCTGTAGAACTCGTTTGTGGAGGAAGAAATTCATCAGTAAACTTAGAATGGTCAGTCACATAATCATATTGATAGGCCAAATTTGTCTAATGTGTTATATGCCCAAGCCAGGAAAATTACAAGTTGTTATTTGGAACTGGTCAACAAATAGTTTCCATTCAAGATCATCCAATCCAGCCGAGAGATATCTCGTGGAGTCTAGGAATCTCATCTTAATAATGCCACCTTCAGGAATTTTTATTGTTTTGCTGAGACTAATGTATCTTTCATGATTCTCTGCTAGGACTTCTATGTTCTTTGTATTATAAATACTATGCTTAACCAAATCCTGGAAATCATAGCCACTGCCAATATGAAATAACATGGGGACAAATCTTGAGATTACAGCTATTACACAAGACAACAAGATTCTTTCCTGTGAAGTGACAATGGTGATAAACTTTCTTATTTTCATGTGTAAAATATAAATTGCACTGTGGGCTAATCTCAGCAGCATCATATATTTGTTCTTTAGCAGCAGATAATGGTAATCTTGGTTTTCACACTGATAATACTTTATCATTTTTCTTACTTCTTAATTTACTTTTTGGAAACTTGTTTGAAAGCATTAGGTCCTCTGTATAAATAAAGCTCATTAGGTTTTAAAAAATTACGCCATACAACTACATAAGTCTAACTACAGTTTTCATGGAGTTGATAAGTTGTAGTAGTAGAGATTTCAGGATCAGGATTTTAATAGCTGAATGGTTTTAAAAATGTCTCAAAATCAGCTATTATTATAGCTGGATGCTCCAACAGATCCTTGTGTTGTTTAATCTCTCAAACTCTTTTGGTTTTGGGCATAATCTTACATACAGGCTTGTTCTCAGTGCATATTGCCAAGTGTTTTGACAAATTTGTTTTAGATAATGATTTACCACAAATATGGCACTCAGCTTTACAAGTAGGATTTACCATTGTTTTATTTAGTAAATATATAAATTTTCCGGATATGTTACAACTTTAGAGGGTGTCAATATTTCAATCTCACTTGGAGATAATGTAATGAGGACAAATACTTTAAAAAATTAAATAGAAACTAATCTTTGCTTAAATATATCAAGAATAGTGAAAATAGTATTAGTATTTGATATTATATATAGATTTTCCTGGAGACACAAGTTTATGCTTAAGTATGTCGAAAATAGTAAAACACTTTGGGTATTAGTATATATATATATATATATATATATACAGGGTGTTTCGTAAGTTGGTTTACAACGCTTGGGACGTTATTGTACGAGTGAAAATAAGGTGGTAAGTTCATGTAACGAAATTCCTGAAACGGCTTTGTTGCCGAGTTATTGACGTTTGAAAACGAGGGTAAATGATTTTCCGAAGTGAATAATGGCAAAACGGGTGGAGAGAAATCGTTGGTGTTGGTCGGTCCACTAAGAAATTGGGTACGCTCTTGTCAAAAAAAATCACGTGGAAATGTTTTTCAATGTCGGCGCAAGGGATTCCCCAAAGGACGCAAACGAAGATGTTGACGGGAGTGGGGTGGGTGAGCGTTGTGCGTGAGCTGTTATCGATGAAAATTGGCTTGTGTTAAATGGCACCAAAAAGCAAAGAAAATTTCATGAGCGAAGGGCACCATGACGTAAAAACGAAAAAAAGAACTTTCATAGGTTGCAAACCCTGAAGGACAGATGGGTGTCCGTGTGATCTGACGTTAAGTACCACATTTCCCGCCAGGGGCACCAACAGTGTAGGTTTCCTGATGAAAGATCGCAAGTGACTGTGCCATTCGTGCTTCAGTTGCTGTGCCAGCAGCAGGTTGTTAAACATTCACGGTTGAATGGAAAGACGCGAGGATCTTGGACAGTAGTGTTAGGCAAACATTTGACCTAGCAGTGTTACGTGTTAATTCTTAGCCACAGCCCATCGTGTTCTGTGAAGTGTACTAGTGTTAACGGCCATAAAAACTTGTAGCCCGGTGCAAGGGATAGTTGCATACACGTCCCAAGAGCTGGCGGACATGCATCTGATTTATGGGGAGGCTGGAGGTAATTGCCATGCTGCAAGGCGTCTGTATGGGGCACGTTTTCCAAATAGGGTGTTAACATTGCACACCTTATTTCAAACTGTAGACACTCGACTTCGGAAAACAGGATCACTGTTGTCACCTCGTCGAGAAGTTGGACGACCGCGAATTGTGCGAACACGACGGTTTATGGAAGATGTGCTAACTGCAGTGATGGATCATACAGGTACCAGTACGCGCGCACTAGGCCACGAACGAAACACCTCCCATGTGAATGTGTGGCGAGTCCTGGCAGAAGAGAGGATACACCCTTACAAATTGAAGAAAGTGCAATATCTTTTACCTCAGGACCTTGGCTCACGTGAGGACTTTTGCCAATGGTTTGTTCATCAAATTGAAACTATCCCATATTTTCAGAATACGGTACTATGGACTCATGAAAACACGAAAACTGGTGTGTTCAATAGTAAAAACAGTCATGTCTGGGAACATGAAAATCCACATGCACTGCTAGTGGCACATCATCAGCACAGATTTGCAGTGAATGTGTGGTGCGGGATACTGCATGACCATTTGATTGGACCGTACATTCTCAATGTTCGCCTATGCGGACCCACTTATCAAGCATTTCTCAGTGAGGTTTTGCCAGAACTACTAGAAGACGTGCCCTTGGCACTGAGACAAAGACCGTGGTTTCAACATGACGGTGCAACCCTAAATTTCGTTCGGAATGCGCAATTTCCTCAATACCGTATTCCACAACCAGTGCATTAGCAGGGGAGGGCCTGTGCCATGGCCACCTCGATCGCCTGATATTACGCTTATGGATTTCTTCTTCTGCGGAGCGATGAAACGTATCGTTTACGAAACAGCTGCCGTGTCAGCCGAGGACCTCGTTGCCCGTATTAATGTAGCTGCAGCATCGATAGCAGAAACGCCGGTGTTGATGGGTCGCACTAGACAATCCTTGATTCGCCGTTGTCGCCTCTGCTTGGAAGTACATGGTGAACACTTTGAAAACCGTCTGTGATGATGTTCCCTTCACATATCCATTAAGCATACTGTGTGTCCTTCAGGCTAAGAAACCTATGACAGTTAATTTTTTTCGTTTTTACGTCATGGTGACCTTCGCTCAGGAAATTTTCATTGTTTTTTGGTGCCATTCAACACAAGCCAATTTTCGTCGCAAGCAGCTCACCCACCCCACTCCCGTCACTGTGGTGAAAGATTTACATTCTAGTTTATAACATGAAATCAGAAACTATATTCGCCCACCATATTAATAGAGAACCAAAGGGAAAACTCAAGTATCAGGAAAAATCGAAGAGAATATTTGCGATTCGGCATGTTAAAATTGGAATCGGAGAAACTGGAATTAGGTTGGGAACACTGAACTCTCTCGTGTACACGTGGAGTAAATCGCTGTCAAGTTTGAACCCAAAAGCTTATTCAAATAAATTATTCAACGCCTTGCAAAGTACTGTGCAATGAGTGATAATTAAAGAATCTCGCAATTTGCAGCGAAAATATGTTCGTCGCTTAGAAAGGTGGTAGATTCAACAATCATGATCACTTTAAAAAACATATACTACAAACGATATTGTAGATTATTGATAAATACTTGCCTCCCAAATATTTTGTCCCTAAGAATTAAGGGTCGCGGGTTCAAATCCAGAGCTCTCCATTTTTTTTTTTTAGAAATTATTATATTTCTTGTAAGCATGGCATCAGATACATTAAGCATGGAGTTTAGTAATTAAGTTCGATAATTTTCTTTCAGAATGTTCGCAAAAAATATTTCGGTGTTGAAATCGTCGGATGTTTCCAGCAGTTCAATGTATTTGTTTCTTCTTTCTGGCACTAACATTCATCTATTTGGATCGAAAAATACCAAAATCGTTGTCGTATTCCAGCAGATAGTATTTGGTCAAACAAGGAATGTGATGACTATGGCTCAGAAGTTTGTGAAGAATAATATTTTATTCTGAGCCTACACAAAAATACTAAAACGAATATCCGTCCGTTTACTTTCAGCTGAAACCAGAAAGCTTTATTCGCTCGTGTCTGTCGGCCTTCTTTTGGTTTTTAGGTCATTTTCAGTAGTCTTTGCTTTCTGTTACATTTTAAATAATTGCATGGCTTATTTTTCTCCTTCCTTCTGGATTCGTGAATTTTAAATGGATTTGCTAGCATAACTTATAGATTTAAATTTTCTGACATTGTATTTTTAGCAAGTTCGTAATTATACGTTTATATATGGTCAACAGAAAAGCATTCCTATCATTTTCCAGTTTGACAATATATTAAATAAATTAATTGTGTTAATTCATTTTTCCTACTACAAAATTAAGATAAGTTGTGTGAACACTATTTTCAGATTCCCTTGGCAGCCTCTGTTATCTCTTTAATCTGTGCTTTTAAAATAAAATTAGTCACAATATTAAAAAAAATATATAATCATATGTACGCCAAACACATATGTATTTTCAGTTACTGGCCGTCTTCTGTATCGTGGAAGATTAATTCTCAAGGGAAGTGAATGTTGTATACATTTCGCCATCTGATGTTATTTCTGTTGAGCTTGGGAATCGATCTTATGACCCCTGTCACACACGATACAACTACACCACATAAACAAATTGTACTCAAAATGTAGTTTTAAATATGTAAGTTAACTATTTAGATACTTTTGTTTAACAATTATTTTTTTAAAGAAATAAAAAATGTGCAAGTAGTGCGTTCGTGTATTGGCAAGTTCTAAGTCGTGAGAAACGTTGGAGAATGAAGAGAGGCCAAGCTCAAGGCTTTTCGATCTCACAAGTGGAAGAGATAAAGACACCTCACAATAAAGCTGGGTATTTACATTTTCATTTTGCGTGATTTGAGAAATACGGATAGGAGAATTTGTTAAATTAAATGATGTATTCCGTGGGATTGTCATTGTTTAAACTTTATTTTCAGTGCTAGTGGCATCTGTGGTGTAGTGGTAACGTGCCCGACTTGTATGACAGGAGTCATAAGATGGCGAAAAGCGTTTCACGAAATATTTCTTCAGATTGGTGGAATTCTCGTTGAATTCTTTCAAGACTTGGAAACCTTAAATTGCAGACAACTTTAATAATTGAAGCAGGCAACCAGATACCACGTGACAGACACAGAAATCAGATGGGAAGCATAGATTAGTCGTCTTTAGTGCTGCAAACTTGATGACTTGTAGAATAACCTCGAAATAGTTTTTAAGAATGGTCTAAAATACTTTTCGCGCTGAAAATGAAAGCTTAATTTTTTAAAATAAATTAAAAGAGTGTCGCTGAATATTTCGCTGTTTAGTGGCTTAAACTACTAAACTACTAAAGCAAAGGGATAAAAGCAATTAAGTGTTAATTTAGTTGTCTTTATTCTAATTTCAAGTTTACATAACATGCAAGGTAACTTTTTTTGTTTTAAGCTCAAATAAGGACAAAACACAGGACAATAGAAACAAAATTATATTGGCCATGGGGCCAGTCGCTAGAGCCTCGTTAGTCTGCAGTCCAGGGTGTACTACGTGGAAGTGAGGTTGACTATTGTGTGCACTACGTGGAAGAAGCACCCCTTACACCCCATTAGATAACTGGAAATGATAATCTTTATTATTACAAGTGCATTATTAATTTTTGATTTTCTTTCCTTTTGTGAATGAATCCTGTGAATCTCATGTATGAATAATGGAAACCGGAGTTAGAAAGCTTGTTCGATACACATTGATTACCATATTATTTTTCGAGCCAGTCTCTAGTTCATACATTTTCTTTTTTAATAAAAGTACAAAGCAGTAATTATCCTACAACACTCATCAAATTGCTCGTCTTTCTCTAAGTCGGTTTTAGACAAATGCATTTCTATTAACATTTTTGCTAGAATAAATGATATGTAGATGCTTCCAAAACTCTTATAGCAGATAGTAATTTACAAATTTACACCGAAGCATTTCACGGATAATTTCGGTTAGCTGTTCCAATTACATTGTATAATACATATAGCACAAGAGGCACGTGGAGTTACACCGTCTATGGTGAGTGCACGGTGTTTACAATTGAAAAATCTAAAATATTCTTCCATACGTGTACAGTAAACGTTGTAAAGTAAAGTTGTAAAGTATGTAATTTCTCTACCTAAAATAATTTAATACGAATCGTTATTCTTGTAGGTTGAATAGCTATCGTATTTTGTTTACATGTCACCCGGCCGCCATTATGGGAACAAAATACTATCGACAAGTACGGTGTAACAAGTATCATGTGAGGTGAAAACTATCAAATGGGTATCCAGTCCAGCATCATTGAGAGCATTCCTACTGGATATTCAGTTCGGTGTGATTCAGGCTTGTTTAGTTAATGAATGGCGCCAGACACTGAACCGAAAAAACAGTCCCCTGGTTGGATTAATTTCCCTGGACGTATTTAAAGCATTTCATACAGTTGACCACAAGTTGCTAATACAAAATATAAAGGATAGATTTGGTTTCCATAGCAAAGCAATTCTATGGATAGAAAGATTTCTCGCGAATAGAGTAGACGCCTGAGTACCTTTGAGCATTAATTTAAAACTAAATTTTAACCTACAAAAAATAACTATATCCGTAAAATTTATCAGCATATTTACATATTTCGAAAAATACGTAAACATCTCAATAGAAACCTTAGTAGACATTCTGCCTGTCCATTATTTGTCCCGTATAGCAGTATGGTGCTAATCCTATTTTTGGGCGGTAACTTAACTCATCTGAAAATACTTGAAACTATGCAAAACCATTGCTTACGAACAATTAACATTTACCGCCAACAAAACAATTCGCAACAATTGCGCAAGTTTTACAACATACCCACAGTCACTTCGAGAATACATTACATCTACCTGAATAAGATATTCCATAGTATTCATAACAAATCCTCTCCATTGCAAAATAGGCTTAACCTCTGCTCTGAGGTCAGCACCCGAAACACCAGATCGTCTATACATAGATAACTAGTAATCCCCAAACAAAACAAATGCAGATTTGGCGAGAACTTCCTCACGTACCTAGCAGTGGTAACATGGAATTCACTCTCGACAAAGGTCAAATTCAGTACCAGCAAAGCGCAGTTCTGTCGTCTTCTACCTTTACGTGCCTATCAATTGTAACTCACAGTAATATTATTTTCAATGGTTACCCTCCGCCACGTACATATGATTTAAATGTTCATCCGTACCTTTTCAAACAGTAATTCCATACACATCCATATACAAACCCACATTCTCGGTGGAGGCATATAGTCGTTCGGATTCAACATTAATCTGTAGGTCCAGTCCCGATTAGCCTTACTGTGCATAAAGTGGACTTAAAACACTAGATCAATCAATCAATACATCTTATTTTTTTGTAAACAATACTCAAACTTTCCTTATTTCATTGCTACAATGTAACACTTCACATGATCATGTAAATTCATTTAATTGTCCTTAGATATAGCATTTGTTTATATTTATATGGGTCATTCCAAGTCAAATCATGCAGGGGTTGAACCTCATAGTCACCGATTTTGATCATATTTGGTACACAGCTTTGCTTTGCTCCAAAACCGAAACCTGTGAACGAATTTTGCTGAATTATGGTTATTACGAATTATATGAGGGATATTCAAAATGTAATTTTTGAGCAACATGCTCTTTTCAATTAAGTATATCTCGGGAACGAATGAATATAGAGAAGCGTTCTTTAGCTCGGTGTACACACGAAAGACGGTTGCATATCAAGTGTCGAAACAATCTGTTCAAATGTTCAAATTTCATGGTCGAACAGCTCAAACAATCGATTTTTCTCATTTTTGGATATTTGTAACTAGCATCCTTCCTCTTCATAGATAAAGTTTTATCGAGGGGTTTTTTTTTATATAAGAGAGAAAAATTAGATTGAAATTTGTCCTGCATCAGCAATGGACTGTGCTGCGGCGTCCCTATGATGAGACTTTTCATTTGTGTCACGCTAAAGGTTACATATACTTATTGCTCAGGGATAGATGATATTTCACTTGATAAATGGCTCCATTCTTTGCTGTTATTGCTAATTTATACGTTGCTGTATCCATATTTTTCGCTGCGTTCGTGGGGACGAGATGTGGGCGGTTGTGAAAACTTCTGTTTTAGCCAAAAAATGAAGGAGGAAAGACGACGAACGTTGGGAATGTTTCAGAAAATAATCATTACTTAAAATATTTTATGAGAATGACTGTGAGTTAGAGGCAATGGCGGCGATTAGGAGGACTTGGGGCAATTACCCCCAGCTTTTCTCCACTTTTTTGCCTCGCATTATGGCCTCTTAAAGCAAAGTATTGTCTAATAAGAAAATTAACTGCACTTTTCCCCTATCCCCAAGGTTCGGCATCCAATCGCAGTCTTAAAAATATTCCCGAATCAAACGATAGTAATATATATATTGTAATATTGGGTAATGTTTCTTAGAAGTTTGAATTTAAATTTCAGATGAACTGAATACTTAAAATACTATTTTCATATTTTAAAAGTTACTGAACAAATGGCAATTATTCAATTTTTTTTGCTTGAAACCTCATTTCAAGAAGTTGGAATGAGCTCTAATTTATATGACTGAAAATATAACAAGATAACCATCGACATAACTTTCAACAAGCAGTTATTCTTACAAAATGCTTTTAAAAATTAGTTTCTCACCAAAGAATCGTTTATTTTAAAAAAAAAATAGATTTATTGATTTAGTGTGAAAGTTTAAACTGTATGGAGAACTTCTGAGAAAACCAGATATTGGTAGGTGTTACCGATTTCTAGATGTATCAAACCAAAAGTATCTAATACGGCGGAATCTTTTGAACATGGGAGACATCAGCACGCAATAGCAATTGGCTCCTCAACTGACAATAGACCTTAAATATCATAAGAATTATACGAGCAAGGAGTAGCGGCATCTGCCTATTCGCACGTGCTCACCCAAATAAATCTGTAATGCAAACATTATTATTATACTTATTCACTGAACTCTATCACTTTCGAAACATCAAGTGTTCCCACTCCGCTTAACCAAGATAAGTCGTGGAGAAATGTGCGATCAGTGATGTCAACTCGAGTTTGGGGTTGCACAATGTGAATTTCCTTCCCTCTGACGCTGTCTCAGCAGTCGGGTAGAGAACGCTGATTGGGTCTTTTGGCTTGGGCACCGTGATAGGGGAGGTTGCATAATTTAGGAAAGTCGTGAACGCAGTGATCGGTGCATTAGCAAATGTAGTGTTGCAAACCCATTACATTAGAGATCGTGTGACAGAGTCGAGGCAACACATACATCATTGCAAATTGAGGGTTTTTTGTTTAGAAAAAGGAAATTTTGATATTATATTGTCCCTCCGAATATGTCCCGAGCATGACAGGGGAAGGTGAGGAACTGAAAGCGAGACGGGTGTCTTAAACATGCCTGATATTGCCATTCCTTAGTGCATCTTGGCCAAAATAAACAGTCTCTGTGGCGCAGTAGCCGAATTATCAACCCGCGCGGAGGCAGCGTGTATCAATCAGTCAGCTGTTTCGCATTGTATGTTGGTTGTTATTGAGTTGCAAAATTGTTTAACGCTGTCAAAAGCTCGTATCTGTTTCAGTGCAAAATGTTTGATTTCATGATGAATAGGGAAACTGTATATAGCGAAAGCAGACTTAATATTTAACGATGTGGAATTTTTAGAGAAGCGTTCGCAACAAAGCGTGTATTAACTGCAGAAATATGTGGATACTGAGAAAGGGAACGGAAAATTCTGAAGTACGAAGCAGGGCAGTGTGAACTGACTGAATACTGTAATTTCGTTTAAGATTTATTATCCTCTTGACTTCGCTTTATTTGCTTGGTTAGATCAATGTCATAACATAAACATCAGTTAAATACATTACAATTGATTTCCTCCATGAGGTATTTGAATCGGCTTCTTTGGTGTACGCCAATGTTATTATTCTCCTTGTTCATTAATAACAGCGGAGGGGAGGAGGAAGTTTTTAAGAAATATATTGCAAATCGACATTAGTATCGATATTGTAGATCGGTATTTCTATGTTTTGAATGATTTGGTCAGATTATCGAATGCTGAATTACATATTCCACAATAACATAGCTCTTCACGTGATTGGCTGGATAATTTCAGAAATATTTGAAATTTTAAAAAAAATCCGTGTTAAAATATCATGAAACATAACTCTGTCATAGCCTCATTTTCAGTGAAAGGTGATCAAAACTTGGGTTGCCAATATATTAATCATCATTATGTACGCAAAAACGGGTGCGAGTATTTGACAGGGGTGATATAACACTTCTGGACGCGAGACTAAAATGCACATCAATAGAGCCAGATCACTAGCCCCATTGCTACCAAATCTCTTGCTTTTATCAAAAAGTGTGACAATTAGTTAATTATTAGGGACTTAGCCGCTGTACAGTAATCAACGTGGTGGGTACGAAGTCTTCAATTTGAAGGCACATCATATGGCGATTCCTTGATTAAACATTAAAACTTATCAGTTAACGCTTATAAATTAGGCTATAATTCTTATTTCAAATAATTTTCTGTCGCATAATTTATTCGAAATTTGCAATGGAAAAATTTCTAAAAGTTCAGGAAGACTTGTCTTTTTTAAGGATGATTTCTTACATATGTGGAAACCACTTACATTATTGAACAACGACACATTTCCTTTTCTTCAGTCCATCTAATTAGCACACGAGAAACGAAACGAATGAATCAAAATCTTCAATATTTTTGGTATATGGTATATATATATATATATATATATATATATATATATATATAAAAGACCGACATTCTATATATAAGCGTCCTGAGCTAATAAATAGAAACAATAATAAAAAAATAAATTAAAAAGAGAAGACTCTTAAATAAGTAATTAAGAGACGAATATATTATAAGTATTCTTGTCAGTCAGCGCACTAGTGGCCTGCTCTCACAATTCAATAATCCTCTAGTTGCTGACATAAAGAACTACATAAATAATCTTTGATATGTTCTTCTCTACGGTGCAAGCCTTAACATTTAAGGGAATCAATCATTCGCCAATTATTTATATATCCATATGTTTTTGTACCATTATTTGGATATATATATATATATATATATTAGCTGCTTATTTGTTTTTAATAATTACCTGCCGGTTTTATCGTTGCCATTGCTCAAGACCCGTTACGGCGTAGTTTAGTGCTACAGTGTGACCGATGTAATAAACGAATTTTGCTCTGATACTGGTCACGCCTTATCAGAACATATGCTTTACTATCGGAACAGCTGATGTGGAAGACAGCGAACTCTGCAATGTTAGCGCGCACTCGGATTTTAAAGTGAGTAGTCAGCACCAGGCTCCTCACGCCTATGTTAATGTGGACAATCCTCCTGCGACGGCTCGCGAACAGAAAGCCGTACCGTATTCACACCTGCCTTTTCCCTTCCTCAAGTCCAGCACAGACAAATTTCATTTATTGAAAATCATTCGTATGACGACTAGTGCTGGTACTAAACATACTGTATAATGATCTGTCCCTTCCCTCGTTAATTCACTGACAAATTCCAAACTGTCGGTGTTCGAGTCGGCCTTCAGCCTTGCAATAATGCTCGTGACCCCTTTCCTTCACTTGATTCTTTCACAGGATGTCATCCCTCATAATATCGAATGACATTCCTCCTGGTATCTTAGACGCTCATTGCAAACCATCAGTGCCCACGGCTTGACCATCTGTAAATCGATAATACACAGGCGCGCCTCACAGCTTCGCTTGGAAGCCGCTACTATTTTTTAAAATAATATCCATGGCTTGTACGTATGTTAACTCTACTCGAAACTTCAAGTCCATTCCCCCTCCCCCTAAGGGCTCTTTCGTGGTATGAAAGGACATCACTCCTCCAAGTTAAATAGTTCTTTGCCTTTTTGCTAATGTTTCTTTTTGTCTCAATTTCGACCGTAGCGTGAAAATGGTATTGGAGCTAACCCCACGAATCACTCGGCCTTCGGCGTTAAAGATAAAACCATATATTCCTTCTTTTATGTCTCATCCCTCCCTCTTTGTCCTTTAACCCAATTAACACCAACAGGGGATTAAAATTGTCTCAATCTCTACGTAGAACGTTGCATGAAACAGTACTCTTGCCTACCCACGAAAAATGTTAATACTAATGACATTTTGCGTCGTCCTGAAGGCACATATACAGAAACCATCTCACAGCCGGTGGCCGCTTTGGCCGCCCGACGTATCTAGCGAGTCTTGCTACTACGGGCATAGCCATATAGACATGGTTGAGCTAGGCCCTATATTCTTATGGTTTCGCATTCCCTGATAATTTTGTGTTGTCTTCCTTTCTTTTCTCCCTCTTTTTTTTATTTTCCTTTCAATGTTTTCTTTAACATTTTATTGCGTTTCATTTTACATTTATTAATTTTTCCATAGTTAAAATATCTCCACCATTCTGTATACTAATTTTTTAATATATATGAATAACATTCAGGGACGTTTTACTAACTTAATCCCCTTAATTAGGCAAAATCATAGTACTCCCCGGAGGAAAAGAATGGCATTCGACGTCTCGCGCAGTAGCGCCTTATAGGACGCTTCGATCCGGGAGCGTTGTCTGGTCCTATGTGGAGCGTGATCCCGCAGCTACCTTACAAGCACGTACAGGTCACTCTGTACCCTTTCAAAGTCCCACACGGACCGTGGCCGGCGTCGGAATACTCGGAGACGATGGTCCCGCAGGACCTGCCCTCCGTGTCTTTACTGAAGACATAGAGGGCATTAAGGTCCGTCCAGGTGGAACCTTCCCTTACAAAAGTGGACAATACCTGAACCGGATCTCGGCAGCAAAACTTTCTATTTTTTCCGTGTGTCTCCGAGACTTAAAGTGTCGTTTACCCGTCCACCTACTGTATAGGATCGTATCCCCCACCCTGCCCTACCTAACTCACACAGTCTTGCTGATGTTATAATTTTGCACGAATTACAAGAATATCCTCTTACCTCACAGACGCTAATCGGTCTGTAGTTTACACGATCCCCGCACACTTCACAATGATGCATTGTTTTTGCTTCGTTTCAGATACGCAGCAATGGGGCCGTTCCATCCTTGCTGGAGTATTTTCCTGGCATCCCTGTATTTATCTGCATCCCAATCTACCCTCCATACTTCCGAAGATTGTGATTTATATTTTAAATACTTCGGTCTGTATGATGAGAAGCAGTAACTTATGATTTACACAAATGAAAATGTCTACACTACAGTTTACATCAATATTGATACAAATGCAAGGACCCAGAACCCCCGCGGTTGCTTTAAGTTGGTTCAGATTCAGAACTAATCAATGGATCGAATTGAAACTTAAATACATTACGTCCCCCAGTATTTTTAGTGTCACTTTACAATCGGAGAATTTCGTCAAATTCTGGAGAAACTTGGGAGCCTTCTTCGGTACATTCTAGAGGGAAACGTGCCGTTGTCTTTAATGTCTTAAATCTCTTTAGTGCCCGTTTAACACTTTGACTGCCATGTGTATGATATGTCATACACATGGGTTCTTGCTTCTGGGCCACGAGTATGCTACTCCATACACAAACAAGAACCTGATTCTTGGCCTCGGGTATGGAAACGCATACACAGTTCAAGCAAAACTATATTACTGTTAAATAGCCGTGGCGTACAGCTAAGAAGGGGCAGTAATAATTTTAATTTCTGTAATGTCTTACAAGAGTAAATAAATCTTCAAAACTTTATTTACGCTTACGTATTCTTTTCACTAGTACAAATGTATTGACAACTAAAAAAGAAGGGTAAATGTGTAAATACAATTTTTTCTGGTTGGAATTCACAGCGAACGATTATACATTATGGAATACATTGCTTGTACATCATAATTCTTACAAAACCATTCGTTATATATTTTTTTTTGTAAACTTATGTTCCTTGTAGATATGTAGATATAAAGATGACATATTTTGTACCGAACAGTTTGGAAACACTCTCGGCACATAAAAGAAATTTTGGGACATTTGTCATATACTGTCTTCACCCACCTGGCAAACTTCCTCTCTGTCGAGTCAGAATTTCCACTTCTGCCATAGATTTTCCAGCAATGTACACAGCGTCCTTGCTGCTTTCTTCCATTATCCCCTACTTTGTCTATCAAGTGATGAGTTGGAGATGTTCTGCCTTGTTGCACAGGTAAAGTGAGTTGCTGTCCAGGAGGTGATTGTTCAGAAATAATACTTAGGATTACAAGTTCCCTAAATTCATGTATGTGTATGTTACTGGACTGAATGCAGTCACTGTAGAGAATGTAGGCATTCACGAGAGCTGTTCCCCATTTAAATTTAATAATAACTTTCTTGAACCATTTTGTAGTCTTTTGAGGAGCATTCCCTTATGAAGCCAACAGATCACTTACGTCAATGAAGGACTTGCCAGTATCGTAATCAATAATTGCGGTAGGCTTTTTAATTTCTGAACCACGTCTTTCTTTTACAGTTACCTCTCAGCAGAGTGAGCTTTAGATAGGACTAACACATATCTCTTATCTTTCCACTTCAGAATAGTCACTCCTTCCTGAGTTTCCTTTCCTACAATATCACCTTTCCCCAATTTATCTTGAACGACATCTGCTGGCAAATATTTACGGTTAGACCTAATTGTACCGATCTGATGGGTATTATTGTCAATGGCAAGGTAAGCAAGAGGAAAGCTGGTGTAAAAATTTTCTGTGTAAAGGCGCCGGTTTCACCGAGAAGATCTCTTACAAGCTGTAACACAACAGTTTCAGGAGCTGACATGTTTCCGGACTTGTTTTTATTTCCGACACAAAGAATAATGTTCCATGTATAGCCCTTGCTGGCACACAACTTGAAAACTTTCACCACGTATTTATTCTTTTTGGAAGAGATGTACTGCCGAAATGAAAGTCTTCCCCGCCATGAGTAGTATAATTGATGCTATAACAAGGACCACTTATAAGTGTAGAAAAGAAGAGGTTATTTGATTGAACAACCCGATTTGCCTACACTTAAAACAATGCCAAGAGGGGCTTATACCCCAATTCTTCAAGTGTGATATGCTCTGAATTTTTAAGAATTTTGAATTCTAGTGTAGAAAAGATGAACCCCCCTCAGACAGATTTGCCTACACTTAAAACTATGCCAAGTTCCCATATCATCTTATTGTTTATAGTGTGTTTTTCTGTCAAAATCGCAGGAATCTTGAATTTTAGTGTAGAAAAGATGAGCCCCCTCTCAGATTGATTCAGCCATGTGTACAAAGGCTGAATCTCTCAAAGCTTGTTAAAAATATGCCCCCTTCATATTGTATTGGCTATTCTTGAAATTAAGCGAAAAATACTTATATGCCGGCATGCAAGCAAAACTTCTCGATCAATACAATAGCACAAGGGCAGGCATGTATAATTAATTGCTTGCATGTTTTTTCTAATCTTTTGATCAGTCCCATGTCTCGGCCAGCAATTAATCATGCTTGCCCGGGAGATTATATTTCTTGTATGCCAGCAGATATAATCTACACTGTGCCTTTTCAGGGAAAATTACCATGCCAGCAGATATAATCTCCAATTTACTGGAAGAGCACAGAACTTTATTCTTGCATGCCCGATCCAATTCATTTTGCCTTCTTCTAGTAATATATACCGAGAGAGAGTTACAAGGATATTTATTCCACATTTCAAAGTCCCACTTTGAATTGTATTTGGCAGAGGTGCTGTAGACATAATTGCATGGCCTATTATCAAAAGGCCCCCAGGTTTCAAACCTGGCAGAGTGCACAGGCCTCCCTGACGGCAAAGTGTTGGTATTATTGCTTTGTAATCAAGGGGATTCTGTGTTTGAGTCGGCCCTCTAGAATTGCTCTGTGACTCTCTCATTTCTAACATCATAAACATATGATTTTTCACCTATGAGAATAACACTACATATGGTGTCATCGGGGAGTGTATCGTGGAATTCACAGATAATTTTAATGTTTGTTCTGTCATTAACCACAACTTGTTTTCTTTTTGAAGTGTTGATGACAAACATGGGTCTCTGTGCTTTGAATTCATCTGGTGTGTAATACATGTCAGTATTGCCAGTAGTGACCCTTTTGTATGATGAAAATGCTTCATATAATTTGAGGAAATCATCCTTGGACATGTCCAAGTTATAATTTTCTCTAGGAAATACCTCATTTCTGCCATTTTTAAGATATATGTTCTTGATGTTGCAGTTATCAAATCTACTTGATTTTTTTTTCTGATTATTGTGTCTTCCAGTCTGAAACAATACCACCACAAAATCCGGCATGTCATATTGTATACTGCAGAATGAATTTGTAGCATCAAACTCATAATAAGTACCAGCGGCAGGCTTCTGAACACATTGATATGTATAAAATTGTAGAGGAATCTGTGGATTTTTTATTATATCAGCTTTGTATTTAAGAGCATAACTGGCCTCATATTCAACAACAGGGATTCTTAGCTCCATAGTCAGAATAAGGCACTTGCCCTCATCAGGTAGGGTATTAGGCAAAGCTTCCCCTGTAGAGTTTAATGTACTGTACCTCATCAAAGCATTATTATCATTTGCAGCTCTTCTAAATGTGATTCTTAAACCACCCTTCCACATAATATCTTTGTAATCTGAGAAGAATCCTGGCAACAGGCGCATAGGAACCAGCACTGTGTGGCTCTTGGATATAATTTTATCACCAGCCTCAAATCCATCTATTTTGTAGTAAGAAGCCTCGGTTTTGGATAATTTTAATGTGGCCAAAGCTGTGGAGGTAATGCCGGGATAATCCACTCTGTTTATAACAACACCATGCTTTCTGATCTCAATTTCAGAGAACAGATGCGGCACAAAATTGTCCACCAATCTTATATTTGAATTTGCCGGATAATGTGCACAATCGAGCTTTACAACATCAAATTTGATGTATACATCTGCTCTGTGGGGGTGTATAAAGCCATCCCCTACATCAAGATCAACCTCAATCTCTGTGTTGGGTTGATTTAAATTTGCAAATGTCCTTCTGTTTGGGGGGAATGATTGTAGCTCATAACTCTGAATAATTCCATTTTTTTCTTGTATGTATTTTTATTTAAATATTAATCTCTATGATAGCAGTTGTTTTGGCTCCAGCAAAATCAACTAATTCTTCTTTTTCATTAGTGACCATCAATTTAATTATATCTATTATATTATGGCACACAGGAAAATATAATTTTGGGGATGGAGTGTAGATGATTGGCTCCATAAATTCAGAATTAGGTTTAAATGTTGCAATGATGCCAGTTTGTTTGTGAGTGCCTATGCAATTTGATTTGATGATCATACCCTCGGTCACATTACAGTGAATATTCAGAGTCTCTATGGCTAAGAATTTAGGTATATTAATAGCAGTGTGTTTGATGGCTGGTTCGAATTTTGTGTTGTTCTCAAAGCCTAACAGCTCTCCTATAGTACCTAGATCCACTGTTTCTGTAGCAGATACAATCTCTACTCTGTGAGTGACAGAATTTTGAGTTAATACTATACCTCTGGGTAATTGAGCGTTTAGAGTGGACAGATTATACTGCCCTGGAGTGATGACAATTTTTTGATCCCCTACTGCAATTGTGTTGTTGTGGTGTGTAATATTAGGGATCAAGTACATGCCATAAAATGCTCTGAGAGCTATTGTTTTGGGATACACTATATCATCATGTAATTTGAGTTTCAATATTGAATTTTGGCTGGTGAGATGGAATACCCCCATGATGTTTCAAATACCACAAGGCTTTTTGAAAATTTTCAATTGATGGTTTATTTATTTGAGACATATATCTAAGAACAGATAAACACAAATGTCCACAATTAACATCTTTGAAGTTTTGAACACGGGCATTATTGTAATAAAGATTAACTGATTTTAAATATTTTACTAAATTTTCAGGTGGAACACCTCCAAATGAATCAAAGACAAATGCCTTATTGTTTAAATATTTAAGATAACAGATCCAGTGAGTGCCCTGATTTTTGTACTTATCCAAATTAACAATGCCACACTCTTCGTTGAGTGGTTGCTCTGGCAAAGAATCAGACATGTACACACCTCTAAAATTTTTGATGCCCAGTGGCTTGATTAAAGCTTCAATATCTTGGTTTGTAAGCGGCTCTTGTTTTTTTAAAACTTATTCATGGCTCTCTTAACACCTTTGCCTTGTTTCTCCATGGCCAGGTTATGGCGCTTCAATTCATCTAATTCTGCCTTATTTTTCTTGGCATCTATTACTGTTTTTGCTATGGCAGCTGATCCCCCAGCCAAGCTCCCAACAGCCCCGAGAGCAGCTAAGATGGCAGGGATAGTAAATATGAAACCCCCCACATGTGTTTTTTTTCTGGATTGTTGTAATTTTTTTAATTGGGGGGTACTAAGCAACAATTTCATACCATGGCTCTTTGCAATTCAAGAATTTTTTTTCTTGCGCTGCTTTTTGGTTAAAAGACTATCAATAGTTTTAAGAGATTTAAGACCTGCATAAGGCATTTGATACATAACACCCTTGGCCTTCATTCTAGGTTCATTATATACATATTCACAGTCCCCACCCCAGTTTTTGTTTGGTGTTCATAGCTATGGTGGTTCCCAATGCTGCTATTTTTTCACTCAAAGAAGCATCTTTGCTTAAAAATCTACCAAATGCAGCCTCTTCTAATTTCTTGTCTGCAACATGTCTCTTGTCAAGATCAGTATGTGTGTTGTATCCTATGTCATGGTCTCTACAAGCAGCATCTAGGGGATTAACACCAGGATCACCTCTGTTTAATCTATGGTCCAATTTTGTACCGGGACCACAATACTGATAGCCTGGAATGTGTAGTTCTAATGGCAGCTTGTTTATAATGTCATTAACCAACCCCCGGCCCTCAGAAATATTCCAAAATTTAGGTGGTATAGTATTAATAATTTTTATAAGATATCCAATCCCCTTAGTGTCATTCACTATAAAATTAGACAATTTGGTGCTTATCATGTCCATAATTCCAACTTTTTCATTGTAAAAATTGTGGTTGCCAGCATTTTCCTCCCCAGCTATCACCAATAACCTATTCTCAAGTTCCCTGACATCATCAACCCACACAAATTCTTTAGGCAGGGTGTTGTATTGTTTGATTCCACTGCCAGTCTTGATCTGTGTCCATATGGGCTTGATTAAATTGTTGTATTTTGCTCCACTGCTAGACTTGACTCTTTTTTGTGTGGGATCATTGTTCTGGTATAGAGCATCTGATTTTATCAATATTTCTTTGTAGTGCTCATAATCTTGATCTGTATAGCTGCCAGGCCTCTTCCTATTCATCAGTTCCCACAATCCAGGTGTGCCAAGATACTTAACAAAACCACCTCTTTGTCCAAGATGAGATTCTGAATAAACAATTATATCATCTCCCATAAATGTTACTCTGAAATTGCCAATTCTATGTATGATGCTACCATCACGCTCTGTGTCAGCATATAAGCCAAAGACCTCATCTTTGTTGTCTTTAGGTGTGCTTAAATATTTTTGAGCTAGAAGACCCAATTCAATAGGATCCAGAGTAGCTTCAATTCTTCGAGGAGCAACAGGACTAGGTGTATGAATACTGGAAAGTGGGGTGATTGGATAATCTAATATGTTCCTTGCAGCTACAGGTACAAGCTCTGTGATCAAATTTTGATTTTGCTCTGTAACAGTTTTGATATTTTTACCTAATTCAATAATAGCATCAATAATAGGCTGTTCTGTTTGTTTGTGTTGTTCATAAATTCCTCGGTTCTGTGATTTCCATCCCTTAAATCTTTTTACAAGTTTATCTCTTAATTTAAGATCATCAATAATTGGCCTTTTCATGGTTATTTATTTATTTATGTTTCAATGTCTAGAAAATTGTTGATTTTATTTCTGTATTTGCCACTATTGGGTTTTCTTGTCATATCAATTGTGACAAACCCATAACTGTCCTGGTTCCAGCACCTACTGCAAAACTTGGAAAAATCATTGTAGCTCAAGTCCCCACCTACATATTCATCATGTATGTGTTTGAGGTTGGTATGATCTTGATGAAACACACATATAAAATTGCTGTTGTCTCGGATCAGCTGCTTGGGTATTTTTGAAAAAGTCTGTGCAAGGTAGAAGCAATCAATGTTTTTGTGTCGGCCCTGTGTAAAGAAATTTCTAACCTTGTTTTGATTATCCAGTATAATGTCATCAAACACAACAACATAATTATCGAGACATTCATGAAGTGGCTTAACATCTGGTTCAAAAGTGGCAATATCCAATCCATCATATAGTTTCATCAGCTGTTGATATTTTAATTGTTCCAAGCTCTTAGAAAAGACATACAAGTGCCTGTTTTTCCAGTCTAACCAGTTGGGTGCCAATAAAAAATTATCAACTATTAGTGTAGTTTTACCACAAGCCGATGGCCCAACAATAAGACATCTAATATTATCAGGCAGCAACTTGCCATTTCTCTTAAACTGCTGTTCAGGTTCTGGCAGCCTCTTTATCACATCCCAGGTGCTCATATTATCATTTTGTCTGCATCGATCCAGCTGTGTTCTGGAAGTCCTAGCCATTTGACAAATAACTTGTTGCCTTTTCTGCGGATGATTTTTTCTATGAGATATGTGTCAGGCTGTTTAGTTTTGGTGAGTTCTTCTTCATAGAATCTGTCTTTGAGAATTTCTCCTCGGTGATCTTTTATTATATATGTGTTAAGGGTCCCAGGTTTAATTTGAACCACTGTAAATAATTCAGTGCTCCAGTTTCTTGTAAAGTCTCTTTTGAATAAGTGCTTATATTTGCTGATTCTTACTTGATCACCCACCTTGTATTTGGCCTTTCTTGTTGTTGGCTATTATCTAGGATAATAAACAGTCCTGATCAATTTTTGCTCATCAGATGAAGTTACTTCAGAGGGTTTCATGTTGATTGTGGAATGGACAAATTTGTTATATTTATGTAGAAGTTCTCAAAGAATATTAAGCCATTTATAATTACCTTGAAGTGTAAATTGTTTATACATAAGATTTTTTAGGGTTTTGTTGAATCTCTCTACAATTGAGGCTTTGAGATCACTGTAACTCGAATAATGTTTTATTGACTGGCTTTTAATAAATTGTTGGAACACAGAATTATAAAATTCTTTGCCATTATCTGTTTGCAAATAGCGCGGTGATCTTCCACTCTGATTGATGATTGTCCTGATGGCTTCTGTAACACATTTTCCAGTCTTGGATTTGAGTGGCACAGCCCAGGCAAATTTTGAAAATGTGTCTATGACAGTGAGTAGATACTTGTAGCCCTTGTTGATTTTGTCTAAGTTTTTCAGCTGTCCACTTGCCATCTCAATCAAGTTGCTCTGCCATAAATCATCTATGCCTTTTGTGACTACTGGCAGTCTCTTAAAATTATGTCTGGCTTGTCTGTGTAATTTATCAACAATATTTTCTCTAGACATAATATGAAAACAAGAATATTGCAACTATGGGGTGTTCAGCAGCTGATACTACAGGATTTTCTAAATATAATTTGTCCCCTATTTGTATTTTAAATTCCAGAGAGCCATCATCTTCAGCATAGGCTGTTTCTAATGTATTGGGATCTGTAAAATCCTCTAACTCTACACTGGTGATTTTTGCTTTGTTATCAGCATTTGTTATTGATAAGGTAGGGTAGTGGTGTGCCTGTGGTTGAAGCCAATATTTGATCTTGATTGGTCTAAGTGTGCCCCCAACAAAAAAACTGGTAATAAAATTGTGCAGGGGACAGCATATATATTTTGCCACCTGGTGTAAATGGTGAATCATATTCTTTGTTGGGGATGCTGTTCAATTCAAGAATTACTGTATGTTTTGGATTCTCGATTAAGCCTGTTATTTCTTTTTCTGCTGTAAGCAATCTGCTTGTTACAGATTCAAGATGCTCATTGATGGTCCTAACAACATCATCATGGGCTGGCTTGATTTTTATGTCCACAACAAGTTTCTTGTATTGTTGCACAAACTCTTGAAGCTGGGTGGCAAAAACGGACAGGGCATTTACTTGATTGGATTCCATGGTGCCTAGCTGTTGCTTGATATTAGCTACAATTTGTTGCAAATTTTCAATAACTGCCTATTTTGAATTTTGAGCAGTAAGATCATGGACCTGTCTTCTGATATCCTCAAACAAGTCAAGCAGTTCATTAATATGTTGATTAGTTGGTAGATTGGCCACTGTCTGAGTAAGTTGTTTGATCTCTGTCTGGATATTCTTGATATCTTCTGATTTCAATATGCGATTCACTGCCCTCTTAATATTTTTAAGTTCCTGTGATGTAGGCAGATTTGATACAGTATTCTGCAAAGATTCAAGTGCCAATTTTATATTGTTTAATTCAGAAGCATCAGCCACATTTTGCATAGCATTTTGGAGCAGGGCTATATCTGCCTGAGAGGGTGTTGATTGTTGTAAAATTTCAAGCTTTGTTTGGATATCATCAATCAAGTGATGAAAATGAGATAGCTCAGATTCAGTGTTGAGGTTTTCTAGTTTTGTGATCTGTTGCTGGACACTAACAAGGGTATCTACAATACCGGGCAGGCGGGATTCTAGAGATTCTTGTATATTTGTCAAATCACTTTGCACTGCTGCTATTGTACTCTCAAGATGGGTTATGGTACTTTGAATTTTTCCAAAATCTTCATATGTTTCAAGTTGCAGCTTGATGTTGGCAACACTCCGAGTTATTGCACTGAAAGCATCAGAAGATGGCAAGTTGTTCATAAAATTTTCAAGTGTCTCAATTTTTTCTTTAACCTCGGCTATGGCATTGTTCAAGAGGTCCAGATTAGGTATCTGGAGTGATTGAATCTGTTCCTTTAGAGTGGAAATCACTAGATCAAAATCTTCTTGTGATTTTATGCTTTTGACAATTGTTTGGAGCTGTGTCTGGACATTATTTATCTGTTCCTCTAATTGTTGTTTCAATTGCTCAGAGTTGTTAGCCTGGGTCTTAAATTTGGCTTGAAGAGCTGCTACAGCTTCTTCTAAACTTTGAAAATTATCCAATGTGGCCAAATCAGTATATTTCTGAAGCAGCAATTTGAGTTCAGAATCAATTTTAAGAAGAGGGTCCATGCATTGTGATTGTAAATTTGTAATTTCTAATTGAAGACTGGCATTGAGTGTGGTTTGTAAAGCTTGTAAATCACTTCTTAATTTCTTGACTCTGACATCAAGCATCAGAATCTCATCACTGTGATCTTCATGTCTTGTATGGCCAAATATATCATTAGGCATTTTTGTTTTAGTGGTTATTTATTATTGAATATCTGATTCTTAATTCTATAAAAAAGGGAATAAGCTTGTAATGGGATCCAGGGACCTCAATATATAAGCAGTCACCAGCAGAAACAGTATAAACAGTGCCAGAAATCATGTTTGAGTGCTTAATTCTATAAATATTTCTCCCTACTGAAATTTTGACATCACCCTCAGGAGTTGTAATAAATTGCAATTGACCACCTACAGGTAATTGGTAATGATTTAAATTATTGTTAAATATGTACAATGTTTTACCTGTTTTATCACCAACATCTGTAAGTATGCTGTTCAGATGAATAATTAACAAAGCACTCAGTTTAGATATTATATCAGAAGAGGGTTGTGGTGTTGGCAGGTCCATAATAGCCTGTTTTTTGAACCCAAATAAGTTCATAGGCATGTTTATTTATTTCAAATCATGCTCTGTAATTGGGCATTGTTTACCACTTTTCAAATCACAATGCCCCCATGGTAGAGTATGTATGCCACATGATAAAATACATCTCTTATCATCATGTCGGTCCAGAGCCACTTTTCTTACAATATTGCTAGTCAATAAGTGATCCACACTCTGAATTCTATTTTCTGATGTTCTGATTGTGCCACATGATTTGACACAATTTTTGTAATCCTCAAATTCAAGCTCTTTGTCCACAGTTACTCTGCCAATGCCCTTGGCCGTTTTGGCAACAACACCACTACATGTTTCAAAACTGTACATCTTGGCCCTTAACCCAGCAAATGCCACAATAACATCACCAAGTGTCTCATCTTTTAACTTGCCAGGCACTTTTTTGTTGTGTTGTTGAATCCTTGTATGTTCACTGGTATCAAAATATTCAAGCAATGCAGGCTGTGACATATCTATATAAACATCTTCTGTTTGAATATCAAGAACAAAACTATCTGTGTCCATGTACATCAGTTTTACACAATCACCATAAAAAGGTTTCAACACATTATAATACAATTTTAACATGTGTAATTTGGCCAATTCCAATATCACAGCCCCTACATAAATAGGCTTATCAAATTTGATCTTTGTTTTTTTCATGTTGAAAAGTGCCATATTCTCTTCATAAATTCTTCTGTAATTGAAGTTGGGCTTTGCTATCAATTTTTTGCTCAGGCTGGGGTCAGTAATTATTTTAACATCAGTATGTTTTCTGACATTTTCAATTGTTTTGCCATACACAGAATTGACCATCGATTTAAACAAAGTTGTATCAAATTGGCTCAATGCAGATGTTCGAAGCTCTGTGTTTGTATCAATATATGGCTTCAACCATCTTGAGTGCCTGAACCTCAAAACTTTTCCAACTTTGGTCACTTGAACACCATGATTCATCAGGAACTGTAGGTTTTTGTAATAAATAGCATAATCCTGTTTCGGCTCCAGAGTCATCATCAATTTCTTCTGTTTAGAGCCAGGTGAACACTTAACCTCGGGAATTGGGGGCAGATCAGAAAATGTGTTTTGTAAATTATCAGGAATTGTCAGATCAACCTCTAGGAACAGGCCATAGTTACTGTCATCAAAATCTTTAAGATCTTCAATATTGAAATTTTCAACCCACTCAAGCCCTGCATATGGCAGTTTATCCATCATGGCATAACCATAGAGGCTGTTTGCATCTACATACAGTATATAATTTGATGGCAGTGCTGGATCATAATCAGGAATATATTTGTTATTTGCTCTGGCATATCACTGAGAACATTGCACCATGCCTCCTCTTATACACTGTTCCATAAACAAGTACATATCTTGATCCTGGATCATATCCTATTGCATTTTAGTGTTCAAAAATATTGCAGACCATCCTAGGCCCGGAGCACTATAAAAATACATTGGATCCAGCTTATAATTTTTCATGGAAGATTTTCTGAATGCCTGCAGTATATCAGCTAAGAGAGTGACATCAAGTTTTAAATATGCATTGTGATAATCACCAAATGTCTGGCATTTTAAATTGTTCCACATCAACTGGGCATGGTGATAATCTTCATCAGTGATTCCAGATGCTCTGATTTTGCTGTAAAACTCTTGTTGTGGTGGCAGAGAACACTCATCAAATTTAGAAAAATCTGTAACATAATCATATGGATATACACCCTTCCGCCTAATTAATTTCAAGTCCTGATTTGGAAACAAAGCACATGTGATTTTGAATTGATCATCAGATAATTGAGTGGCCAGTGTAGCCAGGCTAGCCGATAAAATTCTGTAAGAATCAAGAAATCTTAAGTGAATAAGAACACCATTAACTTTAATTATTTTGCTAATAGATATATATTTTCCATCATTTTCTGCTAAAATGTTTAAATTCTCCTTGTCAAACCCCTCGTACCTGATCAAATGATGAAAATCATAATTGGATGCTCCATGGCAAAATATGGGGACAAATTTTGGTCTCTGGATCTTAATATTACAGCTATTACACAGGGCATTAAAAATTTACCATCTGTATGAGAATGATGATGTACCTTGATATTTGTATCTGAAAATTCAGAATCACATACCAGGCATTTTTCTGCATTGTTGAAATCTTCAATCTGATCCTCTGTTAAAGGCAACATGGGTTTTGATTTTAATAAGACTTTAGATGCTATGTGATAAGGTTCGGAGTGAAGGACATGGTAATGTGGATTAATATACGTTGCACAAGATAAAAACCAGACGGTTAACAATTAATATATTTAATAGAAACTGGACGTTATGTCCGAAACATTCAAATACATTGAAACCATTATATAGCAAGCATTACACACAGAATACATCTGCTTATGATTTATCTTCTTCTGGCCGTGAAGACCAAGCCTTGTAGCCATACGCTTAATACCTGGACCGTATCATCCCTCCAGGTGTCCCATTAAAAAAAATCAGGTATGCTGATGACCGTATCGATCTGGTGGGCGACGAATCCTGGTAGACTTTCTCGGAGATGAGTGAGGTGTGCTAGGGCCTTGTCCTGGGTATCCGGCTCTGCCTGGGGTAGGTTCTGGTACTGTTCCACCGGGGTTTGTTGAATTTCTATTTGGTATTGTAACGTTGAAGTCGTCGTCATCTGCAGTGTCACGTGAAACACGTCTCTTCAACCACCTGGGATGTACCACTCGTTTGTTTCCATCTTCCAACATTATCTCGTAGAGGATGCTATCCCCAATTCGACGAATGACAACTCCTGGGATGTAATTTGGAGTACCGTGCTTAGGTGATTGAACCCAAACTGCTGAGTTGATGGCGAAGATACCATATTTCGACGAAGAGTCGTTCCGAAACTTTGCTGACTTCCTCGGCTTGAACGGAGATTCACTCGACAGAGGCACATTGTTTGGTTCCCACCAAAATCTGGGTTGGTGTTTCAAGACCGAAAGTGCTGGTAGGCTTCCTTTTCCACCCAGTTGCGTGTTCCGAAGGATGAAAAGAAGGTTGGCGATCCCCATATCAAGTTCAAGCGTGCTCACATTGGGTTTGTCAGTTATAAGCTTCACAAGAGCGGTTTTGACAGTACGAACGTATCGTTCGGCTAAGCCGTTGCTAGGGCTGTGATAAGGCGGTGAAGTAACATGTTTGATGCCATTCTTAAGACAGAAGTTACGAAATTCGAGAGAAGTGAACGTTGGGCCGTTGTCGGATACGATAGTATTTGGTATCCCTAGCGTGGCGCAAGATTGCATAAGCCAGCGGATCGTTTCTTGTGTGTCCAATGTGTGTACAGGCCATACTTCTGTCCACTTGCTGAAGGCGTCTACTATCAGTAGGAACTTACGCCCTGCAAAGAAAAAGTGGTCTATATGCCATCTCTCGTTCACGTACGAAGCGAGAGGCCATGAAGAATCGGGTCCGTTGCGGACCTTAGGAGCATTAGCTCGGCATGTATTGCAGCTCGCTAAAAAATCCGTAATCTCTGCTGACATGCCTGGCCACCAAAATCTGGATAGACACAACTCTTTCATACGAGTTGAACCTATGTGTCCATCGTGCAAAACTCTAAGAACTTCATTCCGTTTGACTGTGGGAATGATAAGTCTACCCGACCACATGAGCGTTCCCTGCTCGTACGTAAGGTGAGCTCTTCTTTCGAAGAAAGGTGCGAGCTTCTTCCGTTCGGTAGACGTGTCGTGATGATCTGGCCAACCATTTACTACACAGGAGACAACTAATGAGAGCAGTGGGTCTTCTGAAGTTGCGTTCTGTATTGCGTCTCGAGTAAGAGGACTTACAGCGTCTTCAATGGACCGAAATATGCATGAAGTTCTTCTTCTCCAGCTGGTATTGTGTCACGTGCTTGCGTAGGCAACCTGCTTAGCATGTCAGCTACTTCTACCTTGCTGGAATGAATTATATTATATCGGTATGAAGATAAAAGTAGAGCCCATCTCATCAATCTATTGGATGAATGTTTTGAAATGGCTCGATCTGGAGAAAATATAAACTTTACAGCACGTGCGTCTGTAACAATCTCGAACTTGGATCCGAGTAAAAATTTGTGAAATCGCTTGATACCGTGAACTATGGCTAGAGCTTCTGTCTTAAAGGCCTGCACAAGACCTGGAGCAGACCCGTTCGCGAGACATCGCTCCTGAAATGCCATGCAACCTGCGCAACACCCTCGCTTGAGCAGCTTGTATGCCCACCTGCACAGATCGTTCCTGGCAGGCATTGTAGACCCGCCGGGTACCCGCAGTCTTACGATACCTAGTAGGTCTCAGTTCGTTCTTTCCATCAACTGCAGACCCCTCCCTCTGCATGACGTAGTTGCTTCGAGTAGAAACTGCACCTGGCCCACACCGTTCTGCAGTGTTGCCAACTGCAATAAATTTTCACTACTTAAAAAAGGGAACTCGAAGCTTCGTAAGCCACATCACCAATGAAATGAGATTTACGAATGTTGCTACCCCCCCCCCCCCCACACACACACATTGAAATAGGTTTTCCGTGGCACAGGATCCATAAGTATATGTCGTAAACAACCAATATACGTATATATAGTGATATAGGACAGGATTGAAACATGTCACGATCGACGCTGAGGTCGCGAGTCGAACAACACACTGTTCTACTGCGAACACCAGGGCCGTAGCCAGCCAGGGCCATTGCCGTTACCCTCGTTTGGGGGGTAGGGCCAAGTACTTGGATAAACGTGCCAACAAGAACAATCACAATAATAGTAATAAAGTAGCATGAAAGGCATTATAATCCTCATAAATCACGCAAAAAGGGGGTAGAAGTCGGTTCTCACGCGCATTTGTGTTGAAACAGAGGATTAGAAATATTTTTTTCAACACGTCAATTTCACATTAGCTAATAATGGAAAACAAGCACACAAACTGTTTTTGAAAGAAAGAAAGTGCATGATAAATGCATTCCGAATGTACAGACATATGGCATGTAAAATTTCCATGTACAATATTTTCTTTTCACATGGAGCGACGTATTACATAATCAATTCATCCAACTCGTAACAAACCAACATTAATAGCAAATAATATCACGGGCCGCCATAGCATTCTCTGTTTTAAAACTTTTCTCACTTAGATCGTTCGGCGCTCAGGGCCGACTCCCGCTACCCCTTTGCTACGGCATTGAACTTGATGAGACTGGATAATATTTTATAATATATTTCTACTTTCATAAAATTTGAAATCAAGGGGTTGCAATTACCCCTCCATTCCCCCTCTGCAGGTGCCCTTGGCCGTCTGGAAGGAAAATGCAAGAAAAATATGAAAATTAATTCCATCTTGAGTACCCTTTAGCCCTGCTACTCTTAAATTCTGCTAGTCTGTTTTTTCTTGTACTTTAATGTTTGACCCCCACCCTGACCCTTCCGCTAGACTTAATTTTCGTCCAAGCTTGTGAGCAATGCACCCTACCCCCTCTGGTTGCGCCACTGCGTGCCTGGTTAAGGCACCATGCAATGAAAAGCAATTAGTTTTCAGTGAGGAGATTTTTGTTTGCTCGATCATTCATTTAAATAAATGAAGCTGTAATACTGCGTGCATTTCCTGGCAATAAGATAAAAACTGCTTACGCTGAACTGAAATCGCTAAGTATATAAATTCTCCTTGGAGGAGAGAACTCCTCCTAGGACCTCGTAGGATTTACGACCTACGTAAGTAGGCAACACTGGCTGAAGCTGTCCACGTGGTGATGAAACACCTGGAGCGACACGCTGCCGGAGGGCTGTTTCCTTCCAGCAGGTTTTGCAGGCGCCCGGGTCTTGTTGAATGCCCAGTTACCTTGTAAGCGCAGAGCGCCTGGAAGACGAAGAACCCGGGTAAAAACGCAAGTCGACTCGTTGCCGTGGGCAGGCGAGCAGGTATACCTGTCCTCGCGGCAAGCGGGCAGTGGGTAGGTAAAATGCACATTATGCTGGCCTCTGTTCTGTCTCTACCTGGGAGTATCTCCGCTCCGTCTCACTGAAAGTTGAAGAAGAGCAGGCGATGGTCTGTAGACCGCTATCAACTCGATGACACAATTGCGCGCCACAGCCGAAAGGAGATCCATCAGTGATAAGTACAACTGGCTTTGTTGGGTCGAAAGGTACAATAGGATTTACCTGTCGAAGTTCCGCCATGATGCTGTCGAACTCGTGTTGACAGTTTTCGTCCCAGTTCCAAGAGACGTTTTTCTTGAGTAAAGAAAGCAAAAAGTGAAGTTTCGAAGCTAAGTTGGGTACAAATTTTCGATGAAAGTTGATCATCCCGATGAAGGAACGTAATTGTGATTTGTCTTGAGGTGGTGGAGAATTCAGGACGGCCTCCAAGTTCTTGTCTGACGGCCGTATACCAGTGACGTCAATCTTGTATCCTAGGTACTCGATAGATGAGGTTAGGAATTGGCTTTTGCTGGCGCTCGCTTTGACATTGTGTTTGGCCAGACGATTCAGGACATCACACGTGCGTATGAAGCATTCTTGCAATGTTTCACCTCCGATGATGATGTCATCAAAGTAGAAGGAAACTCCGGGAATGTCATCTAGTATCTTCGCTAGGACCATTTGAAACAGATCTCCACTTATGTTTATGCCAAAAGGTAGTCTGTGAGGTTTATATAATCCCCAAGGTGTGTTGACGACAGTGATGCGTTTTGCAGCTTCAGAAAGTTCCAACTGTCCGTAAGCCATTTGAAGGTCAATTACCGTAAAGTATTTACACCTGGCCAACTTAGAGAAAATATCCTCGACTCTAGTAATGGGAAACTTGACGTTTTCAGTCATTTTATTCACCGTTCCTGAGAAGTCAGTGCAGAGACGAAGTGAGCCATCTTTCCTGGTAACAACGACAAGTGGCGAGGCCCAATCAGAATATTCGACCGGTTCCCATAACCCTACTTTCACTAGATTTTGAATGGAATCCTGAACACGGTCTCGAATACCGTAGGGAACTTCGTAATATCTACGAAATATCGGTGCAGAGTTGGATCTCAGTGGTATATCGACCAAATAAGGTGTAACGGGCTTGGTCAAATCACCATCAAAGATTTTCTCGTATCCAGAAGAAATTTCTCGCCTTAGGTCGTCGGCACCAGCGTTAGTAATAGTACCTTGTACTGTGTTAGTTGAAAGAACACTGGCTGTAACTAATAATCGCCTCCAAGATGGTTGAATAATGTCCAACCATGTACGACCAATCAATGGATATAAAAGTTTCTCCTGACAGAGAAAGACAGGTAAGGTATAATCTCTATTGTCTAAGTATAGCTTGACGGATGTTTGTGCTGTAACACGTACATATCCTTCGTTTACACCTCGTAATCGTAGGCTGGAATTAGATTTAACATAGTGTGGAAACAACTGGTCAAAATACTTTTCGTTGAAAAGAGTAACAGCAGACCCAGTATCTACTTCACATTTAACAATACACTTATTGATTTGGAGATTTATTATGAAGCTATCCGAACTGATTTGGTGTTCCAAATGTGTTGAGTAGAAGTAACCAGTGTGGAATGATGACTGAGCGCATCAGTGTTGAGATGGTTGAAGCTGAACGTAGACAACTCATCGGATGTTGTGCTCCGTGAGGTTGAACTGGACGTTCTATTCACGGCTCTATCTTTCTGCTTCTTTCTGCATCGTATATTCCAATGGCCTTGTCGTTTGCAGTAGCTACAGATTGCGTTTCTTGCCGGACATAGACCTTGTGAGTGATTCTTTGTGCAGTTGCCGCACTGGGAGTGAGGATTTTGCTTGGTAGCAGTTGTGTTCTGAGGTTGATTGTAGCTGTACTGCCTCGTTTCGCCCGAACGTGAACTCGTTGAAAGGCCTGTTTGACGATCTGGATTCATCTGCGTCAAATTTCTTGAGTTGGTGGCAAAAGTCACAGAATCTGTATTGTACTTATTCGAGAATAATTTAACTTCTCGTTCTAATAACTCACAATGCAAAGCAATTTCTTGACATTTAGCAAAGGAAAGATCACTTTCAGATAATAATCTTTTCCGAGCAGAATCTGAATGTATACCAACGATGAATTGTTCAACAAGTGCCTCATGTAAATACTGCTCATACACACATTTGGCTGCTTGTTGTTTGATTCTCACTACGAATTGAGTAACTGATTCTCCTTGGGACTGAATACATTTTCGAAACTTGAACCTCTCTGTAAACTTTTTGGTTTTGGGCCTGAAGTGCTGAAACATTTTGTCGTGAAAGACAGCATATGTTAGATTACATGGCATTTCAGGAGCCATAATAATGCGAAGTACTTGGAAAGCCTTAGGACCAATGACTGCTAATAGAACTGCTGCTTTTCTTTCATCTGCCACATTCTGGGCGAGACAGAGTTGATCAAAACGCATGAAATAACTCTCGATATCTTCATTTTCTTCAGCAAATTCGCTGAATGTAATGTTGAGAGCCATGTTGTTGAAACGTCAAATTACGTTAACTGATAGAAATAACTGGAAAATATAAAAGTTACGATGTGTAACTGAAACTTGCATGTAGAAAATTAGCAAACTTAAACGTTACATGTAAGACCGTCTTGTTGATTTGCTACAGAAATCTTACTTGTTATAATCCCGTGCCGATAAAGTCATAAAGTCATCCTGACGATACGATTAGAATCCTACAAATTTTCTATTCACTGTCCGCAGCGCCAAGTTGATAGGTTCGGCAACTGCACTGGGAGTGAGGATTTTGCTTGGTAGCAGTTGAGTTCTGAGGTTGATTGCGGCTATTCTGCTTCATTTCTCCCGGGCGTGAACTCGTCGAAGGGTCTGTGTGGCGATCTGGATTCATCCGCGTCAAATTTCTTGAGCTGGTGGCAAAAGTCACAGAATCTGCATTGTACTTATTTGAGAATAATTTAACTTCTCGTTCTAATAACTCACAATGCAAAGCAATTTCTTGAGACGCAATACAGAACGCCACTTCAGAAGACCCACTGCTCTCATTAGTTGTCTCCTGTGTAGTAAATGGAAACCAGACGGTGAACAATTAACACATTTAATAGAAACTGGACGTTATGTCCGAAACACTCAAGTACATTGAAACATGATATAGCAAGCATTACACAGAATATATCTGCTTATGATTTATCTTCTTCTGGCCGTGAAGACCAAGCCTTGTAGCCATACACTTAATACCTGGACCGTATCATCCAGGTATTAAGTGTAAGCCTTGTAGCCATACGCTTAATACCTGGACCGTATCACTATGTCACGGCACTCATTTTCTATTCTATGTGCAAATTTTTTGATGGCATCTGGTCCTGTGTATAAATCTTTTTTACTAACAACCACATCCTGTATAATTATATAACAAAAACTGGAGGGTTCATGTAATTGATATGATGTAATTGAAGATTCCTCAGGATCTGGGCTACAGAGTGCAAGAGGTTTGAGATTTGATTCAAAATCACAGACTATATATGCTGGGTGTTCCAACAAGGCTTCAAACTTTTTGAATTTGACATTTTCACTTGGTATTGGCATCACCATATGAACGGGTTTATGGTTGCCACAATATTTTAAATGTTCAATTAACTTGTTTTTAGCAATTTCTGCATTTTTTTCACGAACCCCATTCACCATTTTTTGACCATCAAATACAGTTAAACATCTTCTGCACAACTTAAATATTCTATTAGATCTGTCTAGTTGTGTTCTGACTAAAGCTTCAAGATTATGTATCAGAGTGTAATGGTGTGTATCATCCCCTTCAATTAAGAGCAGATCAATCGGAACAGCAGAATCATCATCAAATGTACTGATTCTGAGAGGTGCTATCAAGCAATTGCCACGTCCAGTGGAACAAATAAATACATTAATAGATAATTGTTTACCATTGATATCCCGGGCCTTTTTTTCAAATTTATCAATATTCTGAACAGACATTGGATATTCTAAACCCTCCATTGCATCATCAAAATCATTTTCATGTTGTTTATAATAACTTTTTCTCTCAGGATGCCTTGAAACTGGAAACAAAGCTGCTAAAATACACCACAAAAAGCATTTCTCATCATTATTTTCTATATTAACCACGGCTTTTTTTTTAATATTGGCAGGTAATGGCAGATATGTAGATCCTTGTAATGGGCTGAATTCAGAAATATTAATATATAGCTTGTGTGGAGAACCGCATAGGCTCCATCCAGACTCTTTTGCTGCAAATTCAGAGTGTTTAATATTCAATTGATCTATCAAACTGCTTATTATTTTGTCTGAATTTGTATTTGAATATACCGGTACAGTTTCTGTTATGTGGGGCTGTGTAAATTTTGTGCCATTTGGCTTCTTATATTGTGTAAACAATTTGAGGGACAGCTTATAAGAGCCATTTTGTGCATTTAGAATTGCATGCACATCAGGATTTACACTGTTCAAAAAATTCTTAATACCACATCTTGGCTCTCATACAAACCGATAATCCCATAATTGGCCATTAAAACTGCTATGGATAGGTGGTGCATAGCGTGGCTGCTTTGCTGCTCTAGCATTAACAGGTGTTTCATGCTTCCTTTTCAGACCAGATGTAGATGGTTGTGGGGGCAATATTGATGACTGTACATAAGAATTACACTTATGCCATTTGTAATATGCCTTGCTTAATATTTTATAGCATCTTGGACACATTTTTGTAGCCTTTCTGCATTTCTTAGAGTCACAAATATGCCGGTGCCTAGACCAATTAGAACTAGATATATTTTTATTGCATTGATTGCAATATTTTTGATTTGGCATTTTTTGTTGTTTGTTTATATAAAATTTCTTGGTCCAAAAAAAAACAGAACTATGGACAATATGCCAAAACAATTATAACAGAAGTTAGTGGCTGAGCTGGTGGATTTATACCCAAACAACAGCAATAACTAGGCTCTGGTGATCCCCAATATAAAATAATTTTGCTCTTTTATGCTGTTGTATAACACACTTTACCAGTTTTCAGATCTGGGAGATATCAGTTGTATATCAACTAGCAGTAATTATTCTCAAAATCTCACGTGTGGAGATATTATTTTGCCACATGTATTTCAATCTTACACATTTTATCAGGACTCAAACCCGAGCCTCTTGTTTACAAGGCAACAATATTAACATTTTGCAATCAGGGGAGGCTTCACATTTTATCAGGACTCAAACCCAGAAGCCTCTTGATTGCAAGGCAATAAAAACCATGGGGCTATGCACCACACTCTACTAGGTCTCAGAACCCAGGAGCTATGAGCTTTATATCAATATACACATGGCTGAGTCAATCTGAGAGGGGGCTCATCTTTTCTACACTAAAATTCAAGATTCCTGCGATTTTGACAGAAAAACACACTATAAACAATAAGATGATATGGGAACTTGGCATAGTTTTAAGTGTAGGCAAATCTGTCTGAGGGGGGTTCATCTTTTCTACACTAGAATTCAAAATTCTTAAAAATTCAGAGCATATCACACTTGAAGAATTGGGGTATAAGCCCCTCTTGGCATTGTTTTAAGTGTAGGCAAATCGGGTTGTTCAATCAAATAACCTCTTCTTTTCTACACTTATAAGTGGTCCTTGTTATAGCATCAATTATACTACTGCCATGGTATCATACTTTCGTCGACACAAATTTGTTCCCCTGGTGTGTATATTTCTTGTAATCGTGAAATGAGTTTGTTGGTGATGTTCGTAATTTTATGTAACCTATCAATAGGGACAGCACGTAAATTGTCTGCAAAATGCCACATTCGTAGAAAAAGTTCAAATCTGTTTCTACTCATTATATTTCGGGGAAGAGGAAAATCATACAAAGCACTAGTGCTCCAGTACTCTGATAATTTTGGTACTTTGACCAAGCCCACCCATCCTAATAGTCCAATGATTTTATTTCATTTCATCACATGTGGTTGGCTCCCAACTGTGAAGTCTACAATGTGGCCTCACATCATTTTCCAACAAAATCTGTGTTGCATAAAGGTTCGTTTGTTCTACCATCAGCTTTATTATATCACAATATATGAAAAATTTTAAAAAAAATCCTGAGGTTCACCTCCAGAAAATGTAGCAGCCAAGTTTTTTTTTTTTCAGCTCTTCCATTGAAATGAATATTGGGTTGCTTACCGCTCGGAATATCCCAAACTAAATGACTGAAATCACTGCGTGCGTTGTCAGATGGATTCCGCCGCTGAACTGTAGCTTCTTCGCTGTTATGCTCACTGTCTTGCTGATGTTCAGCGGAAGTTTCAGGCCTAGAACACGATGCACTTTCGACTCTTTTGCCACAGAAAGCCGAATCGTCATCAGAAGCATCACTTGGAAAATACTCAGTGTCAAGACCAGAATCGTAATTTAGGTCTTCACCACTCATATCACTGAAATCTTCATCACCCTGAAGGTAAAGTCTAATCTGGTCTTCATTCATTCACCACAAAATTTTAAAACAACGTTATATTCGGAAAGAAGTAGACAAAATGTGGTAACACAAAGCGAATAATTACCTGCATGAAATCGTATACGCGTGGCATACAACGTCAAATTGAAAAGCTACGCCGCATGTATTGAAATGCATACACACCACAAAAACCTCAACAATGGGCTTAATTTCAATTGTATTGAGATATTATGCATACACATTTCATTCACAGTCGGTCAGTAACAAGAAAATCGGATTGGCCCAGAAGAGATACATTTTCAGTTACACGGTGGCAGTCAATGTGGGTATTTTGAATCCACCATTTCAGGTCTTTAGTTCAAACCCTTGGGGACAATCAACTTGAAATCGCCGAACTCAAGCGCATGAAAGAAAACGATAAGCAGGATTTCAGTGTCGTTAATAACATTTTGTTGGAATTGAAATGCTCGATTCTAGAGTTAAGAGACCAACTTGTAGAAATATTCTGTTGCGTTCACACAGAAGAGATGTAAATTCTTATCCCACTACAACTTCCAAGCTTTTTGAAAGAACAGATTTTCTAATCATGAAAATTTCGATGCACAAACAGTCCTATCATTTAATTGCCCCTACCTGGCTGCGTGCATTTGTACTTACCCACCCCAGTTTCTAGAACACACTTTATATGACGGATATAGGCTTCCTTTACCAACTCATCATATTTCATTAACCCGCGATCGCTCGTGCCTTCATGTGTCACGCGATAACTCGGGTGTTAGATTTTTTCTAACAACTTGTCTTTTTTTTCAGTTATCACTTAATATTTGCAAAATATATTTTATCAAACATGTTTTATTAAACACTGAAATCATTTTACATTGTTACAGCATTCTTCTTTATGAATATTTAAAACATTAATGCAAATAAGCACATTAAAATACAATTTATGATTGATATAAATTTAAATTCAAAATGTTTTATAATTGAGATTGTTTCTAATCAGATTCAGAGTCAACTTCTCTTGCAGCACATTCACGGAAAACATAAACAGTTGTTTCTGTGTGTTCTTTTCATATTGGGGAGGAACACTTACTACATGAATGATATGTGAATCGATTTTTTTCTTTTGGGACAATAGGCACATCGGGACTTTTCCTCTGATTCAAGAGTTCTCTCAGTTTTCGGCAGACTTCCAATGCTTGCAACACGTTTTATTTTCTCCTTCAGACGAAGTGATACATTTGGAACTGACATCCGTCTCATCATATGTGGTTTTGTAAGCATCATACTAAGTTGCGTAACAAATTTTCTACGAACCAACAAGTCGCCTGCATTTGTTTTGTAAATTATCTGAGCATTTATTACTCCAATGTTGAGAAGGCTGAAAAATATTGTGAGAGGGCAGCGATTGCTTATTCTTGAAACAGAATATTCAGATTTCAGACGATCTACAACATCGACTCCTCCTTTTGTGAGATTGTAGAAAGTAATCACTTCTGGCTTTTTTGCCTCTCCAAAGTCAGGACCAATGCCGTCATCATTATGCATGGTGGAAATCATCATAACATTTATTTTCTGTTTCTTCTTTGGCACATAAGAGCAGAGGAGACAATTATTATATGGTTTCTCTCCAAACGCAGACATGCTGCTGTTTCCAAGACTTTCCTTGACAGATAAAAATTCCGGTGGAATTTCTCTTTTATTCAATCGAAGAGTTCCTACTAGTGTCAACCTGTGGTTGGTGTACAGTTCATTAGCTAGAGGTATGGAGGTAAAATAATTGTCCATGGTCACATTCCTTCCGCTGTTGTCAATTGGACGTATTAATCGCAAGACCACGTTTTGAGCATCATTGGGAACTTGATAAGGCCCAGATGGTTGTTTTCCTGCATAAATTTCCATATTTAGAGTGTAGAATGTTCTAGCATCACAGAGTGCATATATTTTTATGCCATATTTTGCAGCTTTATTTGCAATGTATTGTCTGAACTTGCATCGTCCTTTGAATGCTTCTAACATCTCATCAATGGTAGTGTAAGCACTTGGCCTGTAACTATTCATGCAGACACTAACAAAGTCATCAAATATTTCTCTAATTGGAGATAGGTTGTCTTCTTGCTTCTTATGTGCTCGTGTAGTGATATCATCAAACCTAACAGCTTCTAGAAGAGTGTGAAATCTTCGTTTGCTCATTGACGCGATGACAAAGTCTGGTGCAGTTCCATCCGTGTATTACGTGAGTAGGAAGGTGCCATTTCCTTGAGCTTTACGTTTGTGTATCGGACAATACGTTTGAATAGAAAATCCGGAAATAACAGTTTCCAACAGTCTAGAATTGACTTCAAATTCTTGGCCCCACCTATCTCACCTGGTAACTGTGTGACAATATTCTGTCTGGCGATTTTACTTGGTGGTGCTTTTTGCTTGAACCATATTGTTGAACCATCTTTGCCTCGATACGTATAACGATTCACATGCCCTGAAACTGTCACAGAATCATCAGAATCACTAACTGACTGTTCTGTCTCGGTATGCACTTCCTCATGTTCAGATGGACCGTCTGTATCGGTTTCCCAACCTGTGTCTTGAGGTCCAATGTCCACTTCATCTGTGTCTTCTTCTTCCATCCACTGTTTAGTTTGTTTGTCAGACATTTTACTGCTATTCTCTTCAAGAACAGTAGTACAAGTGGCCGGGTACTGAATAATCATTTGAGGCTCGAATCATCATTTGAGGCTCGTCGTAGCCTTTTATGATGTATATTTTGAGGGGTAGAGTTGGCAACACTGTGGGCCCACTGTAGCCTTTTATGAGGGGGGTCTATTGCCCTCTGTTTACATCTGGCAACACTACCGTAGATTTTTTGACAGTGTTGTTAACCTACTGGGTTTTTTTCACTGAGGCTCGAATCATTATTTGAGGCTCGTCGTAGCCTTTTATGATGTATATTTTGAGGGCACAGAGTTGGCAACACTGTGGGTTTTTTACTGTAGCCTTTTATGAGGGGGGGGGGGTCTATTGCCCTCTGTTTACATCTGGCAACACTACCGTAGATTTTTTGACAGTGTTGTTAACCTACTGGGTTTTTTTTTTACTGTAAATTTTCATCAAAGGGTCTGAGGGGTCCATGTATTTTTTATGTCTGGCAATACTGTTGGGGGCCTAGTGTTGGCTACACTGTGGGTTTTTACTGTAGCCTTTTATGAGGGGGGGGGGTCTATTGCCTTTTGTTTACATCTGGCAACACTACTGTAGATTTTTTGACAGTGTTGTTAACCTACTGGGTTTTTTTTCACTGAGGCTCGAATTATTATTTGAGGCTCGTCGTAGCTTTTTATGATGTATATTTTGAGGGCACAGAGTTGGCAACACTGTGGGGGCACTGTAGCTTTTTATGAGGGGGGGTCTATTGCCCCCTGTTTACATCTGGCAACACTACCGTAGTTTGACAGTGTTGTTAACCTACTGGGTTTTTTTTACTGTAAATTTTTATTAAAGGGCCTGAGGGGTCCATGTATTTTTTATGTCTGGCAATACTGTTGGGGGCCTAGTGTTGGCAACACTGTGGGTTTTTACTGTAGCCTTTTATGAGGGGGGTCTATTGTCCTTTTTTTATATTTGGCAACTCTATTGGATGTTTCTTTTTTGAGGCTCGAAATTATTATTTGAGGCTTGAAATCATCATTTGAGGCTCGTCGGTGTTACCAACCCACTCTACAAAAATTCCACTATATGATCTTTTACTGGCTAAGCTAACCTACAAATAGGAGTTGGCAGCACTGACTTATAAACCCATTGGGTTCTCTTGGCATGTTTTTTCATGATGTGTTGCTAGGCTATTGAGCATCTTGGCGTATACAATGTATATATTTTGAGAGGGGGGTTATAGCTTTTTATGCTGTACGAATACTGGGAACTTGACAGTGACAACCAACAGAGTAGGTAAACCTACATCCAGGAACTGGCAACACTAGTTTCTGACAGTGAATTTGAAATAAAATATTAAACAAAATACATGAGTAAGCACTGTGAGTACAAATAGTACCAGTGTTATGCCCCCCAACTCCAACTGGACAACTGGGGAAAATAATTGTACAACAATTTGTACCTAATTGTACAATACTTGTACCTAATTGTACAACATATAAACAGACATAAAAGAGAGAGCCTTCCCGTAACTTACTTCATGTACAATTTATATGATTTTACAACTGTGAAAAGAAAGCATATGTGTTCTGTATGCACACATTTATTCTTATTTTTCGAAGTTGAATGAAAGCACATGTTTTTACGCTCTCGTAATACTAACCTTGCTCCACTGATTTTAAATTGCTTCCATCCGCTTTTTTTTCTGTGTTATTTCCGTATGCACGCAACATTCGCTTTCAATAGACAGAAGGAATGTTAGTATAGCAGGCTTTGAGTTTACAATTTATTAAATTAAACAATAATTTATGTAAGAATATACTTGTACTTACCGAACACAAAATAATAAAAAGCACATGTGAATGTTTGCGTGTGTTCATGTTATATGACGACTGAGTAAAAAATAATGTTGACTCCCCGAAAGATAAAAGTTCCTAGTTCGACATCAGATGCATGCAAATTTTATGTTTTGCTCTCCAAAATCTTGATTTTTATGTTTGTGCTATTTGTCATACAGCAGAGGAGAAGAGGGGAGAGGGAGGGGAGGGGGATGATTTTTGTTTTCTGTGAAAGTTTCTGTAGAGAAGAGTAATGTTTTTTTTGCAACTGCACGCGATTATACAACCGTTTTGTGTGTGTTAAATTGCTAGCAGCTTTTTGTAGGTAAGTTTTGTTTTTTGTTATTTCTCTTGCATGTGTGTGTAATAATTGCGAGTTGCGTTAGTGAACAGGAAGTGGTGTTTTGATTAAACATCGAAATTTACGCTAAACAAAAAAAAAATATGAGCATACATAACGTGTGCTTGAAAAAAACTATTCTTCATCGCGAATAACATAAAAGCGAGGTAACAATCGGAGGGAGGGGAAGGGGACGATGATCATGATCATGTTAGTTTACTCATGGTGGATGGTATTGACGCGTGTACTCTGGTTTGGATTTGTTGTTTTAAGTCTACTTTATGCACAGTAATGTTAATCGAAACTGGACCTACAGTGGGATCCGCCGGGTATCGAACTTGGTGTTTTAAATTATACAAGTATACAGGGGGAAATTTTATTTTTTTTTTAATTTGTTGATACTCTGGTTTGGATTTGTTTATTTTATGCACAGTAAGGCTAATCGAAACTGGACATACAGTCACCAAAAAAAAATCGACAAGGGGGGAGATTTTTCGATAACTCTCTCACTGTTTCCAACGTACTTAGGTTTTTTGATAGACGACAACGACGGAGTCATCAATGAGTAAACATCTGTGAACTCGGTGAACAAGTCAACTTTTTTTTTTCAGTACGTCAATATTTTTTTTCTTATTTCTTAGTGAATGGGTTATGGATGACTTGCAACGACGAAGGCCTTCTAGCAACACGTACTTAACTTATGCCTCTTCCACCGAACATTCAACACAAGAGGACTGTGTTAAATATACAGAACAGCGATAACAAGTGTTTTTTTTTTGTGTATATTGGCTGCACTACATCCTGTTTATTGCAAAAATAATCCACAGTGGGTTGGATATTACAAACAATACGAGTCCGAGTTTTGAAAGTGTAATGTCTGGCATCGAATACCCGGTGACTATTTCTGATACATCAAAATTCGAAACACGAGCACGAGATGCAGAAGAAAAACGCTTAATTATCAACGTGTATTCCTATACGTTGGATAAACATGTCGTGCATCCCCGTCAGGATAAGCGATGTCGACGATGATGATGCTCGTGTGATTAATCTTCTTCTAATTTCAAACGACAGTGTTCACTATTACTGTCTCAGGAATGTTATGCTCTTCCTTTTTTCTCTATAAAAAGAGAGATTTGTGTTGATTGTTTGGTTAAAAAGAATTTCCTAATTATTTGTTTTTTGTCACAAGAATTGTTTGAATTTCAAACATTCCTAAGTGTTTGCTTAAAGATTGATGCATTAACCTGTTAAGAATGTCACATTAATAATACCGGCTCGGAAATGTCATGTTTTTTTCCTCTATAGAAGGTCATATAAATGTGCTAATTGGTTGGTTAAGAGGGATTTTTTGATTAGTAAATTGAGGTTATAAATACGTACGTATAAAGGTTTTGCTAATATGGAATGCTAAAGCTTAGTACTTGGCTTTCTCAGAGATTCGAATTCTATTAGGTTAAACAGCATGGAAATTTCACAGCAAGAATTCTCATATTTACTGACGATATTCTTAACAACCTGTGTTTTGATTCCACTACAAAAACTGAATACAAAATATGCAGTCCCTAGAATGAGATGGATGAGGCTTATGAACCTCGACTTATACAGTTGTACAATCTGGCAATAAATAGATGTTGTTTTTTATTAAGCATAGCAGAGTGTTTTCGCTTATTTTAATATCAGGCAACAATGTTAGAAAGTGCCCCCCAAGAATAAAATTTAAAATCACTAATGTGATATGAACTTTTTTACTTGTGTGTATTTGAATATGAAAGTGAGGTATTTTGAATAATTGAGGGGGACAATCACAAGTAAGCTTGCAATGGTATTGGGAGGTGTCACGAGTTCAAATTTTAGACGATTTCTGTTAATCTGCTAAGGCGATATCAGTACGAAAAAAATTGTAAAAAAGAAGAGGCTAATGGCAACGATGAGGATGAATAATGATAATTATGATGAAATTGATGTGTGGCACTTAGAAAACAAAAACTTCAAAGTGTATTGCACCAACAGCTACAATTGTCCCCCTCTCCTCAAAATACAAGGCAGTTAACAGAGGTGTGTATATTTGTTGGTTTACGAGTCTGAGGGCTTAAGTTAGTATATTCACTATAGCTATACATATTAAAAAAATGAAATGACCTGAACAATAAAATATAACAATACCGATTCTGTTTTTTTTTGTCGGATGACGTAGTGGTATCGTTTGTTGCAATCACACCTCTGATGGTGTATAAAACTTAAATGTTTTGCATAACATGAAATATTGTTAATGAGAATGTGTTGTTTCTAATGTTAAATATAGAAAGCAGATAACAAGAAAAAAGAAGAAAAGAAATAATGTTGCAGGTAGATACGGAGCCTCAGCCCAAACACATATATGATCAGACAGGATGTCAACGATGCATTCATAACTAACATGTGATTATTCAAAAATTGAAATAGTACAGTGGGAAACAACTAACTAACTAACTCTCTATGTTTTTTTTTTTAAACCGGCACGAATGAGAAAGGAATAAAGGAGATTTTTACAGGAATCTTGTTGGGAAACCTGATGGTAAAGGACCAAAACGAACATGGAGATGAATCTAAAAGAAATCTGTAAAGATTGGAATAGAATATATATAAATTTTGCTCAGGATAAGTACAAATTGAACTGTAACTACGAATTTTCAGAATCAAGAGTGCTAGAGAATTAATTAATTAATTAATATTTAATATAATGAAGGTAGTAATATAGTATTCTTATTGAGAAGAGAATTTCTACAAAACTTATTTTTCCTCGTACGTTTACTAATAGCAGTTACATTTGACATGTTTGACTAATCGCGAATCAACGTACGGAAGCCGTTGGAAGCAGTTTGAAGACTGAAATGGCTATGGAAGGACACTTATTATAATGTTAATATCTTAGTATAATGTTTTGAGAATTGCTTCTCGATAATGTTTGGTATATAATTTAATCTGTTGTTAGATAAAATACATAATTATCAGAATTTAAGGATGGAAAATATGAAGAGCGAATAAATGATACGTTTGACTAATCGTGAAGATAAGTATCACAGTACGTTTTATCGTTTCTTATATAAACGTTGAAACGTTTAAGAACGTATAAGAACGTTTACTGAAACGTTTCAACAATTGTTGAAACATTTATGAACATTTTGCCACATTGTGTTTGTGTGTAGCGACTAAGAACTGAACTTTCATTTAGTGAAGCAAATTTCGCCCTGGTTACTATATTTTCAAGTATTTACAATGTTGGAAGTCATTGTAAAAATTTACAATACTCTATCGTTAAAATTTAAGTCTTTCTGTTAATTTACACAAACACTATGAATTAAAATTGATGTCAGCGCCGTGGCAAGAATGAGAAGTAAAGATGGCGTTGGTAATACTAAAGACAGACACACGCACCCGTACACGTGCGCGCGCGCACACACACATATACACACATGTAAATTGTCTATTGCTAATTTCGCACTTGTTTCTTATTTTTTCTGTGATTCTATGGAATGAAATCATACTTCTCCTGGAGAAGATATTGTTATCTGCTTAAGTTTCTGTTTCAATTCTTGAACACTACGTTTGCGGGAAACAAAATGAACATGGTGATGTACAATTTTTCGCTGGCTGAACAATATTGAGATATACGAAAATCTTTCAAATTTAAATATGAATATTTTATTTTGCACAAATATCTATAAACATTATCAATTACAATTGTGTGCACCATAAATATATTTCTGTAAACCGAAACGGTAAAATTACATTAAGCTTCCCCGATGGCGTAGTGGTAACGTCATCGGCTTGTAATCAAGGGTCCCGATTCGATAACACGGTGGAGGTAAATAAAGGTTCGGATCCCACTTTAAACTGTACGCAAGTGGATTTAAAATACACTTTATTTAAATTACATCAATTATAGTTAAGTTTGTTAATAGTCGATACTACTTTTAAAAAGTTATTGTTAATTTTTACGGTAAATGGATATCAGCCGAAATTGACGACTTGTAGCCACCTTGGTGGCCTAGGGAGTACAGAGGTTTATTCATAATTTCGTTACTGAACGTTTCCGGTTCGAGTCCTGGTTTTGGCATAGGAGTTGCTGTGTGCGAGTATCTTGGTCACATTAATCTAATCGACGACATTACCACTATGTTCTCGAGGAGGGCTCTTACCCTGGGACAGTTCCTAGCACTGTGTAGTCCAGTGGTTCCCAACGTCCTTCTTCTTACGGCGCACTATAGTATTTTGTAGTAGATCCCGCGGCACACTAACGTACGAGTTGGTCACAGTGCGAGTGGTGACTGACGTTAGAATAACATGGCACAATATTTTCCCTCCATCACTGTCGACAATTATGATTGGGTGCGCAATCCATATGCTATGCCCCCAGCATCAACCACCGAACTTCCTCTGGAGAAAGAAGAGCAGCTCCCAGACCGAACACTTCAACTGAAACATGGTGTACTACCACTTACCAAGTCTTGGATGTTAGCAAAGAATGAGTACCCACCAATAGCAGCGGAACCAGTTAATACCCTGTCTAGCGTAAGACGCATTCTGAAGTATGTACAGTGGAAAGTGTACATTCCAATACTGCTACACGCGATCAACGAGGACGATCCGGATAGTAGGTTCGAATACTGCGAATGGTTTGAGCACATGGTTCGCGAGGATAGAGAATTTGCAGGGACAGTTGTGTGGTCTGACGAGGCGCAATTCAAACTTAACAGTACTGTGAACCTCCACAATTGTGTCTACTGGTCGCCCGTCAATCCTCACGTTTATATGGAGAAGGCGGTGAATCTACCGGGGCTTAACGTGTGGTGTGGTCTGTCATCGCGTGGTTTGATTGGTCCCTTCTTCTTCGAGGGTACCGTAACCGGTGAGGTGTATCTCGAAATGATTCAGTCAAGGATTCTGCCTGCCATCCGAACCCTATTTGGCGATGAAATGTTTTACCTACAGCAAGATGGAGCCCCGCCTCACTACCATCGCGATGTCAGGTCGTACCTGGATGACACACTCCCGAACGGTGGATAGGTCGACGCGGTGCTATTGAGTACCCACCTCGGTCCCCTGATTTGACACCAGTGGACTTCTACCTGTGGGGGACCGTCAAGAATGATGTGTATCGACAAAACCAACTACACTCAACGAGCTACGTGAAAAAAAAATAGCATCATGTGCTGCCATTATGCTAGATACACTGACGGTCGTAGTACGGTCTGCAGTTCGGCGCCATAGGAGTTGTTTACAAGTTGCTGGTGGTTATTTTGAACATCTAACATAACTCTCTCTCAGTGCCAAAAATTGTACCCACAAGTCAATTTTGTCAGAAGATATGGACTATCAAACAGTGAGTACATTTTTTTGGACCTCCTGTATTTGTTAGCTACCAGAAAACGCTGAAGTATGTGCCATACAATAAGCTGTTCTCAATTCGTATGTGGAAAATTGTTATTAAAAAATTAGAAATTCGATTATCTCGAAAACTACTAATTTTCGGACGGGGTATCATATGGTCAAATTTATTGCAAATTGCCTCTACTTTAACCCCTTTCAGGGAATACATGTAATTACCGGTTACCCTGTATACGTACAACTTGTGTGGCTATCGTGTTGTGACGGGGCGCCTTGAATATCGCATCAGAATCCAGAATCGATTCTCGGCTAGTGTCGTGCATTGTTCGTGCGTTTGCTCAATCAAAAGCAACTCCACTTGTTGTAATAGACCTGGGAAAATTATGTAGTGAGGTAAAAGCTCTTTCTCGCTTGATAATTAGAATATGAGAAAATTAACCGGGAACCGGAGAGTGTGAAGGGGGGTGACGTTAAAAATGAACACACTCAAATGCCAACTTCTCTTCTTCGTAGGACGTTCAATAGCGTAGTGGTAATGTCGTCGCCTTGTAATCAAGTCATCCCGGGTTCGATACCCGATAGAGGCACAATTAATGCAGATCCCACTATAAACTGTAGGTCCAGTCCCGATTGACCTTTATGTGCATAAAGTGGACTTAAAACCAAAACTCATCTCAGCTCAACTCGTAGTACGTTCTGCGCAGAATTCTTGCAGGCTAGATAGGCTCTGACGCCTAGACCCAGGGCCAACCCTCTTTGGAGGTTGTTTTATCCCCTTAATATATATTTGTCAGTGCCACTTCAGCCATTTCATCACCATTCATCTCCATCTTGCGCATTGCCGAAGGTTCCGGGTTCGAATCCCGACATGGCCGTCCTTTGTGAGTGTCCATGCATCAATTTTAATTTAATCATACCATCACTCATCTTCATATTTACGATTAGCCAAAAGTGGCCGAAAAGCGAAATAAAACAAACCAAATCAATCAATTATACCCCAGCGTTGCGACTGATCTAAAGTAGAAGTAATAACCTAATTGAAATGCAAACTCGGACGTCAACATCGGGGCTTCGAGCGATCAAGTTCCTTGCACTGTTTTGGGCTGAGGTCTTCTTTGTGGCTTTCTCTCATAGTTCTCCAGACGATCACCAAATCATACCGTGGCGCCACAGCCCTTCGAGAGCCGTCCGCCAGTCTGACTCCCACTTGTAGATGTAGATCCAACCAGTTATGGACTGACGTGCGGTCAGCACGACGAACCCCCCAGTCGTTATTGTAGGTTTCCATGACTGTGTTATGCTACTCATTCGTAGCTCACAACTTCCTCACGATGGTGGGTGGCCACCGGTCCAATAAAAAAGCCCAAGCCTCAGGTTATAACGCTCTCCCAAGGAGACTAGAATCTGCGCGCGTCCCGTAGCCGGTGACCAAGACATGACGTCTTAAACCGCACGGCCACGGTGAGAAACTACCTTAAACTTGAATAGAAAAAAATATATATATTCCTTTTCTGACTCTTAAGTCAATAACAAAGATAAGGATGAATGCTGATTAGATTAATGTGACCAAGGGACTCGCACACAGCAACTCCTATGCCAAAACCAGGACTCGAACCGGAAACGTTCAGTAACGAAATTATGAATAAACCTCTGTACTCCCTAGGCCACCAAGGTGGCTACAAGTCGTCATTTTCGGCTGATGTCCATTTACCGTAAAAATTAACAATAACTTTTTAAAAGTAGTATCGACTATTAACAAACTTAACTATAATTGATGTAATTTAAATAAAGTGTATTTTAAATCCACTTGCGTACAGTTTAAAGTGGGATCCGAACTTTTATTTACCTCCACCGTGTTATCGAATCGGGACCCTTGATTACAAGCCGATGACGTTACCACTACGCCATCGGGGAAGCTTAATGTAATTTTACCGTTTCGGTTTACAGAAATATATTTATGGTGCACACAATTGTAATTGATAATGTTTATAGATATTTGTGCAAAATAAAATATTCATATTTAAATTTGAAAGATTTTCGTATATCTCAATATTGTTCAGCCAGCGAAAAATTGTACATCACCATGTTCATTTTGTTTCCCGCAAACGTAGTGTTCAAGAATTGAAACAGAAACTTAAGCAGATAACAATATCTTCTCCAGGAGAAGTATGATTTCATTCCATAGAATCACAGAAAAAATAAGAAACAAGTGCGAAATTAGCAATAGACAATTTACATGTGTGTATATGTGTGTGTGCGCGCGCGCACGTGTACGGGTGCGTGTGTCTGTCTTTAGTATTACCAACGCCATCTTTACTTCTCATTCTTGCCACGGCGCTGACATCAATTTTAATTCATAGTGTTTGTGTAAATTAACAGAAAGACTTAAATTTTAACGATAGAGTATTGTAAATTTTTACAATGACTTCCAACAGTCTAAATACATGAAAATATAGTAACCAGGGCGAAATTTGCTTCACTAAATGAAAGTTCAGTTCTTAGTCGCTACACACAAACACAATGTGGCAAAATGTTCATAAATGTTTCAACAATTGTTGAAACGTTTCAGTAAACGTTCTTATACGTTCTTAAACGTTTCAACGTTTATATAAGAAACGATAAAACGTACTGTGATACTTATCTTCACGATTAGTCAAACGTATCATTTATTCGCTCTTCATATTTTCCATCCTTAAATTCTGATAATTATGTATTTTATCTAACAACAGATTAAATTATATACCAAACATTATCGAGAAGCAATTCTCAAAACATTATACTAAGATATTAACATTATAATAAGTGTCCTTCCATAGCCATTTCAGTCTTCAAACTGCTTCCAACGGCTTCCGTACGTTGATTCGCGATTAGTCAAACATGTCAAATGTAACTGCTATTAGTAAACGTACGAGGAAAAATAAGTTTTGTAGAAATTCTCTTCTCAATAAGAATACTATATTACTACCTTCATTATATTAAATATTAATTAATTAATTAATTCTCTAGCACTCTTGATTCTGAAAATTCGTAGTTACAGTTCAATTTGTACTTATCCTGAGCAAAATTTATATATATTCTATTCCAATCTTTACAGATTTCTTTTAGATTCATCTCCATGTTCGTTTTGGTCCTTTACCATCAGGTTTCCCAACAAGATTCCTGTAAAAATCTCCTTTATTCCTTTCTCATTCGTGCCGGTTTAAAAAAAAAACATAGAGAGTTAGTTAGTTAGTTGTTTCCCACTGTACTCTTTCAATTTTTGAATAATCACATGTTAGTTATAAATGCATCGTTGACATCCTGTCTGATCATATATGTGTTTGGGATGAGGCTCCGTATCTACCTGCAACATTATTTCTTTTCTTCTTTTTTCTTGTTATCTGCTTTCTATATTTAACATTAGAAACAACACATTCCCATTAACAATATTTCATGTTATGCAAAACATTTAAGTTTTATACACCATCAGAGGTGTGATTGCAACAAACGTTACCACTACGTCATCCGACAAAAAAAAAACAGAATCGGTATTGTTATATTTTATTGTTCAGGTCATTTCATTTTTTTAATATGTATAGCTATAGTGAATATACTAACTTAAGCCCTCAGACTCGTAAACCAACAAATATACACACCTCTGTTAACTGCCTTGTATTTTGAGGAGAGGGGGACAATTGTAGCTGTTGGTGCAATACACTTTGAAGTTTTTGTTTTCTAAGTGCCACACATCAATTTCATCATAATTATCATTATTCATCCTCATCGTTGCCATTAGCCTCTTCTTTTTTACAATTTTTTTCGTACTGATATCGCCTTAGCAGATTAACAGAAATCGTCTAAAATTTGAACTCGTGACACCTCCCAATACCATTGCAAGCTTACTTGTGATTGTCCCCCTCAATTATTCAAAATACCTCACTTTCATATTCAAATACACACAAGTAAAAAAGTTCATATCACATTAGTGATTTTAAATTTTATTCTTGGGGGGCACTTTCTAACATTGTTGCCTGATATTAAAATAAGCGAAAACACTCTGCTATGCTTAATAAAAGCAACATCTATTTATTGCCAGATTGTACAACTGTATAAGTCGAGGTTCATAAGCCTCATCCATCTCATTCTAGGTACTGCATATTTTGTATACAGTTTTTGTAGTGGAATCAAAACACAGGTTGTTAAGAATATCGTCAGTAAATATGAGAATTCTTGCTGTGAAATTTCCATGCTGTTTAACCTAATAGAATTCGAATCTCTGAGAAAGCCAAGTACTAAGCTTTAGCATTCCATATTAGCAAAACCTTTATACGTACGTATTTATAACCTCAATTTACTAATCAAAAAATCCCTCTTAACCAACCAATTAGCACATTTATATGACCTTCTATAGAGGAAAAAAACATGACATTTCCGAGCCGGTATTATTAATGTGACATTCTTAACAGGTTAATGCATCAATCTTTAAGCAAACACTTAGGAATGTTTGAAATTCAAACAATTCTTGTGACAAAAAACAAATAATTAGGAAATTCTTTTTAACCAAACAATCAACACAAATCTCTCTTTTTATAGAGAAAAAAGGAAGAGCATAACATTCCTGAGACAGTAATAGTGAACACTGTCGTTTGAAATTAGAAGAAGATTAATCACACGAGCATCATCATCGTCGACATCGCTTATCCTGACGGGGATGCACGACATGTTTATCCAACGTATAGGAATACACGTTGATAATTAAGCGTTTTTCTTCTGCATCTCGTGCTCGTGTTTCGAATTTTGATGTATCAGAAATAGTCACCGGGTATTCGATGCCAGACATTACACTTTCAAAACTCGGACTCGTATTGTTTGTAATATCCAACCCACTGTGGATTATTTTTGCAATAAACAGGATGTAGTGCAGCCAATATACACCAAAAAAAAAACACTTGTTATCGCTGTTCTGTATATTTAACACAGTCCTCTTGTGTTGAATGTTCGGTGGAAGAGGCATAAGTTAAGTACGTGTTGCTAGAAGGCCTTCGTCGTTGCAAGTCATCCATAACCCATTCACTAAGAAATAAGAAAAAAAATATTGACGTACTGAAAAAAAAAGTTGACTTGTTCACCGAGTTCACAGATGTTTACTCATTGATGACTCCGTCGTTGTCGTCTATCAAAAAACCTAAGTACGTTGGAAACAGTGAGAGAGTTATCGAAAAATCTCCCCCCTTGTCGATTTTTTTTTGGTGACTGTAGGTCCAGTTTCGATTAGCCTTACTGTGCATAAAATAAACAAATCCAAACCAGAGTATCAACAAATTAAAAAAAAATAAAATTTCCCCCTGTATACTTGTATAATTTAAAACACCAAGTTCGATACCCGGCGGATCCCACTGTAGGTCCAGTTTCGATTAACATTACTGTGCATAAAGTAGACTTAAAACAACAAATCCAAACCAGAGTACACGCGTCAATACCATCCACCATGAGTAAACTAACATGATCATGATCATCGTCCCCTTCCCCTCCCTCCGATTGTTACCTCTCTTTTATGTTATTCGCGATGAAGAATAGTTTTTTTCAAGCACACGTTATGTATGCTCATATTTTTTTTTTGTTTAGCGTAAATTTCGATGTTTAATCAAAACACCACTTCCTGTTCACTAACGCAACTCGCAATTATTACACACACATGCAAGAGAAATAACAAAAAACAAAACTTACCTACAAAAAGCTGCTAGCAATTTAACACACACAAAACGGTTGTATAATCGCGTGCAGTTGCAAAAAAAACATTACTCTTCTCTACAGAAACTTTCACAGAAAACAAAAATCATCCCCCTCCCCTCCCTCTCCCCTCTTCTCCTCTGCTGTATGACAAATAGCACAAACATAAAAATCAAGATTTTGGAGAGCAAAACATAAAATTTGCATGCATCTGATGTCGAACTAGGAACTTTTATCTTTCGGGGAGTCAACATTATTTTTTACTCAGTCGTCATATAACATGAACACACGCAAACATTCACATGTGCTTTTTATTATTTTGTGTTCGGTAAGTACAAGTATATTCTTACATAAATTATTGTTTAATTTAATAAATTGTAAACTCAAAGCCTGCTATACTAACATTCCTTCTGTCTATTGAAAGCGAATGTTGCGTGCATACGGAAATAACACAGAAAAAAAAGCGGATGGAAGCAATTTAAAATCAGTGGAGCAAGGTTAGTATTACGAGAGCGTAAAAACATGTGCTTTCATTCAACTTCGAAAAATAAGAATAAATGTGTGCATACAGAACACATATGCTTTCTTTTCACAGTTGTAAAATCATATAAATTGTACATGAAGTAAGTTACGGGAAGGCTCTCTCTTTTATGTCTGTTTATATGTTGTACAATTAGGTACAAGTATTGTACAATTAGGTACAAATTGTTGTACAATTATTTTCCCCAGTTGTCCAGTTGGAGTTGGGGGGCATAACACTGGTACTATTTGTACTCACAGTGCTTACTCATGTATTTTGTTTAATATTTTATTTCAAATTCACTGTCAGAAACTAGTGTTGCCAGTTCCTGGATGTAGGTTTACCTACTCTGTTGGTTGTCACTGTCAAGTTCCCAGTATTCGTACAGCATAAAAAGCTATAACCCCCCTCTCAAAATATATACATTGTATACGCCAAGATGCTCAATAGCCTAGCAACACATCATGAAAAAACATGCCAAGAGAACCCAATGGGTTTATAAGTCAGTGCTGCCAACTCCTATTTGTAGGTTAGCTTAGCCAGTAAAAGATCATATAGTGGAATTTTTGTAGAGTGGGTTGGTAACACCGACGAGCCTCAAATGATGATTTCAAGCCTCAAATAATAATTTCGAGCCTCAAAAAAGAAACATCCAATAGAGTTGCCAAATATAAAAAAAGGACAATAGACCCCCCTCATAAAAGGCTACAGTAAAAACCCACAGTGTTGCCAACACTAGGCCCCCAACAGTATTGCCAGACATAAAAAATACATGGACCCCTCAGGCCCTTTAATAAAAATTTACAGTAAAAAAACCCAGTAGGTTAACAACACTGTCAAACTACGGTAGTGTTGCCAGATGTAAACAGGGGGCAATAGACCCCCACCCTCATAAAAAGCTACAGTGCCCCCACAGTGTTGCCAACTCTGTGCCCTCAAAATATACATCATAAAAAGCTACGACGAGCCTCAAATAATAATTCGAGCCTCAGTGAAAAAAAACCCAGTAGGTTAACAACACTGTCAAAAAATCTACAGTAGTGTTGCCAGATGTAAACAAAAGGCAATAGACCCCCCCTCATAAAAGGCTACAGTAAAAACCCACAGTGTAGCCAACACTAGGCCCCCAACAGTATTGCCAGACATAAAAAATACATGGACCCCTCAGACCCTTTGATGAAAATTTACAGTAAAAAAAAACCCAGTAGGTTAACAACACTGTCAAAAAATCTACGGTAGTGTTGCCAGATGTAAACAGAGGGCAATAGACCCCCCTCATAAAAGGCTACAGTAAAAAACCCACAGTGTTGCCAACTCTGTGCCCTCAAAATATACATCATAAAAGGCTACGACGAGCCTCAAATAATGATTCGAGCCTCAGTGAAAAAAACCCAGTAGGTTAACAACACTGTCAAACTACGGTAGTGTTGCCAGATGTAAACAGGGGGCAATAGACCCCCCCTCATAAAAAGCTACAGTGCCCCCACAGTGTTGCCAACTCTGTGCCCTCAAAATATACATCATAAAAAGCTACGACGAGCCTCAAATAATAATTGGAGCCTCAGTGAAAAAAAAACCAGTAGGTTAACAACACTGTCAAAAAATCTACAGTAGTGTTGCCAGATGTAAACAAAAGGCAATAGACCCCCCCCTCATAAAAGGCTACAGTAAAAACCCACAGTGTAGCCAACACTAGGCCCCCAACAGTATTGCCAGACATAAAAAATACTTGGACCCCTCAGGCCCTTTGATAAAAATTTACAGTGAAAAAAACCCAGTAGGTTAACAACACTGTCAAAAAATCTACGGTAGTGTTGCCAGATGTAAACAGAGGGCATTAGACCCCCCCTCATAAAAGGCTACAGTAAAAAACCCACAGTGTTGCCAACTCTGTGCCCTCAAAATATACATCATAAAAGGCTACGACGAGCCTCAAATAATGATTCGAGCCTCAGTGAAAAAACCCAGTAGGTTAACAACACTGTCAAAAAATCTACGGTAGTGTTGCCAGATGTAAACAGAGGGCAATAGACCCCCCTCATAAAAGGCTACAGTGGGCCCACAGTGTTGCCAACTCTGCCCTCAAAATATACATCATAAAAGGCTACGACGAGCCTCAAATGATGATTCGAGCCTCAAATGATTATTCAGTACCCGGCCACTAGGTCTACTAAGAACACAATGCCAAAAACAACAATCATCAGTTTGGAAGAACCAATGTACTTTTCCACTACACTGTACACAGACGGAATAATAAATGAAAGCGGTATTTCCCAAAGGAAAACTGTTGTACAATCATTCGCTGGAAATGTGACGCGATAACTCGCATGTTAGAAAAAATCTAACAATGCACTCGGCTAGGATCAAAGCCTCTAGTATAAGGTTTCGCTTTCAATTTCAATAACATTTGCTACAGTGTCGACAAGTAGAGACATGAAAGGAGGCATTTTAGCCTTAACGCATTGTTACCTCCAGTAACAATCTAGAAATAACAAAAGTTTTGCAATTGTTAGATTTTATCTAATAGCGCGAGCGATCGCGGGTTAACTATGACGTTAATTCACAACCCCTTCAATTATTAATCGAAACCGCCATCTACCCTTAAACGCGATCTCCAAGGTCTATCAATCTGGGTACCTTTCATCAATTCTACTGGTCTCGTATTAAACTTCAAGAATTAACCTGTAAGGTCATACATAACGGAGTACCTGGTTTTGTAGAAATACTCGAAACTTCCTGTAAATTCAATAACTTCATTTACATAGGCACAACGTCAAGCTCTCCATTCAAGCGCACGTCAGGTGTCTTCGAAATGTAGTCGGGAATAAATCTACGGAAAGAGGTTCTATGACAATTAATGCTATAACGTCGGCTACAGTAACTATACATTAATGGCGGGTTAATATTATACTTTTTTTCAGGCTTTCAGTTTTTCTAATTTACATCAACAACTGAAAATAATATTTCAAGTCTTATATAAATGACATTTAACCATTGTCACGTTTCTAATATGTAACATGTTTTACAAATAAAATGTAACCATTTAACAACATATGTTAAAAAGTTTCCCGTGAGTATTTAGTATAGTATTTTTCTTATATTTGCAACATTTTTATCAGGCATCCAGTATTCCTTAATGATTTGTAAAAATTTACAGTTTTTTTATATACTGTTTCTTAAAAATAACTTACAATATCGATTAACATGTGTTACATAGAACACGTGGATGCTGAGTACAAACGTCTTGCTTACTTTTCGAGCACACTGCTTTTGTTTTCCGACCGATTTTTGATGAAAAAATGTGACAATTTCTTCTGGTTTGTTTCTGTACACCTTTCTTTTCACTTGAGCATCCGTTCAGTTTGCCACTGAACTTCCGTTCCAGGTACTGCAAGAACTTTCTACGTCTAATCGATTTCGCTGCCAATTCTTTCGGATGTACAATTTTGTACAAAACAAATGCAGTTAGTGCACTGATGTCGGACAAGTTGTGAAATATTAACATTGGCCATCTAAGAGTTTTTCGTTTCACACTGTGATATCATATCATTTGGTCCAATTTGTCAACACCATATTTTGTGTTATTATAAATAATTATAACATAAAACTTTAGCTGTGCTGTGGAAGCTTCGATTTTCAGCTGTTCGTGCAACGTAGAAAGTAGAATCACCATCTTGTTCTTGGAGCAATGTGATGGTATCATGAGATCATCTTGAAATCCAAATAAATTGGAACAACACACTTGCTGTTTTGTGGCAGTAAACTATGGCGGCAGCTCTCTTTGTTCTTTCGCATCGTGCTGACCAGAGTAAGTTTATTTGCAAGTAGATCCCTTGCAAGAGATACACTGGTGAAGAAATTATCGCATGTCATATTTCTTCCACTACCTTCTATTTTCTTCACTACGTCCTTCAATACTCTCTTTCCTTGATTTTCTCCCTATTTTCTTCAGCGTCCTTTCCCTTGTAGATTTGACCCTTCGAATGAAATGCTGTTTGTGAATCACAAATCAGCTACAGCTTGATTCCGTATTTACCAAGTTTCGAAGGCATGTACTGTTCAAAAGGCATAGCCCTCTAAAAGTGAACAGTTTTTTGTCTACACTCATGCTATATGCTTTCTTCTAATCTCAGCGTTGTCAAAACACACTACTCGAGTTATTGCCTTCTACCTATTACGACTCATTATTTGAGATTATATTGGATGACCTTCTACTCTACTATACATTTCATTCAAATCTTTATTCTTTGACTTGAATACGCCCATGAGAATTACTAGTCCAATATATTTTCACAACTCTTCCGTTGTCAGTTCCTTCCACTGATCGACATACACTAAACAGCCTTCCTTATTGGTCCACAAGCAAATCTTTTGATGAAGTGGTTCTCGAAAGAAGAGAAGAAATATAGACACTGGAGATTCGCATTGTCTTTCTGCCCAGAGTGTCGGACCTTGTCTTTTTTTTATGATTTTGCATGATTTGAGTCAGTTACCCCATTGGGTCAGCTACGGATTTGTAGCACCAAATTTCTTCCATCTAGCTTCATCGGTAACTACTGGTTTTTCAGTAATGCTTTTTCCTCGTCTAATGACGAGGCTCAGGGTCTTCTTGTTCTATGGCCTCTGTAACATCTCCTTCTCCATTGTCACTTGAGAGAATCGAATCGGAATCTTCAGAATTTTCCAATTCCTCCATCATTATGCATTGCAGTTCCTCCGCAGTAAACTTTCTTGTATTTGGTAGGCGAGCCATTGTATTTCTTAAATTATACACAAGAACTAGTGAGAACTAAGAAATTAGTCGTCCTAACTACACAGATGCTCTGCACCAAACAAGGTGTGCATGCAGACTCGTTCAGAAAGTTCCGGAAAATTGCTGCACCTGTGCTTTGCAACCATCAAACTGAAATAAGCAATAATGGGTTTACAGACTATTGTCGATAATAAAAAAAAACAATTCTGCAGTATCCTTCTGCCACTTAGGATATTTGTTTTTCCTGGATAAACTGAACAGACAAAGGGTACCGTATACGCTTTTCAATTTACTGATTGATTGATATGTTTTATTTTACTTCACGGTTTGTGCCAATTTTCTAATTTGCGAAGATGAGGATGAGTGATGAAATGATGAAATTGATTAACGGACATTTAAAACAACCATGCTCGAGACAAGATTTGAATCCGGAACCCCTGGCGTCGCAGCAAGATATGCTAACCACTCAGCCACGGTGTCCATCTTTACGCTTTTCATGGTTGTGACAATCCTTGATTTGTCACAGATGAGAAGTGAGATATTTTTGCAGTAGAAAAAAAATAAGAAATTAAAATCGGTCCTTAAGGACCCGTCCATCCGCAACGCGAATAATACATTTTTCACCAAACTTAATAAATAACTAAAGATTACAATAAATGAATTGAAAGATCTTCGAAATGTACGTAAAATCACGAAAGAACACATTCATTTGAAACATTATACAATTAAACAGTTATAAATATTTCAACGGGCATAAAATACCTGTCCTTCGCAACAGTGTTAAGCCGAACTCGAGTCAAGAATTACGCAAAATCCGATCGCGCCATGGATTCTTCATAGCGGTCGTTGGTCAATTTGCTGTGTTTCAATTCATTAACGGCAACTTGCATTCACATTCCATTGTTCAAGTGATACCCGGTCAATCTTTCTTCCTTGAGTACAGCCAATTTGATCAATTAATTTTTGAGGACGAAATAATGCATACTAGACCTCTTTAGGTGCTTATAATGAACTTCGTGGGGTCAGAATGCTCACCATCACTTCCATAAACTTCACCGACCTTATCGTCCCCGATTTGACAAATATAAATTTGGCTTTACAGAAATTGAACCAATCCCAAAATCACGAAATTCCGTTAGAGATGTCTTAGTGTCGAACCTCCCAATCACGGTATTCCTGCTTATTTTTTGGAACGCCTCATTAACGGGATATTTCCTTCATGAATGCTATCTCACCATAACCAATCGACTATGTCACCATAATACCGTACCATCCTTATGCTCACTATTCCCGCTCAATTCCGCGATTATGTTTAAGAACAAAATTTCAAACATACCCTCCCACATACACTTTGCGTACAACAAATCGAAATATTGTTACCCCACTCCTCCGAGTTAGCGGCCTTTGTAGTATATTTTAATCCATTTCGTGTTCCTTTCTCAAAAAGGCTTTCAGTTTTTACTTCAGTCCATATATTATAGATTAAATCGATAGTTAACATTTCTATCAGCCTATATGTTAACGGTTTGGACTGGTCTTGTTTACCCTTCTTTCTAGATACCTCTTGTCCCACCTTCCCACATTTTCGTTCTGATCTAGACAGCAGAAGCCATGGAGTTCCAGTTTCCAGAGAGTTCTAGTTAACAGCAGACCCGCGACATCAAGGACGTTCCTGGTTTATTTGTCCTTCACACCAGAATATGCCTGATGTTGCCCGCCCAATTACCCTTTCCCCCTGCCTTAAGTCATATAAAGTGCGACAGTAAGTTCCATTCCAATACCCCAGATTGACGTTTCGAATTCTGACCGTTGTCGTTCTCCCGAGTCACGACACGTGTGTTCGCTTGTTAGTGTGTTTAGTTCCAGCCGCACGCCCTTCAAGATCATTATGTACAAGCCGGGAGATAGCTTAGATACGCTCAGCAAAGCGACTCCTAGTAGTTTCTAAGGAGACATTTGGAAACGGATGCTCAAGAGTGCCTTTCTTTCTTTCTGTTCCAACTGGACATGCAGTTTATTGGACCCGGTCCTTCGTTCCAAGTCACGCAACTGGCAGTGTGCCATACTCAAAAAAGGAACAATTTTTTACCTTCTGACCTTCTAAGATAGACTTGTACATATATATTTTTTAAAAAAACCATATATCATTAACTATTACGTTGACTATGTGTATACCTTTAGGTCTTGCATTTTTTGGGGGAGTCTATTGCTTCATGTATATAATTGGTATTTCCTTATTTTTCGTATTCATTCTTAATCTGTACATTGTGTTGCCCCAGGTGGCCCTATAATTTACATGTTATTCTGATCAACGGTTAAGATAAACTTTTCCTTAACCGAGGATTTATAACCTTGTCATATGATCTCCAGTGCTCCACCAGTGTCCCTCGTGGAAAGTTTTATGAACGTCCCCTCACGCCCAGGCGAGCCCCACCTACTAGATAGTGACGCATCTCGTACGTCGGATCGGTTACCTCAGACATTGCGAGGCGGGCCTTTCGCTCGGTGCGTGCAGGGTATATTATCACTCAGCACGGAAGCCGGGGAAATGTCAATCAGCATTAGCAGGTGCTTTTAGTACGACACTCCGTTCTTTCGTGTGAGCCACAGAATAATGTTTTGTGTACACTCAAAAATGTTCAGTGATACCTTGTGCTTTCGGTTAACCGTACTCGCGTTGAGTTTTTTTGGGGGGGATATGTTGTTCTTTCTGTATATCACTTACGTCCTTTTAAATATATTTTCTTCATTCGTGAACTGGATAGGCCGGGTACGTGAGACTTCAATTTTCACTGAACTTAATGAAACTTTAAGACCTATTCTTCGGGTTAGATACGAAAAAGCAAATATGTATTGCATAATCACTTTTCTTGCGCGGCAGGCGTGCCATATAACACCGCGCACCTTCAAAAGATGAGAAATCAGCAGGCGGGGGGGTTTAACAGAAAATGGTACAAAAACGAACACAAGTCAGTAATAACTCGGAAAACGGTTGGTTGCAAGATAAAACATGCACAGCTGGCTAAAGTTCGGAAATTTGAATCTCGGTTAAATAGATTGCGTGAAAAGATATCGGGGTTAGATTGAGTATGATTTTGTTTGAGTACGTTAGAATACTTTACCGTGAGTAGAGGTGCGTCAAAATAAATCAATTTCAGGGGCCCTGCCTGCACAGGAGGACCGGCGGAGACGATCTTCACGTCTAGAATCAGAAGTAACGAAAATCCTATTCTCTTACATCAAGACCCTACCAGTCTAGTCAAAGGAAGGGGTTTAAACGAAAATGTAGTACAAGTTTCTTATTTCTCAGGGGTGTTACGCCATGCATACAAATATACCTCTAACATAAACGAGTAACTTTAGGTTGACATAGGGTAGATCAAGATACATAACAATCCTGTAAGGGTGACATACTTTATGTATACTTTTCCTGTCTCTAGTTGTCAATTTATTGCGATGAATAGTAACAGATTATCAAGAAATAGTCTCCCACCGTACTTGAACTTCTGGAACAATTCAAGAAATTCAAAGTATATTTTTGTAAGGTATATCAATATTAGTAATATACAAATATTAAATGTTTAATTTGAATTGGATAGTATCAATGGAATAAGATAGTAATATGCAATTGAAACTGACAGAAACTTACTATACTGAACCTGCAATTTTCGTAACGTATTCAATAGATTCACATGTATGAAGGCAACGACACTCAAAAGTATTTGGTGAGGCAATATGATCATCTGCAAGTAAATCGAGAAATATATAAGAACAGCGCCAACTGTTGAAATCTGTAAATTTTGTATAGATTTACAAATTCCTAGGTCCAGGATTTGGGCATTAAACGGGACAAATATTAACATATAATTTCCCATAGTGGTAAAGTTTCAGAAAATTCCATTCAGTTAAGGTAGACACACACAAGTTTCCTAGTTTCTGCGTGAAGTGGAAAGTCGGCCAGAAATATAGTATTTCTTTGAAACTAAAACTCCGCAACATTTCCTATTCACTTTCGGAAAATCCCTTGTTATTGGAGCTTGAACCATAATAGAACGAGGGGCTCCCCGATGGCGCAGTCGTATCGTCTTCGCCTTGTAATCAAGCTGTCCCAGGTTGATCCCCGGCGGAGGCACATAATGGTTCAAATTTCACTTTAAACTGTAGGTGAAGTTCCGATTAGCCTTACTGTTCATAAAGTGGACTTAAAACCTCAATTCAAAAACAACTTAATAGGACGACACACACAAGTTTGAGCTTTTCAGGCACATGTGTTTGAGCTGTGAAGATATCAAGATAAAAGACAACGGTTTCAACACGTTCTTCCTCCCTTAGGGGTTGAAGGTCTTATCAATCCCGCTTAACGTTTGCTTTTATCGCAAGAAAATGGTATCGTCCTGAAAAAAAATGTGGCATGGAATTTTCCAAGGTCCAACGTCTTTCCAAATTATTATTTTTATTTTATTTTTTATTTTATTTATTGAACTCAACAGGTACATACCTAATTACAGAGCCCATATGAAGGATACATAATCATTACAATTACATATATTTTTGTAATATAGAGATAGAAATTATATATATATTCATTTCATTTTTTCACAAATAGAATAATCGGGCTGAATTTACAGTCTAAATCCACTATGTTCTGGCACCAAGTATCAAAAACCTGTGGTTATTTTATTATATGTTAGGCGATATTGATAGGAGGTGAGTGAAATAGTTGTTGCAAGTTATCTTTTAAACCCAGTACATGTGTAGGAAAAAAATCGAATAAGCTGTCTCACTCTCTCTGTTTGCGTGTCTTATTTTCGTCAGGTGGTCGTGTCAATCGCTAGTTGTATGTCACAGCTTAACCCGTGAAAAACTGTACTAGGTAATGTTTTACATGAGGTAAGTTAGCATACTCTGCTACGGTGTTTTGTGTGTATCTTTCAAGCTTCTAGCTGAAGAGCATTAGCTTTAGCCTATTTGCAAAAAGGTAAGTTTGGTAATACTACTCGTCGAAAGCAGCTCAAACAGTGTTCCTAGCTGTAGGTTAATTTTTTCCGTTAAAAACAATTACAAAGAGGTGAGTTGCTTATAGCCTATCTGGAAGGCTTGGTGTGTGTGTCCATGTTTTATGTCGTAGGTTAATTTAGTTTGCAATAGATCTTGTGTGTTGGCAACCGTCAGCCCTTACAAGTTAAATAGCAGCCTTACTCAGTAAGGCATAGTGTGTGTGTGGGTGAGCGGGTGAGGTTAGTTTAGTTCACGATAGATACTTGCATGGACCTGTCACAACCAATCAAAGCTGTGCACCACCTTCTGCCTTTAAGTCACATCACAGTAAAATTAATCAGAAATATTAACTGTACTTCAAAAAGTAAAATTATGTGTATCTCATTTCGAACTAGAAATAAAGAAGTCAAGCATGCATGCAGATTAATTAAGCTGTAACGTTGACATTCCCCCCCCCCCACCCACTTCCCCAAATCGCATTACATACATGTGGGGAACAGAGATATGCATGTTTCCGTCCGTGGCGTTACAAGAGAAAAGCCTGCTTAAAGGTTTTTGGTTAGCATCAAATTGATCAGTATGCTAGAAAAGACAGAAAAACTTAAACCAATCAGAAAACACGACGTATAAATTATCAGTCAATCAAAATGTTTTTTTTTTTTTAGCTATCATATAAACAAAATGCAAAATATCCCAGTTTCAATTCGATCCATCTGTCTGAATCGAAAAAACAACAATTCGTATATTCTCACATCACTGTATGCTTGCCCCCTATTAGCACCTCTTTTGCTGTTCTTGCTCAATTAATTTTCACTAATTGGCAATTTTCTTGAAGAGGTCTAATAGAATAAGATACGGCGTTATGAGAAATATGCAAATTTCAAGATATTTTAGCGAATTACGCCGGCATAGGCTAAGTTCGAATTGCTAGAAGGCCTTCGTCGTTGCAAGTCACCTAACCCATTAACTGGCAAAAAGAGTTAAAAATGTTGACATACTGAAAAAAAAAAGACTTGTCCCCCTCAAGCATTCATCGAGTTCCAACATTTGCACATAGATGGCTCTGTTATTGCTAATGAAATAACTGACTGAATTTTATTGCCCAATTCACTTACCATGAGGTCTACAGTGGAGTTGTGTGAATGGAGTGCTAAAAAAAAGCTTTGGGAAGGTAAAAAAATCAGTATGATAATGGGAATGTTGGTGGGTTGGAGTTTAAATTTTATACATGTACACAAGGAAAACTTTACTCTTTCTTTATCTGTGCAGGTTCTAAGGTGGGTGAACATGTTGGAAAAGCACTAGTATATACATAGACCAAAGTTACATGGTTCTAGCTCCCATAAGAGTCGAGATACTCAACGTCTTATAAAATGTCTTAAGACAAATATCTTAATCTTTAAGAAAGTCGACTTCCTGTCTGTCAAGATGTTTCTTCTGGTCTGTCAAGAAAATTTTCTTAAGACAAATATCTCAAGACGTTTTGTAAGACGTTAATTTCCTTGGCTCCATATTGAGCTAGGATGATTATTATAGGTCTGTTGGATAGAGTTTGACGAAAATTTGTCGACTAGCAAACAAAATTAATTCCTTCCCCTCAAGTTTCGGAAATATATATATATTTTTTTATTTTTTTAAGAAACATGATTTGCTGGCTTAGTTTTCACCCTAATTCGAAAATTTGAATAGCTTTCGATAAAAAATGGAAGTACTATACAACCTATTAGACAGATGATGATTAGTGCTTGGTGCTTCCGAGTTATTTTAGATTAAAATTTCAAGATGTAATTTCTAAGATGTTTTGTAATTCATAAACTATGGGCTGTAGGAAAACGATTCTTGCTCTATCTGCTATTGCTCGACGAGTTCTATAACTGCGAGCCCCTACTGTGACAACTTCTATTTGTAGGTTAGCTTCGCCTGTGAAATATCATATGGTGAAATTTTTGTGGAGTAATTTGGCAACACTGCGAGCCCCCCCCCCCACTGTGGGCCCCTCCAAAAGTAGTGGAGGGTATTGAACCAATTCCACGACATACATCGTGAAAGTAGGAGGGCGGGCTCACACATCATTAAAAAATACATCGTAGCCGTTTACGCTGAGGGCCCACCTCCTTACAAAAAAGGTCCCAAAATAAGATTTAGCAAAAAATAGGGCTAGAACATTGTCAAATGCTATAAAATCCATAAAAAATTATTAAAATCATCAAAATATGTCACAATTGAGGTTAAATACTAGGTACACCTACAAGGGTTGCGTAGAAACAACCATTTCTACACTTTGTAGGTTATTTTAACCCTTAAAAGGCAGTAAAAAAGTGAATAGGTTAAGTTATATCACGTAAGATCATGGCATACCTACAAAGATGAAGGTCCAAAAAATGAGATTGAGCAAAAAATAGGGCTAGAACATCGTCGAACGCAATAAAATCCATAAAAAAATCATCAAAATCATCAAAATATGTCACAACTGAGGTTAAATGCTAGGCATCTACAAGGATGGCGTAGAAACAATAGGTTTACACATCTTGTGTGTGTGTGTGCGAATGTATGTATATATATATATATATATATATACACACACACACACACATACATACATACATATATGCAGGGTGTAACATAAATATATGTCAATACTTGGGGAACATATTCCTCACATGGAGACGATTAAATAATATTGTATGAACCCGAGTCCGGAAATGCGTCAATTAAGTGTTAGAAGCATTTTCGAAAACGCTGCACAATGTGTTTGAGGAGAAAGCGCTGTAGTGTGGAATGTCGAAAAGCTATCAAATGTCACATACCCCCCCCCACCTGAACTGGCGGGAAACATGTAGGAATACATTGGCGTTGACCCCGGGTGAAATGGGAGGGGGTTTCGAGAAATACATCGTAGTCAGGAAACGCTTTCTTGACACGTTACAGTTCGTGTGCTACATACTACACAACACCCCAAACCAGAACACTGAACACAAAACCTGTAGGTAAAATACACAGGTTCACAAGAAATCCTTCAAATTTCCGCCATGTGTACGGAGACATGCAGCAACCTATGTTGCATACACTCCCGGATGCGCTCGTGAATCCCTGGAGATTTCCGTATCGTATCTTATCTGTCCAGAATACAGACACGAACACTCTCAGCATCGTGCACCGGTGTTGCAAACACAAGAGTCTTTAAATGGCCCACAAATAAAAGTCCAGTCGGTTGAGGTCTGGAGAGCGTTGGAGGCCACGGAATGGGTCCACCCCTACCGATTCACCTACCACGGAAATATCGATGCATAAACTGAAGAACATTCACATTGAAATGGACAGGAGCTCCATCGTGCATGAATAACATGTGTCGTCATATATCAAGTGGCACTTGTTCCAATAGCACATGTAAGGTGTCCCGTAAGAACGCTTTCTATGTCCGTCCGTTAAGCCTGGGGGAAGCACATAGGGCCCCACCAAGTAATCACTCACAATGTCAACCGATGTTGATGACTTGATTGCACAATCTCGTGCGGATTCGCGACGACCCTAAGTGCTGATTGTGGAAATTCACAATCTGGTCAAGTTGGAAAGAGGCTTCATCGGTACACAGCACAAATTCACTAAAGTCAGGGTTTGCACATTTTTTGCGAAACCATTCACAGAACACTCTCCAGATAGTCATGTGGTCCACATTATGTCTGGCTGCAAATTGTCTTGTGCTGGCACTCGCTTCGCCTCCAACGGCATGCAAAATCGCCTCCTCCACACGTGGTGTCCTCGTCTTTCTCGGCCTTCTTCTGTCACGTGTGACAGAAGTGAATGTTCCTTGTTCCCTCAGACGACGATGTATTGTTTGAAAAATTCTCCTGTCTGGGTACTGTCGTTCTGGATATCTCTCGCTGTACAAACGCTGGGTGCGAATACTATTGCCGTCTTCTAGCCCATACACGAAATCGGCATCGGCCAATTCCGCATTTCAATACAGGTACTGGGTGGGTCAAATGTCGCAATACACCTAAATAAAAGAAGCCACTGTGGGGATAGGTGTCAGTTAGTGTTGGATATTCGTGTTGGGGGTGGGGGAAAACTTTATGATGAGGTTGATCTTAACGGCCGCCATCTTGATGTCCGCCATCTTGGATTCAACTTCATGTTTTTAAATGGGAAGGGGGTCGTGTGAAACATAATTTTAGGCTAGAATTTTGTCAGGAATTAAACGGTGTTTTCCATTTTGACGTATCTTTATTCCTGTAGGAGTTACAAAGGTTTATTTTTCAAGTTTTGAAAAGTGGCACACTTTACATGATGTGTTCGATGTGGCCTCCTTCATGCTGGACAGTCATTTCCATTCTCTTCTCCCACTCCGTATGCACACGTAACAGGACATCTCGTGTAATAGTCGCACATGCATCAATGATCCGCTGTTCCAGGTGGCGAAGATCATTGATTTTGACCGCATACACCATGGCTTTGAGGTGGCCCCACAGGTAAAAGTCCAGGGGAGTGAGGTTGGGGGATCTTGCAGGCCACTCCACTGGACCTCGACGGCCAATCGAGCGCTATGGAAACTGTTCGTTGAGTAATGCACGTACCTGCAGACCGTAGTGAGGTGGTGCCCCGTCGTGCTGGAACCATAAGGGGAAGTCACCATCCTCCGTCGCTACTGATGGGAACACCAGCTCCTCCAACATCTCTGTGTAGCCTTCGGCATTCAAATTGTTGTAGATGAACACAGGACCAATGACCCGTGTTCCCCAGATCCCGCACCACACCATGACTTTGGTATGTCCAACCATCTTGGATGGATCAGTCCAATGTCGGTTACTGTCTGACCAATAACGCAGGTTCTGTTTGTTAACCTCCCCGTTAACGTAAAAGTTAGATTCGTCCGTAAAGAGCACATTCTGGGCGAACTGTGGGTTATCTGCAAGCTGTGCTGTTGCCCATTCCGCAAACTGAAGCCGGCGGTCAGGATCGTCTTCAGAAAGGTGGTGTAATAACTGCAGCTTGAATGGATGAAAATGATGTGTCTTCAAGATCCGGCGTATGGAGCATCTGCCAACACCAGTCACATGAGACATGCTACGCACACTCCTTGTGGGACTGAGGGCGAAGCTACCTAACACAGCGATGGTTGTCGCCTCATCTGTCGAAGAACTTGGCCTCCCAGACCGTGGCGTATCTTTCACACTCCCTGTGGCAGTGAACCGGGACAGCAGTGATGCAACAGTGGCGTGGGAAATTGGAGTCGGTCTGGATGGCGAGCGTTGAAATCGGCTGCAATGGTGCGAGAACTTCTTTCCCGTGATATTAGGATGATCTCAACCCGTTCAGCGTCGCTTAGTTTCATGTTGTCCTGCAACGAAGAGAAAACCTTTGTAACTCCTACACGAATAAAGATACGTCAAAATGGACAACACCATTTAATTCCTGACAAAATTCTAACCTAAAATTATGTGTCACACGACCCCCTTCCCATTTAAAAAAATGAAGTTGAATCCAAGATGGCGGACTTCAAGATGGCGGCCGTCAAGATCAACCTCATCATCAAGTTTTCCCCCACCCCCAACACGCATATCTAACACTCACTGACACCTATCCCCACAGTGGCTTCTTTTATTTAGGTGTATAGCGACTTTTGACCCACCCTGTATATTTGACTATACCTGCACCCACTACGTGATGAACACACAAGAACTGAGAGTACTTCCTCGATGCTGATCCTGCAAGCACTGACGTAATTCGCATGGCAAGTTCACCACGTCTTCCTGTACGCAAGGGACGCCACTTGTGGTGCACCGCCGAACTGACGTGTTGTACCTTCGGCTCCTCCGTACGTTCATCCGGGGCTCACCAGAACGTCTTATACATTACATGCGGACTGCGTGTTCTCGTACAGGGTGTTGTGTAGTATGTAGCATATGAACTGTAACGTGACAATAAAGCGTTTCCTGACTACGATGTGTTTCTAGAACCTCCCCTAACCCCAATTTCACCCGGGGTCAACGTCAATGTCACCCACCTTTTTCCCGCCAGTTCAGGTGTGAGGTATGTGGCATCTGACAGCTTTCTCGACATTCCACACTACACCCCTTTCGCATCATACACAGTGTGCAGCGTTTTCGAGAATGCGCTCTAACGCGTCAATGAATCATTTCCGGACCCATGTTCTTATGACATTATTTCATCGTCTTCATGTGAGGAATATGTCCCCCAATTATTGACATATATTTATGTTACACCTAAAGCCATACTAAAGCATTGACCCAAATTTCATTGTATAATGTTAAAGCTAATATAAATTCGGTGAGGAAGAAATTGTCCTATACAAAATAATGTTTTTTTCACTAGAATATGTGTTCCTTATAATTTTGTTGCGATTGAAGGTATATAAGTAAATAACCGAAAATAAAAGGTCTTCGTCATGTTCAAACTTCTGCGTAGAGATGGCGCTGAAGTGGTGTTTTTTGTCAATATCGGTGCATTTGTTTTCTTCCATGACTAGTAAGGAAGATTCCGTTGTGAATCAAAAATCACAGACGGTAGCCGCAAACATATGAAATACTATGTGAAAAAATTAAAGCATGTCGTACCTTTAGAGAGTAGTGATTATCATTAAATTTTTGAATTGGTGTATCGTCGCAATATACTCCGTGGTTTACATTTTAGACAACACTGTTGACGATATTTCACTCTTTGTTTTCTAACGATATGTTCAATGCGAGTGCGTCGAAATCGTGAAAGTAATCCACGTTGCCAGATAATAACTAACCCAGTACATGCTGGAAGAAGGGAACATGGGATAAAACTGAATGGTTATCCTTATATTTAAATTCTTGTTGCTTAATCCATCAAAAGCAAAACGTTTTCAATATGCATGAGTGATGCAGAATGTACGATTTATTTATATGTTGAAAAAATACCTTCCGATATAATTTCTGGGAGCATATCGCTCCAACTTGTCTACCATTTAAACGCAGCACGCATGTTCCCTTAAAAACGAAGTTGATAATTCTTTGCAATTGTAAAATCAGAAGATTATGTTATTTTAGACCTGGGAGTACAGCAGAGAAAATAGCATCTGGTACCATCTGGGCTTCTCAACCCTAGTATTAAAAATTGTGGTATTTACCTGGGTGATGTAAAACAATAAACAGATTTAAGATTTTTGTTTTATGTGTTTATATTTTGATTTATTCATTTATTGCATTTAATTACGTTTTGTTACACTTACAGTTATACCATATTCAGTTTTATTACATTATCATTAGTTACTTTATTTATTTCCGTTCTCCTACATACATATTCATATTGAGTTTGTGTTTTAAGTCCACTTTATGCACAGTAAGACTAATCGGGACTGGACCTACAGTTTAAAGTGGGATCCGAACCACTTGTGCCTCCACCGGGTATCGAACCCGGGACCTCTTGATTACAAGTCTGTGACGCTACCACTGCGCCATCGGGGAGGCCATACATATTCATATGTTATATTACACTTTATTCAGTTTTGTAATTATTCTTTTGTTTAAATACATTTTTTAAAATTTGTCTTGTCTTTTATTACACTCATACAAGAACTACTGCACAGTAGGTAATTTATTGACAAGTATATGCACTTCCCGCAAAAAAAATGTTAATATTGTATGTCTACGGGTTTCTCACATTTTGTGCAGATGTGATTGGTTTTCCCATATGTCTTCCACTCGCAAATAGAGCATATCCTACGCTTCCTTTATACTGCTGGAGATGTAATAGGTTTCGGATCAGCCGAGGGTGAAGCACCAGCTATGTCAGCAAGCTGTTTCCCTAAGGAAAGTCAACGCTTGTGTGATTTTTCACTGCAGTAGTCCCCATTCAGTGACATCCACACAACAAAAGCGTTGAGGGCACTGATATCTATCATATTGTAACGGATTACTATTGGCCATCTTCTTCTCATTCTCTTCACAGGATAGCAAAGACCCATTGCTCCATTGTATCGACTCCTGCATTGGTGTTATTGAAAGAGTGGTTGACCTCTGGCTTTCTCAATGAGTTGCTCGCATCGATGTTGCCTTTGGAGTGCATGGTGCTGAGAGCAACAGCTACTTTGTCCTATCTGGGATAGTAGGATGCAAGAATTGCGTCCTTCTGAAACTCGAATACTGTGATATTGGGGTCACGTGATTTTGCTGTGAAGAACGTTCTAGGAATCTCGCCTCTATTGTCTCTGATCGTCCCTAGGAGAGTAAGAGAAGTAGCTAAATCCTTTGAAAAACGCACGCTACAAATACGAAAGGAAACTAATTGAAAGCAAAAATGTTATAGAAAAAGAAACATTGTAGAACAACATAGTTTCAGGGCAACGAACGCCATTTCCTCAGCGCCATCTACACATTCAAATGGAAAATATCAGTGGGTCTTAAAAACCCAGTAGGTATCAGTTGCTATAATATTCTGTAGAAGTCTACTGGTAAGCTCAACAGTTAATCTTCACCGAAACTGCAAAAAAGTTACAGTACATGACCTTATAGTCCCTGCAAAATTCCTTGCAAAAATATACACATATGAATTCAATAATGGATTTCAGAGAACCGCTTGATACTCGGAGGGTTAATTTAGGCATAATGCAGATATTTTCAGCTTTGTGATTATTACTAGAGCATGAAATACCTTGATATAGATTACATTCTGGTATTAAATCGATATTGCACAAAATGTTCTACTATCATTCCTGTGAGATTACGTTGTATTTCACGGGTGCTATTGAAATGTACGTACATCGAAATTTGTATTACAAATCAGTCGTTCATTATAGTTTCACCTTGCCCTTGTACATCGTTGGAGCGAGTCGTTTCTGACCTGTGATGACCAAGATTTTTCTTCTTTTGTTTTTGAAACTTAAACGAAGTTCATAAAGCTAGCAAATGTTAAATACATTAAGTAGGTTAAGCTAAGATAGGTTGGACTTGAATAGATTAAATGTGAGTTCTGGACAACATTCTTTTATTTTATTTCACAGAATCCGGTCAGAAACGGGTTTTGTAAGCTGTATAAAAATCTTTGGTTTTCCAGTTCTTTCATAACTTTGAACGCCTTTTGATGATAGTGCATCGTTTCCAATAGGTTCATGCTTTATGTATTTATAGTGTACAAGTACACCCAATCTACTAAAAGAGTAAAGTTTTAATCGTCTAAAAAACAATACTGAGAATTTTCAAATTAGTATAGATTAGTAAAAATTACTGGTTCACATATTTTACAAGTGCAAGACCAATCATTTATTTGTGTGTAAGATCGATTGATCTGCAGAGAAATCATAATTTGTCGTTACGAATATTTTAGTAAATAACCTACTGAAGTCCACGTCATATTTAACAAGCACTGTTAAGTTAGATCCGAGTCACTGAAGTGAGCTGATACCATGAATCAAACATTTAATAATAATGTTATAACAGGACCAATTCGTTAACTTATATGGTGCAATTTAGATAAATTATATTCACATTCACTTACACAACATCTCTAAGTTGTTTTTATTTTATTATTAACTCAACTTGTCTGAGGTTATAACAAAGTAATGCAAATGTTTTTGTATTTATCTTTGTTCAGTTCATAGTCTCATACTCCATATTAACAATAATTTTATTTGTTCCGTTTCCAGATGAACATTTGAGTATCTATTTGACGTGTTTTCTAAGAATACCTAGAAATTTGTAAAAAACATAAAGAGATTTAACTAACAATGGTAACATAATACCTTCGAACTTTGTGGATATGCTTCTATGGAATCAAAATCGTATGTGTTGATTATTGGAATTTTACACATTTTGCAGTCACACGGTTGGATGGTGATGTTTTTAAAGAACTCAAGAGTCCAACATATATACTCAAGAAATTGTGTTGCAGCACCTTTATATCTGGTTGCAAGTAGTCACCATTTGGGAACGGCATATTCGAGAAACTGAAAGTAATGGGAATAATAAAACTTTGTATGTCTTGCCTGTCACGTTGTAGCACACATTCCTTGAATTTATTTATATTTCCAATTTGTGGGGGTATTTACCCAATATCTTAGGATATTCATTGGCTTCTTAATGGAATGGTGATTCCAAGACAGCAAGAAGAGTACATATCTCTGAGAGAACGTCATATTTTTTTTCAGGATAAGAAAGAAGGAGAATGAAGTTACACTGAAACACAAATGTTAATGTGAATGTATTAGTATAACCCAATATATATAGTTTTAGTAGTCCCTTAAAGAATGATTTGAATTTTTTTCTAATGACAATTATTACCATATTGTATCTTAGAAAAATTATCTCACAATCTATGTGAGTAATGCTGAAATCTAAGATATCAACATTGTTTGGGAAGTTACGTTTCAAAAGTAATTGAAGGCGTTACGTATTCCTCATTTCATTTTCGAGTTACGTTTAGCTACGTTTATCTTTACTTTCATGTACGGTCTCCACAACAAGTTCGTTACCATCTTCGAGTGCAGGCATATGGAACCCGCCAAGCACACCTACTTTAGCTGTTACTTCTAGAGCATGGCAGACTTTACGAGACTAGGTTCCCTAGTCCGGTGAACAGAATTCTCCCCTGGATGATGAAGTCTACAGTACAGTTAGCAGTACAAATTAATCCTAATGTTTCTTCCTTATGTTCACCCGCCAATATACAAGATTTACCCCCCCCCCCTCATCCTCATGAAACTTCCCTCACCCAGAATTTTACATCCAGTGGTACAATCATGAACACTTCTCGTTCCTTAAGCTACAAAAGGACCGATATTCTTACGTCATGATTGGGATGTAAATTGTGACACCTCGTTCCGGTTTTCACAGTTGCAAATACTTTTGTGCGGACTCCATGGAATGCAGTGGATACTACACGCAAGTGCTTTTGCGTGTCTTAAGAACATCCGGGACCTTACATAGGAACTTTTACGCCGTACAGCAAGGACTGTCGGATTTTAATTTTTTACTAACCAAGATACAAGTATATACACATATAATGGACATTTGACTTTCATATTCCACTCATTATGTATTTCTAGTGGACTATGATTTTTTTTTTACTTATCACGTGTGTATTCAAATACCTACTCATATCTAAATGACAGTGTTGGGCATTTTTTTTGTGTATTTTAGCATATAATGCAGTGTAGCATTATTCACTTATCTTTGCGACATCTTTTCAACAATTTTTTATTTTATTTTTTTGGATGATGTTACTTTTATTTATGCATATATTATTTGTGAGAGATTCAATGGACGGAGAACATGCGTGTACAATATATACTCACATGGATCCTCTTATATTAGTGCAAATTGCCTCGCAATTTATTGTGGTGTTACCTATCGCTCCCATATTCCGAGTGTTTGCCGCCCCCCCCCCCCAATCCAGGTGTTCAGGAGGCGGAACCGTACCTCACGGCTTTGGCCATTCTGAGGTCAGTTCAGCTGACAAGTGATAAGAGATTATTCCCGTCGCCTCTCTTGGGAGGTCTGCCGAGTTCGTTTTTGTGTGCGTTTGATATATGAACATCTTATTCATGGGTTCTCTTACCCGAGCTGACGTCACAGCAAAGCTCTTGTTGATAAACATTTCTTGGAAGCCAATGAGTATTGTTATTTGCGGTAGGATGAGCGCAAAAATCATACAAATGAAGAGCTCATATGATTAAACAGATTGATTTGGCTATACTTAAAACAATGTCAAGATGTCTATATGAATCAATTGATCAAGTGTGCACACAGTTAAATCTAAAGAATCTTGAGCCCTAGTGTACAAATGAAGAATCACACAGTGTACAAATGAAGAGCTCATATGATTAAACAGCCCGATTCGGCTATACTTAAAACAATGTCAAGGTGTCTATATGAATCAATTGGCCAAGTGTGCACACAGTTAAATCTAAAGAATCTTGAGCTCTAGTGTACAAATGAAGAAGCCTCAACACACAGATTTGGCCATGTGAGCAAAGGCTGAATCTGTGAAATTGTTGTCCATAAGCCTGTCAAAAATATGCCCCTCTTGATATTGTTATGGCTACACTTAAAACTAAGCCAAAAATGCTCATAAGAGCCACCCACACCCACCCACACCCACACATATTTACTTCCGGTCCACTTCCGGTCACTTCCGGCCCATTTCCGGCCCATTTCCGGTCACTTCGGGCCCATTTCCGGTCACTTCCGTTCACTTCCCGCCCATTTCCGGTCTACTTCCGATCCTCGTCCGGTTCACTTCCGGTCACTTCCGGCCCATTTCCGGTCTACTTCCGGTCCACTTCCGGTCCACTTGTGGCCTATTTCTGGTTTATTTCTTTTGCATCATGTTGTGCAACAAATTATTATCCAATATTATGCAATAAATTATTAGGCATGTGTTGTTTTCTGATTGGTTGGTTATGACATAATGTGATGATGTGCTATATTCTGATTGGCTTATTGTTTCAGATGTTTTCAATGCGGTCCGTGCTTAGGCTATATAAAGAGATTTTGCATTACATATCAGCCAGTATTGTGAGAGTTGTTGAAGTGTAAGGGTATGTTGCTGCAGTGCTCCTCATATTTTTTAAAAAAAACACAAAAATATTGCAAATTTATATAAATTGAATTACAAATCTATTTGATTTAATATACAGAATTTTTTATTATTCATATCAAACATATTTGTAATATATTGAACAAAGGGTTTATATCTGCCCCAGTTTGTTATACATGACACATGGTATTAGGTTATTGTTTTTCTAGGACATGCCTGTGTAGACATGCATTTGTGCTAGGGCAGTGCTTCTGTACTTATTCTACCTTTGTGCATGAAGGCTATCAGCATTATACAACCTGTTATAGGTTTATTAAGTATAAGGTTTTGATTTGAATCCCAAGAAATTTTATATAATAAACCAACAACAAAAATGCCAAATCAAAGATATTGTAATCAATGCAATAAGAATATATCCAGCCCCAATTGGGCTAAGCATCAAAAAAATTGTAATCCAGACAAATGCAGAACTCCCACAAAAATATGCCTAAAATGCCATAGAAAATATAGCATGGAATACTTCACATATAAACATACAGACACTTGTTCTGCACAGTCATCAACATTGCCAAACAAAATTGATTGGAAATATTGGTGTGATTGCTCAGTATAACTTAGATTGCAAGGCCAAATTTCGTAATTTTCTAGACCAGGATCTGGATCCTGTGCACCAGAAACAGGCCATAAAATGCCTCTCCACAAATTATGTGAGCATCATGGAGCACACAATAGGATTTTAATCCCTACCTTGTACAAGGGACCATGATTTGTGGTAACAAATTCAATATAACTATTTATTGTTTTACCAAAAACTTTCTTCAAAAAACTGTAATGCACCCAATTTGCACTCTGATCTGCAATAATATATATCCTGTATTCTGGAGAAAATTCATAGCAATTGCAGAACCAATAATAAGAGCTGTCCTTTTGAAAGCTAACAAACATTCCCACAATTCTCCTAGATCTGTTGTATATAATTCTTTCAAACTTGCTGAGTATTTTCAGGGATATGTATTGAAAAACCCTGTCACTGGCAATCACCCACTGCATCTCAGTCTCATTCTGCACTGCAAACAGGTCATACTCGGACAAGCCAAAAAACCTAAGCTTGAAATTATTCACAAGTAACTCGGATTTTATGTATCTTGAAATAGATCTTCTCTCAAAAAAATCCATACAGGCAGATATTTAACAACATATCTGTAAAAACATATTACACAGTCAATGATTGCTTCCCACAACTGCACATAATATTAGCCTCATGCAGTGATTCAATAATACACCTATAATTGCAATCCCTGAATTTTTGTCTCAAAAAATACAAAACAATCTCACTAATATGTATGTGCTCGTGGCATTCAACAAGATCCATATTGAAATCCTCACCACTGTACAAATTCCCATCATCTGTTGTGACAAATTTAACACTGTCACCTAGAAATATTTTGTTCATCCTATTGAAATATTTGTAATGTGTCCAGTTCAAACTCTGATCTAAAATCATATACATACTGTACTCTCTGTTAAATTTATTGCAGCTGCTAAACCAATAATTTGCATATAATCTCAACATGCTAAGATTGTGATAAGACTTGTTTTTGTAAAAACTAACAAACATCCCTACAATCCTCCTGTGCCTGTTGTAAACAATTCTTTCAAACTTGCTGATCATCTTCAGGAACAAATATTGAAAAATTCTATCACTGCCAAGCACCCACTTCATCTCAGTCTCATTCTGTACTGTAAACAGGTCATGCTCAAATAGGCCAAAAAACCTGAGCTTGAATTCCTCAACAAGTGACTCGGATTTTATGTGTCTCAAAAAATTCCATACAATTCTGAATGCTACCCATATGTACAACACTATATAGAACAAGTAATTCTTGCACAATTACCTTGAGCTGTCTCTGCTGGGCTGCCTGACGCAAACTCTATGGCACAAACCAGATTCATCTGAAATACATATCACACTGAGAGGCTGCACAATTGTTTTCCATAGTTGCATATGTCATGCAAATTATTCTCCTCCAGTGATTTAACAATACAATCACAAGTACAGTCTCTAATTTTTTGCGTTAGGAAATACATACCAAGCTTATTCAAATATGTATAGTTTTTGCAACAGACAAAATCTGGATTGAAATTCTTACCATTATATAGATGTAACAAATTCAACCTTCTTATCTATAGACAGGTTGTTAATTTTATTTGAATATTTATAATGTCTCCAATTTACACTCTGAAATGTAAGAATGTACATATACTCTGCAAAACAATTCAAAGCAATTGTTGAACCAGTGACTGTCAAACAATTTTAACATGTAATAATAATAATAATAATGACTATCTGTATGAAAATTGACAAAACACCCAACAATCCTCCTGCCCCTGTTGTATGTAAATCCACTGCATCTCAGTTTCATTCTGCACAGCAAACAAGTCATACTCGGACAGGCCAGAAAACCTAAGCTTTAAATCATCAACAAGTAACTCAGATTTATGTATTTCAAAATACATCTCTGTCAAAAAATCCTGTATCAGAATTATCCATGCAATAATATAAAATTTTCACAATTATCTTGCCTGCTGCCTTATATTGCTCAGTAATTGATGATTGTCAGGAATCTTGCCTGTTGTATCTATAAAAATAAATAATATTGTCAATTCATGTATTATTCTTTGTTCAAATCAGGATTATGCTGCACTTTACAAACTTGTTTTACACCGAGATATTAGAGAATTTTTTCCCACAGCTGCATGTATCATGTTGTTTTCTTCCAGTGATTCAACAACAATCAGAAGTACAATTTCTGCATGTTTTGAGTAGCATACAAGTTCTGGATTGAAATCCTCGCTACTGTACAATTTCCATCAACTGTTGTGCAAAAATTTATAGTGCAATTTGAACTCTGATCTGCAATTAGGTACAGTTTGTGAGTTGTTGAACCAGTGATTATCATATATTCTCAGTAGGGAGTTATAATAATAATAATAATAATAATAATAATAATAATAATAATAATAATAATTGTTTTTGTAAAAATTGACAAAGAATCCAACAATTCTCCTGTATCTGTTGTATATAAATTTTTCAAACCTGCTAATCTGTCACTGGCAAGCACCCACTGCAAACAGGTTATACTCAGACAGGCCAGGAAAACTAAGCTTAAATTCCTCAACAAGAGACTTGGATTTTATGACCTTTGAAATACATCTCCTGTCAAAAATCCTGTATCAGAATTATCCATACAATAATATACAATTACCTTGCCCACTGCTGCCTTATAGCCTTCAAAAACTGCTTCTGGAATTTGTTGGACCTGTTAAATAAAAAAAAAATTGTTAGGCAATACATATTTACAGGATAACTGCTATTTATTCATATATTTTTTGCCATGTTTGATTATTCTCTACAAATTTATATGTTTCACTGCTGTTTGTTCTGGCAGGGTCTGCCTGCCTAAACAGAATAGGCTGTGGATAAGCAATATGAACAATTATGCAGCAGGCCAAGATTATGCTGGCAGCCCATAAGCATGTACAGATCTGCAGGTATTCAAAGCCCAGTCACCGGAAGTACAGCCGGCCCAGAATCAGAATCAGTGACAGCACACAGAAAAATGCCAGCATAGCTTTTAAAATTGTGGGACTGCACATAATATTTTTTGATTCAGAATCAACAGGACAATAGCAGCAGTTCCTATTCACCCTATCTTCACTATAGGGTGGAGGAGCAGATGGAACTAACTCTTCCTTGTATTCCATGCTTCGGTGTATATACAATATTTACCTGCTTTGAGAAGTCACATCCACTAGGTAGGTAAAATTGTGAGGAAGTGAATCTAAACCAAGCCTAGCTCTGCATTGCAGGTCTACAAAGCTTTTAAGTTAATGGATTTTATACCATTCTTATCAGCCACATCTGCTTCATAGCTGGTCCTATGTTCCCTGCAGTAGAACCTATTCTTATCAGCCACATCTGCTTATGCTTTTAAGCTAATGGATGCTTTTAAGCTAATGCATGCTTTTAAGCTAATGCATGTTATATCAGTGCTTTTAATCTTAATGGAAGGCAATCAATGCTTTTAATCTTAATGCTTCCATGAATCATAAAAGGCATGCATGAACCTGCTTTTGTCATCTATATCTGCTTCTGATTCAAAACCTGTGAATATCCAATGCTTCTGTAAGATCTCTACAATATTTAAAACTATACAAAAAATTTGAATATATCTAAAATAAAAACTACTCTAACAGAGCTACACACTAAACAATATGTTTCCCACAATTGTATGTGTCACTCAGGTTGTTCTCCAACAATACAATCAGAAGTACAATCCCTAAATTTTTGTCTTATGAAATATTCAGCAGACAAGTTCTGGATTAAAATCCTCACCACTGTACAAACAGGATATCGGGCCTACAGTTTTTAAGGCTATGTTTGTCTTCTTCTGTGTGATAGCACTAATTTTCATTCAGGGCCACTTGTATGTCTGGGGGTGATCCAGCATAGCACACAGAACAACATACTCAAATTTTGAAAAAAAATCAATAATTTTGTTTCTCTGATATCTCTGAAACTATTGATGCTAGAGACATGGGGCTTGGTGATTTCTCATATGCATGTCAAAATGCAACTTTTTGATCTCTATAATTTTTCAAAAAAATCTTGTTGTTCTCTAGATCCTGAATAACTTGCCTATTTTTCAAGATAGAGTCATGGGAGTTGTGTATTTCAACTCTGTATGCTGTTTAGAAGTTTTGTGAAAAAATCGATAATTTTTTGATTTTGTGATTTCTCAAAAACTACAAGTGCTGGAGACCTGAAATCTTTTCAGGTGAATTCTGTGCATGATTCTCTATATTTTAGGTCTCTATAATTTTTTTGATAGATGCAATATTTAAGCTGCAAATGTCCAATTTATGTCTTTTCTATAAATAGAATTTTATGAAAAGTGCAGTATTAACAGTATTTTGAGAACTATGCATTCTGTGCCACTCCAGCAGGAAGATATCAACTTGTGGTACCCTACTGAACAACATACTCAAAATTTGTTGAATTCTGATTATCTTAGAAACTATAAGAGATGTGGACCTGTAATGTTTTCATATGCCATGTGCATGCAATTGCTATGTGCTTGAATAATAATATTCATGTCTTGAATAATAATATTATTATAAGATAATCAGAATTCAACAAATTTTGAGTATGTTGTTCAGTAGGGTACCACAAGTTGATATCTTCCTGCTGGAGTGGCACAGAATGCATAGTTCTCAAAATACTGTTAATACTGCACTTTTCATAAAATTCTATTTATAGAACAGACATAAATTGGACATTTGCAGCTTAAATATTGCATCTATCAAAAAAATTATAGAGACCTAAAATATAGAGAATCATGTACAGAATTCACCTGAAAAGATTTCAGGTCTCCAGCACTTGTAGTTTTTGAGAAATCAAAAAATCAAAAAATTATCGATTTTTCACAAAACTTCTAAACAGCATACAGAGTTGAAATACACAACTCCCATGACTCTATCTTGAAAAATAGGCAAGTTATTCAGGATCTAGAGAACAACAAGATTTTTTTGAAAAATTATAGAGATCAAAAAGTTGCATTTTGACATGCATATGAGAAATCACCAAGCCCCATGTCTCTAGCATCAATAGTTTCAGAGATATCAGAGAACCAAAATTATTGATTTTTTTTTTCAAAATTTGAGTATGTTGTTCTGTATGCTATGCTGGATCACCCCCAGACATACAAGTGGCCCAGAATGAAAATTAGTGCTATCACACAGAAGAAGACAAACATAGTCTTAAAAACTGTAGGCCCGATATCCTGTTTGTACAGTGGTGAGGATTTTAATCCAGAACTTGTCTGCTGAATATTTCATAAGACAAAAATTTAGGGATTGTACTTCTGATTGTATTGTTGGAGAACAACCTGAGTGACACATACAATTGTGGGAAACATATTGTTTAGTGTGTAGCTCTGTTAGAGTAGTTTTTATTTTAGATATATTCAAATTTTTTGTATAGTTTTAAATATTGTAGAGATCTTACAGAAGCATTGGATATTCACAGGTATTGAATCAGAAGCAGATATAGATGACAAAAGCAGGTTCATGCATGCCTTTTATGATTCATGGAAGCATTAAGATTAAAAGCATTGATTGCCTTCCATTAAGATTAAAAGCACTGATATAACATGCATTAGCTTAAAAGCATGCATTAGCTTAAAAGCATCCATTAGCTTAAAAGCATAAGCAGATGTGGCTGATAAGAATAGGTTCTACTGCAGGGAACATAGGACCAGCTATGAAGCAGATGTGGCTGATAAGAATGGTATAAAATCCATTAACTTAAAAGCTTTGTAGACCTGCAATGCAGAGCTAGGCTTGGTTTAGATTCACTTCCTCACAATTTTACCTACCTAGTGGATGTGACTTCTCAAAGCAGGTAAATATTGTATATACACCGAAGCATGGAATACAAGGAAGAGTTAGTTCCATCTGCTCCTCCACCCTATAGTGAAGATAGGGTGAATAGGAACTGCTGCTATTGTCCTGTTGATTCTGAATCAAAAAATATTATGTGCAGTCCCACAATTTTAAAAGCTATGCTGGCATTTTTCTGTGTGCTGTCACTGATTCTGATTCTGGGCCGGCTGTACTTCTGGTGACTGGGCTTTGAATACCTGCAGATCTGTACATGCTTATGGGCTGCCAGCATAATCTTGGCCTGCTGCATAATTGTTCATATTGCTTATCCACAGCCTATTCTGTTTAGGCAGGCAGACCCTGCCAGAACAAACAGCAGTGAAACATATAAATTTGTAGAGAATAATCAAACATGGCAAAAAATATATGAATAAATAGCAGTTATCCTGTAAATATGTATTGCCTAACAATTTTTTTTTTATTTAACAGGTCCAACAAATTCCAGAAGCAGTTTTTGAGGGCTATAAGGCAGCAGTGGGCAATGTAATTGTATATTATTGTATGGATAATTCTGATACAGGATTTTTGACAGGAGATGTATTTCAAAGGTCATAAAATCCAAGTCTCTTGTTGAGGAATTCAAGCTTAGTTTTTCTGGCCTGTCTGAGTATAACCTGTTTGCAGTGGGTGCTTGCCAGTGACAGATTAGCAGGTTTGAAAAATTTATATACAACAGATACAGGAGAATTGTTGGATTCTTTGTCAATTTTTACAAAAACAATTATTATTATTATTATTATTATTATTATTATTATTATAACTCCCTACTGAGAATATATGATAATCACTGGTTCAACAACTCACAAACTGTACCTAATTGCAGATCAGAGTTCAAATTGCACTATAAATTTTTGCACAACAGTTGATGGAAATTGTACAGTAGCGAGGATTTCAATCCAGAACTTGTATGCTACTCAAAACATGCAGAAATTGTACTTCTGATTGTTGTTGAATCACTGGAAGAAAACAACATGATACATGCAGCTGTGGGAAAAAATTCTCTAATATCTCGGTGTAAAACAAGTTTGTAAAGTGCAGCATAATCCTGATTTGAACAAAGAATAATACATGAATTGACAATATTATTTATTTTTATAGATACAACAGGCAAGATTCCTGACAATCATCAATTACTGAGCAATATAAGGCAGCAGGCAAGATAATTGTGAAAATTTTATATTATTGCATGGATAATTCTGATACAGGATTTTTTGACAGAGATGTATTTTGAAATACATAAATCTGAGTTACTTGTTGATGATTTAAAGCTTAGGTTTTCTGGCCTGTCCGAGTATGACTTGTTTGCTGTGCAGAATGAAACTGAGATGCAGTGGATTTACATACAACAGGGGCAGGAGGATTGTTGGGTGTTTTGTCAATTTTCATACAGATAGTCATTATTATTATTATTATTACATGTTAAAATTGTTTGACAGTCACTGGTTCAACAATTGCTGTGAATTGTTTTGCAGAGTATATGTACATTCTTACATTTCAGAGTGTAAATTGGAGACATTATAAATATTCAAATAAAATTAACAACCTGTCTATAGATAAGAAGGTTGAATTTGTTACATCTATATAATGGTAAGAATTTCAATCCAGATTTTGTCTGTTGCAAAAACTATACATATTTGAATAAGCTTGGTATGTATTTCCTAACGCAAAAAATTAGAGACTGTACTTGTGATTGTATTGTTAAATCACTGGAGGAGAATAATTTGCATGACATATGCAACTGTGGAAAACAATTGTGCAGCCTCTCAGTGTGATATGTATTTCAGATGAATCTGGTTTGTGCCATAGAGTTTGCGTCAGGCAGCCCAGCAGAGACAGCTCAAGGTAATTGTGCAAGAATTACTTGTTCTATATAGTGTTGTACATATGGGTAGCATTCAGAATTGTATGGAATTTTTTGAGACACATAAAATCCGAGTCACTTGTTGAGGAATTCAAGCTCAGGTTTTTTGGCCTATTTGAGCATGACCTGTTTACAGTACAGAATGAGACTGAGATGAAGTGGGTGCTTGGCAGTGATAGAATTTTTCAATATTTGTTCCTGAAGATGATCAGCAAGTTTGAAAGAATTGTTTACAACAGGCACAGGAGGATTGTAGGGATGTTTGTTAGTTTTTACAAAAACAAGTCTTATCACAATCTTAGCATGTTGAGATTATATGCAAATTATTGGTTTAGCAGCTGCAATAAATTTAACAGAGAGTACAGTATGTATATGATTTTAGATCAGAGTTTGAACTGGACACATTACAAATATTTCAATAGGATGAACAAAATATTTCTAGGTGACAGTGTTAAATTTGTCACAACAGATGATGGGAATTTGTACAGTGGTGAGGATTTCAATATGGATCTTGTTGAATGCCACGAGCACATACATATTAGTGAGATTGTTTTGTATTTTTTGAGACAAAAATTCAGGGATTGCAATTATAGGTGTATTATTGAATCACTGCATGAGGCTAATATTATGTGCAGTTGTGGGAAGCAATCATTGACTGTGTAATATGTTTTTACAGATATGTTGTTAAATATCTGCCTGTATGGATTTTTTTGAGAGAAGATCTATTTCAAGATACATAAAATCCGAGTTACTTGTGAATAATTTCAAGCTTAGGTTTTTTGGCCTGTCCGAGTATGACCTGTTTGCAGTGCAGAATGAGACTGAGATGCAGTGGGTGCTTGCCAGTGACAGGGTTTTACAATACATATCCCTGAAAATACTCAGCAAGTTTGAAAGAATTATATACAACAGATCTAGGAGAATTGTGGGAATGTTTGTTAGCTTTCAAAAGGACAGCTCTTATTATTGGTTCTGCAATTGCTATGAATTTTCTCCAGAATACAGGATATATATTATTGCAGATCAGAGTGCAAATTTGGTGCATTACAGATTTTTGAAGAAAGTTTATAATAAATTTTATTAATAAATAGTTATATTGAATTTGTTACCACAAATCATGGTCACTTGTACAAGGTAGGGATTAAAATCCTATTGTGTGCTCCATGATGCTCACATAATTTGTGGAGAGGCATTTTATGTCCTGTTTCTGGTGCACAGGATCCAGCTCCTGGTCTAGAAAATTACAAAATTTGGCCTTGCAATCTAAGTTATACAGAGCAATCACACAATATTTCCAATCAATTTTGTTTGGCAATGATGATGACTGTGCAGAACAAGTATCTGTATGGTTATATGTCAAGTATTCCATGCTATATTTTCTATGGCATTTTAGGCATATTTTTGTGGGAATTCTGCATTTGTCTGGATTACAATTTTTTAATGCTTAGCCCAATTGCGGCTGTGTATATTCTTATTGCATTGATTACAATATTTTTGATTTGGCATTTTTGTTGTTGGTCTATTATATAAAATTTCTTGGGATTCAAATCAAAATTCAATGCTTAATAAAAAAATATCAGTTGGGTTCAGCAGTGTGCTTTGTATATTTAGTGTGTGTGTGTGTGTGTGTGTGTGTATGTGTGTTAATATTTATGCTTTGGTATTTATATAAAATTTCTTGGGTTTCAAATCAAAACTCTATACTTAATAGACCTATAACAGGTTGTATAAAGCTGATAGCCTACATGCACAAAGGTAGAATAAGTACAGAAGCACTGCCCTAGCACAAATGCATGTCTACACAGGCATGTCCTAGAAAAACAATAACCTAATACCATGTGTCATGTATAACAAACTGGGGCAGATATATACCATTTGTTCAATATATTAAAAATATGTTTGATATGAATAATAAAAAATTCTGTATATTAAATCAAATAGATTTGTAATTCAATTTATATAAATTTGCAATATTTTTGTGTTTTTTAAAAAATATGAGGAGCACTGCAGCAACATACCCTTACTCTTCAACATCTCTCACAATACTGGCTGATATGTAATGCAAAATCTCTTTATATAGCCTAAGCACGGACCGCATTGAAAACATCTGAAACAATAAGCCAATCAGAATATAGCACATCATCACATTATGTCATAACCAACCAATCAGAAAACAACACATGCCTAATAATTTATTGCATAATATTGGATAATAATTTGTTGCACAACATGATGCAAAAGAAATAAACCAGAAATAGGCCACAAGTGGACCGGAAGTGGACCGGAAGTGACCGGAAGTGGACCGGAAGTGACCAGAAATGGGCCGGAAGTGACCGGAAGTAAACCGGAAGTGACCGAAAGTGGGCCCGAAATGGGCCGGAAGTGACCGGAAGTGGACCGGAAGTAAATATGTGTGGGTGTGGGTGGGTGTGGGTGGCTCTTATGAGCATTTTTGGCTTAGTTTTAAGTGTAGCCATAACAATATCAAGAGGGGCATATTTTTGACAGGCTTATGGACAACAATCTCACAGATTCAGCCTTTGCTCACATGGCCAAATCTGTGTGTTGAGGCTTCTTCATTTGTACACTAGGGCTCAAGATTCTTTAGATTTAACTGTGTGCACACTTGGCCAATTGATTCATATAGACACCTTGACATTGTTTTAAGTATAGCCGAATCGGGCTGTTTAATCATATGAGCTCTTCATTTGTACACTGTGTGATTCTTCATTTGTACACTAGGGCTCAAGATTCTTTAGATTTAACTGTGTGCACACTTGATCAATTGATTCATATAGACATCTTGACATTGTTTTAAGTATAGCCAAATCAATCTGTTTAATCACATGAGCTCTTCATTTATATGATTTTTGCGCTCATCCTACCACAAATAACACTACTCCAATGTATGCGTGCTGAGCATAAATATTTTAGTTCGCACGCGTTCATTTCATTCATGCAGGAGACGAACGAAATATGGCATTGGACTTCTCATTTTTTATTGTTATGTCGACTTTTAATTTTAGTTGGCTCCCACAGAGCTCTTGTCTTGATCTTCGATAGTCCAAATTAGATTACGATTTGACACCTGTCAACCAAATCTAATTTTGACTGCATTTCATCCCCCCTTTAGTTTTAGAGTTAGTCTGTAGTGTTTATTTTCACTGATGTGAATGTATTATTAGTTTTCTTCACTAAATACGTAGACCTTCTAAGGGACTGTATTGGCATACCCGGCACTATACCTGCAACTTATCTAAACGTTTTCAAAATTCAAAGAAACTTGCTTTTCACCCAGCTGGATACCGTTACGTATCGCTCATTTTAATTTTCGACTTACGTCTAGCTAGGCAGCATGGCAGGAAATATAAGGAAAGTGTTAACTTCAGCGCCATCTCAGCTAAAAGGATTCTCCAGTATTTGCGGAGGAAAATGTGATGAGAGATAAAAAGGGGAGGAGTTTTGATCAGGGTGAAAGGAAGTTGCATCTGGCTCGAGAGAGACAAGGAAGTTGAGCTGGGAGTTTGAAGAGAAGAGGAGAGTCGTTCGGGAGTAAGGAAATAGGATTTTGAGCGTTGGAGACAGGAGAGTGAGTTTGATTTTGAAGGAGATTCAGGCTGGATGCAGACTTTTAGAAACTTGTTTGGGAGTGGAGTGCAGCGAAGCAGAGTGACAATTTAAGAGGAGAACTTCAGCAAGCGAGTGAGAGTTACTTCAAAAACTCTTCGGTTCACGCTTCTAAAGAGAGACATGTAATATGGTCTTCTAATGCTGTCCTTTGCCAGTGTAGACTTCAGGTCATTGTAACCCAATTCTAGAGAGTTGCTATTCTATGAAGGGTTCTGCAAATTTAAGTTTATTTAGGTAGTTATCAGATGCAGCCAAGCAAGAGCTTACGGGCTACCGCTAGCCACAATTGAAGAATCATTCACCTAAAGGGCTCCAGGCTCGATCCCGAAACTTTTCGAGTCTCACATGCTTAGTAAAAGTGTGTCACAATACGAAAGTAAATCACTTGATAAATTTATTCAATTATAATTACTGTTGATTTAAATGTACCTATTTTAGTTACAATTTCAATTATTTTATTAAAGATTAGTTATATCTCGTAAGACGTGGTTCAGAACATGAAATTCAAGCGCGCTATTCATTTCATCGTTGATGACCACCAACAACGTAGCATTAAATTTAATATATTATAATTTATTGGTTTCCGTGTTGGAGTGGTTAGCACAGCGCGTTACTGTTTTAGGAGTATTTGGTTTAAATCCCGGTTTCGGTGTAATTTTTATGTGATGAACCCCCCTCAGGCAGATTTGGCTACACTTAAAACAAGCTCAACATGCCCATATGAGCTTTTTGCTCAAGTGTAGAACCCTGTGTAATCCAAGATTTTTGTAAAAATGCCCTCGGGAATTTCCCGTGAAATGATGACCCCCTCAGATTGATTTGCCTACACTTATAAAAGGCACTTCTGTGAGATTGTTGTCCATAAATTTGTTAAAAATATGCCCCTCTTGATATTTTTTTTGGATACACTTAAAACTAAGCCAAGATGCTCATAAAACCCACACCCACCCACACCCACACATATTTACTTCCGGTCAACTTCTGGTCCACTTGTGGCCTATTTCTGGTTTATTTATATTGCATCACGTTTTGCAACAAATTATTACCCAATATTATGCAATAAATTATTAGACATGTGTTGTTTTCTGATTGGTTGGTTATGACATAATGTGATGATGTGTTATATTCTGATTGGCTTATGGTTTCAGATGCTTACAATGCGGTGTGTGCTTAGGCTATATAAAGAGATTTTGCACTGCATATCAGCCAGTATTGTGAGAGTTGTTGAAGAGTAAGGGTGTGTTGTTGCAGTGCTGCTCATATTTTTTTAAACACAAAAATATTGCAAATTTATATAAAATTAATTACAAATCTATTTGATTTAATAAACAGAATTTTTGACAACCTGTCATAGGTTTATTAAGTATAGAGTTTTGATTTGAACCCCAAGAAATTTTATATAAATACCAAAGCCAAAAATATTAACGCACATACACACACAAAATATACAAAGCACACTGTTGAAACCCAACTGAGATTTTTTATTAAGCATAGAATTTTGATTTGAACCCCAAGAAATTTTATATAATAAACATAACAAAATTCTAATATTTATTATTGTTTAAGAGGTACAACAAGTTTTGAGCACATAAGCAGTTTCTGAGGAATACAAGGCAGCAGCAGCAAGCAAATAACTTATAGAAGGCAGTGTGTATCCTATCTAATTGCATGGATAATCTTGACACAGGATTTTTTGAGAGAAGATGTATTTCAAAATACATAAAATCTAAGTCACTTGTTGATGATTTAAAGCTTAGATTCTTTGACCTGTCCGAGTATTAACTGTTTACAGTGCAAAATGAAACTGAGATGAAGTGGGTGCTTGCCAGTGACACGCCATTCCAATGCCTATATCTCAACTATATCAGCAATTTTGAAAAGCTTGTCTACAGCAGGTTCAGGAGAATTGTTGGATTGTTTGTTAATTTTTATACAGACAGGTGCCATTATTATTTAAAGTTGAAATTGTTCTACAATTATTGGTTCAACAATTGCTATGATCATTGTTTTGACTATAGGATGCCCATGATTGCATCTCAGAGTTTAAATTGGAGACATTATAAATATTCAAATAAAATTATTAACAAGATATCTAAAAATAAGAAGATTGAATTTGTTACAACTGATAATGGGAATTTGTACAGTTGTGAAGATTTCAATCCAGAGTTTGTATCTTATTCCGACTATATATATTTGAATGAGCTTGTCATGTATTTTATAAGGCAAAAATTTAGAGATTGCACTTATGATTGTATTGTTGAGGCACTGGGGCAGAATAATTTGCATAACATATGCAACTGTGGGAGAGTTTTGTCCAGCCTCTCAGTGTGATTTCAGGTACAGGAATCTGGCAGTTGGGAATCAACCTCAGCAGGCAGCCCTGATTATTTCAGCAGAGACAGCAATCAAGGTAAATAAATATTTGCTGCAAGTGTAATTTAATTCTCTTCTCATCAGTGTAACACATTTCCTGTCTTATGCAGTTCCAAATCCCTGCCCCATTAGTGCTGTAGAAATATCAGCCAGGCTCGGGTCTGTATGCAGGAAGAGGCAAGACATTTGTTTGAAATCTGTTTTGAAGCCTGTACCTAATCACAGCACAGCTCTGTCAGAGATAGGGACAATGAGTAATATCTGTAATTAATAATTCAGTAATCATTTCTAACTAGTTTAATTTTCAATAGGCTTTTCTCATCAGTGTAACACATTTCCTGTCTTATGCAGTTCCAAATCCATGCATAGCAGTGCTGTAGCCAGGCTCGGGTCTGTATGTAGGAAGAGGCATAGTTGAAATCTGCTTGGGTATAATTTTTTGAAGCCTGTACCTCATCACAGCATAGCTCTGTCAGAGGATAGGGACATTGAGTATAAAATCTGTAATCAATAAGTCAGTAATCAATTCTAACAAGTTTAATTTTTAATAGGATCTTCTCATCAGTGTAACAAATTTCCTGTCTTGTTTCACATGCAGTTCCAAATCCCTGCCCCATCAGTGCTGTAGAAATATGAGCCAGGCTCGGGTCTGTATGTAGGAAGAGGCAAGACGTTTGTTTGATATCTGCATGGGTATAATTTTCTGAAGCCTGTACCTAATCACAGCACAGCTCTGTCAGAGATAGGGACATTGAGTATAAAATCTGTAATCAATATTGTCAGTAATCAATTCTAACAAGTTTAATTCTCTTATCATCAGTGTAACAAATTTCCTGTCTTGTTTCACATGCAAATCCCTGCTCATCAGTGCTGCAACCAGGCTTGGGTCTGTATGCAGGAAGAGGCAAGATACTTGTTTGAAATCTGCTTTGGTATAATTTTCTGAAGCCTGTACCCATCACAGCATAGCTCTGTCAAAAATAGGGAAATTAAATAATAATTAATAATTATTCTTGTCAGTAATCAATTCTAACAAGTTTAATTTTTAATAGGTTCTTCTCATCATTGTAACAAATTTCCTGTCTCATGCAGTTCCAAATCCCTACCCATCATCAGTGCTGTAGAAATATCAGCCAGGCTTGGGTCTGTATGTAGGAAGAGGCAAGATATTTGTTTGAAATCTGCTTGGGTATAATTTTCGGAAGCCTGTACCTAATCACAGCACAGCTCTGTCAGAGTGTAACCAATTTCCTGTCTTGTTTCACATGCAGTTCCGAATCCCTGCCCAGCAGTGCTGCAGCCAGGCTCGGGTCTGTATGCAGGAACAGGCATGATATTTGTGAAATCTGCTTGGTTATAATTTTCTGAAGCCTGTACCCATCACAGCACAGCTCTGTCAGAGATAGGGACATTGAGTAATATCTGTAATCAATAATTAATAATTATTCTTGTCATTAATCAATTCTAACAAGTTTAATTTTTAATAGGCTCTTCTCCTGTCTTGTTTCACATGCAATTCCAAATCCCTGCACATCAGTGCTGTAGAAATATCTTCCAGGCTCGGGTCTGTGTGTGTAGGAACAGGCAAGATATCTGCTTGGGTATAATTTTCTGAAGCCTGTACCCATCACAACATAGCTCTGTCAGAAATAGGGACATTGAGTATGTATTATTACTGCACCTGCCCATCTAACATGATGCTGTATTTCTTCAATACATTAATCATAATCAATAAAATATTCAGAACAAACCTCTATAAGATATGACAACCTGCAATAATTTGGATGTATGAGATGTATTATTTTCAGTATTTTTCAGGCTCTTTTATTACAATATTGTTTCTCTCTCCAACATTGCCATCACTATAATTACACATGTTCTATGCTAACAACTTCAAACCTGAAAACATATCTGTAATCAATAATTAATAATTATTCTTGTCAATAATCAATTCTAATATTTAATTTTTAATAGGTTCTTCACATCAATGTCCTGTCTTGTTTCACATGCAATTCCAAATCCCTGCCCATCAGTGGTGCAACCAATTTGTAATTGAAATCTGCTTGGGTATAATTTTTTGAAGCTAGTACCTCATCACAGCATAGCTCTGTCAGAAATAGGGACATTGAATATAAAATTATTACTGCACTATATTTTAAAACCTGTTCCATCTAACATTGCTGTGTTTCTTCATAATCAATAAAATATTCAGAACAAACCTCTATAAGATATGACAACCTGCAACAATCTGGATGTATGAGATGTTTTATTTTCTGTATTTTTCAGGCTCTCTTGTTACAATCTTGTTTCTCTCTTCAACATTGCCATCACTATAATAATATCTGCCACATGTTCTATGTTAACAACTTCATAATCGATGCAAAAAAAAAATAAACCTGAAAACATATCTGTAATCTGATCAATTCTAACATTTAATTTTCAATAGGCTCTTCTCCTGTCTTGTTTTACATACAGTTCCATCTCTGCTCATCAGTGCTGTAGAAATATCAGCCAGGCTCGGGGGTCTGTGTGTAGGAACAGGCAAGATATTTGTTTGAAATCTGCTTGGGTATAATTTTCTGAAGCCTGTACCTAATAACAGAATCACAGCATAGCTCTGTCAGAGATAAGAACATTGAGTAATATCTGTAATCAACAATTAATAATTATTCTTGTCAGTAATCAATTCTAACAAGTTTAATTTTGAATAGGCTCTTCCTGTCTTGTTTTACATACAGTTCCAAATGCCCATCAGTGCTGTAGAAATATCAGCCAGGCTCGGGTCTGTGTGCAGGAAGAGGCAAGATATTTGTTTGAAATCAGCTTGGGTATAATTTTTTGAAGCCTGTACCTCATCACAGCATTGCTCTGTCAGAGGATAGGGACATTGTATTATTACTGCAAAACCTACCCCATCTAACATGTTGCTGTGCTTCTTCATAAATCAATAAAATATTCAGAACAAACCTCTATAAAATATGACAACCTGCAACAATCTGGATGTATGAGATGTTTTATTGAATTTTATGTTTCTGTATTTTTCAGGCTCTCTTGTTACAATCTTGTTTCTCTCTGAAACATTGCCATCACTATTCAAACCTGAAAACATATCTGTAATCAATAATAATTATTCTTGTCAGTAATCAATTCTAATAAAACAAATTTCCTGTCTTGTTTCACATGCACATGTTCCAAATCCCTGCTGATCAGTGCTGCAGCCAGGCTCGGGTCTGTATGTAGGAAGAGGCAAGATATTTGTTTGAAATCTGCTTGGGTATAATTTTTTGAAGCCTGTACCTCTTCACAGCATTGCTCTGTCAGAGATAGGGACATTGAGTAATCAACAATTAATAATTATTCTTGTCAGTAATCAATTCTAACAAGTTTAATTCTTCTCATCAGTGTAACAAATTTCCTGTCTTATGCAGTTCCAAATCCCTGCCCATCAGTGCTCAGCCAGGCTCGGGTCTGTATGTAGGAAGAGGAAAGATATCTGCTTGGGTATAATTTCCTGAAGCCTGTACCTCATCACAGCACAGCTCTGTCAGAGATAGGGACATCTGTCTTGTTTTATATGCAGTTCCAAATCCCTGCCCATCCGTGCTGTAGAAATATCAGAGCTATGCTGTGATGCTGTTATTAGGTACAGGCTTCAAAAATTATACCCAAGCAGATATCTAGCCTGTTCCTGCATACAGACCAGAGCCTGGCTGATCAGAAATAGGGACATTGTACTATTACTGCAAAACCTGTCCCATCTAACATGTTGCTGTGTTTCAATCTGGATGTATGAGATGTTTTATTGTTCTGTATTTTTCAGGCTCTCTTGTTACAATCTTGTTTCTCTCTGCAACATTGCCCTGCCACATGTTCTATGATTATATGCTCTAACAATTTCATATAAAAACATATCTATAATCAAGTAATCAATTCTAACAAGTTTAATTCTTAATAGGCTCTTCTCATCAGTGTAACACATTTCCTGTCTTGTTTTACATACAGTTCCTGCCCATCAGTGCTCAGCCAGGCTCGGGTCTGTATGCAGAAAAAAGCAAAATATTTGTTTGAAATCTGCTTGGGTATAATTTTTCTGAAGCATCACAGCATAGCTCTGTCAGAAATAGAGACATTGGGTATTCCCTCCTTATCCTGTATTTTTTTGTTTTATAGCAGCAACAGTGTCATCTCGATTTACCTCCAGGGTGATACTGCTTACAGCCTGTCTATTCATTGCTTGTACAAGTTTAAACATGACTACTGTACTTATATGTTTTGAAGAAACATAGGATTTTGTATTTCCGAAACGTTTCAACGTTGTTTTCGCTGCGAAAAGGAAATTTGTTACACTGATGAGAAGAACCTATTAAAAATTAAACTTGTTGAGAATTGATTACTGACAAGAATAATTATTAATTATTATTCAATTTCCCTATTTTTGACAGAGCTATGCTGTGATGGGTACAGGCTTCAGAAAATTATACCCAAGCAGATTTCAAACAAATATCTTGCCTCTTCCTGCATACAGACCCAAGCCTGGCTGCAGCACTGATGAGCAGGGATTTGCATGTGAAACAAGACAGGAAATTTGTTACACTGATGAGAAGAGAATTAAACTTGTTAGAATTGATTACTGACAATATTGATTACAGATTTTATACTCAATGTCCCTATCTCTGACAGAGCTGTTCTGTAATTAGGTACAGGCTTCAGAAAATTATACCCAAGCAGATTTCAAACAAATGTCTTGCCTCTTCCTACATACAGACCCGAGCCTGGCTCATATTTCTACAGCACTGATGGGGCAGGGATTTGGAACTGCATGTGAAACAAGACAGGAAATTTGTTACACTGATGAGAAGATCCTATTAAAAATTAAACTTGTTAGAATTGATTACTGACTTATTCATTACAGATTTTATACTCAATGTCCCTATCCTCTGACAGAGCTATGCTGTGATGAGGTACAGGCTTCAAAAAATTATACCCAAGCAGATTTCAACTATGCCTCTTCCTACATACAGACCCTAGCCAGCTACAGCACTGCTATGCAGGGATTTGGAACTGCATAAGACAGGAAATGTGTTACACTGATGAGAAGAGCCTATTGAAAATTAAACTTGTTAGAAATGATTACTGAATTATTAATTACAGATATTATTCATTGTCCCTATCTCTGACAGAGCTGTGCTGTGATTAGGTACAGGCTTCAAAACAGATTTCAAACAAATGTCTTGCCTCTTCCTGCATACAGACCCGAGCCTGGCTGATATTTCTACAGCACTGATGGGGCAGGGATTTGGAACTGCGTAAGACAGAAAATGTGTTACACTGATGAGAAGAGAATTAAATTACACTTGCAGCAAATATTTATTTACCTTGATTGCTGTCTCTGCTGAAATAATCAGGGCTGCCTGCTGCGGGTTGATTCCCAACTGCCAGATTCCTGTACCTGAAATCACACTGAGAGGCTGGACAAAACTCTCCCACAGTTGCATATGTTATGCAAATTATTCTGCCCCAGTGCCTCAACAATACAATCATAAGTGCAATCTCTAAATTTTTGCCTTATAAAATACATGACAAGCTCATTCAAATATATATAGTCGGAATAAGATACAAACTCTGGATTGAAATCTTCACCACTGTACAAATTCCCATTATCAGTTGTAACAAATTCAATCTTCTTATTTTTAGATATCTTGTTAATAATTTTATTTGAATATTTATAATGTCTCCAATTTAAACTCTGAGATGCAATCATGGGCATCCTATACTTAAAACAATGCTCATAGCAATTGTTGAACCAATAATTGTCGAAAAATTTCAAACTTAAATAATAATGGCACCTGTCTGTATAAAAATTAACAAACAATCCAACAATTCTCCTGAACCTGCTGTAGACAAGCTTTTCAAAATTGCTGATAAAGTTGAGCTATAGGCATTGGAATGGCCTGTCACTGGCAAGCACCCAGTGCATCTCAGTTTCATTTTGCACTGTAAACAGGTCATACTCGGACAGGCCAAAGAATCTAAGCTTTAAATCATCAACAAGTGACTTAGATTTTATGTATTTTGAAATACATCTTCTCTCAAAAAATCCTTTGTCAAAATTATCCATGCAATTAGATAGGATACACACTGCCTTCTATAAGTTATTTGCTTGCTGCTGCTGCTGCTTTGTATTCCTCAGAAACTGCTTATGTGCTCAAAACTTGTTGTACCTGTTAAACAAAAATAAATATTAGAATTTTGTTATGTTTATTATATAAAATTTCTTGGGGTTCAAATCAAAATTCTATGCTTAATAAAAAAATATCAGTTGGGTTCAGCAGTGTGCTTTGTATATTCTGTGTGTGTATGTGTGTATGTGTGTATGTGTGTTAATATTTTTGGCTTTGGTATTTATATAAAATTTCTTGGGGTTCAAATCAAAACTCTATACTTAATAAACCTATGACTGGTTGTCAAAAATTCTGTTTATTATATCAAATAGATTTGTAATACAATTTATATAAATTTGCAATATTTTTGTGTTTAAAAAAATATGAGCAGCACTGCAACAACACACCCTTACTCTTCAACAACTCTCACAATACTGGCTGATATGCAATGCAAAATCTCTTTATATAGCCTAAGCACACACCGCATTGAAAGCATCTGAAACAATAAGCCAATCAGAATATAACACATCATCACATTATGTCATAACCAACCAATCAGAAAACAACACATGTCTAATAATTTACTGCATAATATTAAGTAATAATTTGTTGCAAAACATGATGCAATATTAATAAACCAGAAATAGGCCACAAGTGGACCGGAAGTAGGCAAACCGGAAGTGGACCGGAAGTGAACCGGAAGTGGACCGGAAGTGGACCGGAAGTAAATATGTGTGGGTGTGGGTGGGTGTGGGTTTTATGAGCATCTTGGCTTAGTTGTAAGTGTATCCAAAAAAAATATCAGGAGGGGCATATTTTTAACAAATTTATGGACAACAATCTCACAGAAGTGCCTTTTATAAGTGTAGGCAAATCAATCTGAGGGGGTCAGCATTTCACGGGAAATTCCCGAGGGCATTTTTACAAAAATCTTGGATTAGACAGGGTTCTACACTTGAGCAAAAAGCTCATATGGGCATGTTGAGCTTGTTTTAAGTGTAGCCAAATCTGCCTGAGGGGGGTTCATCATTTCTTGCACTGGTTGTACCACAAATCATACTACTGAACTGTGATATACCAATGAGGATTGTTTGAGATTATATAGCCCTATGTCCAAATATTCTCATTACAATACGCTTGGAATAGAAACATTCTAGTTCTTGGCAATAAATAAGTTTGTTCTCATGCTAATCACTAATTCAGCCATTCATCCAGGCGAACATATGATTCAACAAATTGCCAAAAATGGAAGAGAAGAAAATTCTTTTCTATGCAAAAAATTTAATTGTACACTTCTGATCAGATCAAGTGTAACATACTTCAACTTTTCGATCCTATAAAAAGTGACACTTTATGTAAACAGGAGCGTACAAGTAACATTCAATTTAGTTACTAGGTAGGTGGAAAGATAACTGAGTTTCAGGTACTAATTTCATATCTTAAGTAGTTTACAGTAACTGTTACTCGAAAATGTTACTGTTACTTCAAAGACAGCTGTAGAACATTGATTTATTTGTTATTTTAGGTTCACTTTATGCACAGCACGGCTAATCGAGACTGGACCTACAGTTTAAAGTGGGATCCGAACCACTTTGTATCTCCACCGGGTATCGATTGAAAAATCTTTCAAGGCGACGACGCTACTACCACTGCACCAACGGGGAGGTCCCAGATCCAGAACAAACCAGGATAATTAGTGAAGAACTGTGAAACAGGACCTTGGACATTGTGCGGAGGCAACGTGTGTACAATTGTACTTAAGTATTATGAAACGAACAAATAATCAGTCTGTTTTTCTTTATTTTCGGTTTTCAAATAAATATAACAATATGTAAGTATGCTGACCAAGGCAGAAATTTATTTTATCTTGAAAACGTAAACTAAACGTTACCTTTCAACCTTCTTGCAAGGTCTTCTTCAGACTCTGTACCAAGTACGTATATATGAAGTAAGGTACAAAACAGGAAGATATATATATATATATATATATATATATATATATATATATATACACTCTGTAAAAAAAAATTAGCATCACTTCATTAGTTTTGGTCGTCGGCATTTCGCTCGTAAATTATCAGTCGATTTATTGATTTAATTCGACTTGTCGATTTGTTTTCTTAACAATTATATAAAACACTATATCTGTACAATATATTTTTATTATTTAAGTCATAGGTGCATACATAATGCACTTTACAGAACTAATAACAAAATTATTGCAAATATAGCTTGTGGAACGTTTTCACACAAAGACAATTTCTACAAGTAAAAAGATTGAACAAAGGTTTTAAATGCATCATGATATGTCAATTTGTAATGATAGTAAGTAAATACATTGACTAGTACTTAGTATGGCCACCCCTGGCCTTCCTAAGTGCTTCCAACCTTCGAGGAATGCTATGAATGAGATTTTGACAATATTCGTCCTCAATTTCATTCCAAACATGTACAATTGCTGCCATAAGTTCCTCTTTCGACCTGTACGTCTGATTCATGTCTGGAGAGTTGGGCGGCCACCAAAGTCTTTCAATATTCATATCATGAAACCAGTTATTCACCACCTGAGCACGATGACAGGTTGCATTATCGTCTTGAAAAATAAAGTAGTCCAAATTCTGTCCAGAAAAATGATGTCCTGCAGTTTGTAGAACTTTCCAATTCAGGATTTACAGATATTGATCAGCCTTAACGGTCCTTGCGCAAATATGCATCCTGCCAATCCTTTTGCAGAGAAATATGCCCAAATCATAACACTGCCACAAAACTTTTGAGTTTCTAAAATACAAGATTTTGCAAGTTCTTCTCCCTTCCGCATCCACAGTTTAACTGAGCTGTCCCTCCCCAGCTTTTTAAATCGTTTTTCATCAGAAAATATCACATGTTCCCAATCTGTATCATTCCATGCGACATAACGTGTGACAAACTCACGTCTAACTGTTGCATGTCCGTCAGTTAGTCTGGGTTTTTTACGTGGGATGTGTTTAGAAACACCTTGTTTCTTTAGTCGGGATACTACAGTAGCATGAGTAAGATTAATTCCCACCTCATTTTGAAGTTTATGTTCAATTTGGCGTGAACTCATTCCTCTGTTTTTCAGTGCCATGTCCTTTATCATACAATCCAGTCGAGGTGATGTCTTTTTCTTTCTGCCAAAGTGACTTCTCAGTGATGATTTTCCATGTTCTTGTTGCTTTTGCAGGCAGCGGCTAACTGTGGATTGATGCATTTGAAGTTGTCGACCAATTTCTCTCTGAGAATGACCATCCATATGCAAAGCAAGAACCATTTCTTGCTTACGTGGTGAAATGTCACACTTTCTGCCCTTTTTGTCAAGAAAACATGCTCAAATACACTACACACAACCAGAACACTTCACAAATATGATAACGTATCCAAACTGTCAATAATGAACATGTAGTTCGCAACATAAAACACGTCACAAGTTGCATTACTAACAATCGTTTTACAGATTCCTGACAATTGATTACAAAGCTTTGCAGCAGTAACTGATTGCAACACCCTCCAGCGGACACTCCAAACACTAAATCAACAAAAGAATAACACCACACTACACAGTGATAACAGATCAATGCTTCAACCAATTGATTTCAAGTTTTGCAGGAAAGATCCATGCATGTGAAACTCAAAATTGTCAGCATCCGTAATAAGAATACAGTGATGCTATTTTTTTTTACAGAGTGTATATATATATATATATACACACAAAAAAAAACACTCCCCTCCTCAAACAAGTAAATTAGAAAGTGGTATATCTGGAATATTCCTCTCCAGGTGTTCCAGCAGATGACCTTCTCCTGTCAACTTCATTCTATCGCAAAAAAATGATGTAAGTGTGGTGACAAAACTAAATTATTTTATGGAATATGGAGGACAGAATCAAGAAAATATGCACAAAAGAATGTGAAAAAGATGGCAAAATAAATAGCCTATGGAAACAACTGGTAAACAATGGTTACGAGAAGGAGGATAGAATGGACATAAACAGAAAAAGGAATAAAAGTGGCAGAGGAGAAGAGGAAGAGAAAGACAAATAGGAAATGAAAGGACGAAAGAGGTGTTTTGGCATAAGGATTATGGGGAATACCACAGAAAAGGTATGCAAAAGCTTAGGAAAACTTGCATTAAAACTTACAGGAAGGGAGGTTGAAGCATCTTAAGAATAGTGAAGAATGCAAACAAGGAAAGGAGAACAGAGAAGAGGAAATGGAAGGGGTTATCTACGAATTGAAGTGAAAAGAATGTCAGTGTTTATAGGAGAAACAAAAAAGAGGCTGAAAGACAAGTTGCAAAAACATAGGGACAATGTACGACCTAAGTGAGAGAGAAATGCGATATTGAAGCACACGAAAGAAACAGGACATGACAGAGAGTGGGATGAGGCTAAGCAGATAGGAAGGAAGAAGATGGTACTAGTGAGAAAATGGAAGGAGGCCAAGAAAATAGAGAAGATATAGGAAGAAAACACAATGAAATGGAACGGGGACTGAAGATAAACAAGGAATGGAAGGTGTTAGAAATGGTGGAAAAGACAAGAACCAAGGAGGAGAAAGAAGAAGGAGGAATGAAGAAAGAAAGGATAAGGAAGAAGAGAGTGACATAAGGAGTCCAACCACTTTCCAGATTAAAGGAAATATTTATCTAAATTGCCTGTTAGGTGAAGAAATATTTGACAGGTGAAGGCCACCTACTGGGACACCTGGAAAGGAATGTTCCAGATAAACAACTTTCTAATATTCTTGTGTCTGGAAAGAAGTGTTTTTTTTTTTGTATACACTATTTTTCTGAAGTTTGAACCGCTCGCTATAGAGTAAGAATAACTCAGAAAACGAATTTAATAAAAACATTGAAACACGAAGATGTCAAAGTGCTTCTAAATGTGAATATCCTTATGAGACAGGAAAATATTACTTAGAAGTGTCTCCTACAATAGAGTTTTTGTATTATTAGGAGACCTATACTTTGAAACGGAATACAATATATAATTTTCATCTAGTTAAAGTGGTATCAATTTGATGAAGGGATATTTCGGCATATATTCAACATTACCTTTAATGGAAGTTTGAATTGATTATTTACATTACATTCTCTTTCATCAATTTATTTATATATTTTCCTTAAACAAATTTTATTTTCAATTATATTAAGAAAGTGAGAAATCGTTCAATACGAAAGAAATTGTTTCCTTAGCTCTCTGTCAATTGTTTAGATTACAGCAAAACAATATATACATAGATAGCCTACCTTGCCTATTAACGCACAGAAGACCTTCAATGTCACATTCCTTGTAATTTTCTGAAAGACAAATTTGAAATAGTATAATATTGGGCTCGGGAGTAAACATGCTAAGTAACATTATGGGTTTTATTGAGTTACAATTTTAAAATATCCATTTTACATTTCCATGTAATGCAATTTGTGTTGGAATTATTTTACCATTTTGATATTGGCAAGCAAAGCACGAAATAAATCTATCTATATTACAGCTTTGTAATAAGCTTTCTCTTTAATAATGTCAATAATATACGAATTGTCGCTTTTATTATTATTATTAAAATTATTTTATATTACATCAATAGGGTTAGAATTAAGCCATATAACAATCCAATTTCAACAAGACTAGTGCAAGTAATAACTTAATTCCCTATGTATTAAAAAATACACAAAAGCTACACCTAACGAAAATGAGATGAATTTACATGAGTATATAAAATGGTCTATAGTAGCAATGAATTAAAGAAAGTTTGAGTATACTGTAATACACATTAAGAATAAAGGAAAGGGTAATGATGTGTGGGTTTGGATATGAGTGTGCATGTAATTACTGTTCGAAGTATAGGGATGAAAGTTTGAAAATATATGTGTGTAGTGGGAATTGGGGGGAAGGGGGTAAGCCCTGAAATAATATTACTGAGATTTAGAATTTATAGGCATGAGAACGTACAAGACGACAGAAATGCGCTTTGCTGGTACTGAGTTTGACCTTTGTCGGGAGTGAATAACAGGTTATCGTTGCTATGTACACGAAACATCTGACCAAACCTACTTTTATTAGGTTTGCGGATTACTAGGTTTCTATGTATATACGATCTGGTGTTTCGGTTACTGAACTCAGAGCGTTGGTTATGCCTATTGTGCAATGGAGATGATATGTTATGCATACTGTAGAATACCTCATTGAGATAGATGTGATGTATTGTAGCAGTAACTGTGGGTATCTTGTAATTCTTGTGCAATTGCTGTGAATTATTTTCTTGTAGGTGCACGTGAATTGTTCGTATGCAAGAGTTTTGGAGTGTTTCAAGTCTCTTCAGATAACTTAAGTTACAGCCAAAAATAAGACTAGGACCATTCTCAAATACGGCACAAGTAAAGGAAAGGAAGATGTGTATACTAAGATTTATATTGAGACATATACGAATTTTTCGTAATGTGTAAATATGGTAATATATCTTGCGAATTCCATTACTTATTTTGGAATTAAATTTGGCAGGAGTTCGATAATAATTCCTAGATACATTAAATGATTGCTCAAAGGTACTCTGGCGCCATAAAGGGTAATATCTATCGTGTTAACCGCGATTCCCTTACCAGTGTGAAGCACAATGGCCTTCGGCTTTCCAACATTAAGCTTCAGGCTGTTGATGCTGTACCAATTTAATAATTTGGGAAATGAGTTGTTCATTTTCTTCTTCACATCTTGGTACGTTTCCCCAACATCGACGAGAAAACAGAGTAATCAATAAATCTGAATTTATTAGTGTGATATCGTCAAAAAATATGTTAAAAATTTTTGAACCAAGTATTGAGCCTTGTGGAATGGCGGAGGAACTCACTTCTCGGTGGAAAATGAACATCCTACTTTCGTTGAGATTTTCTCTTCGCGAGAAAACTTTCGGTCCAGAGAACTGTTTCGCTATGGAAACCAAATCTATCTCTTATTTTTTGTATTAGCAACTTGTCGTCAACAATATCAAATTCTTTGAATACGTCCAGGGAAATTAATCCAATCAGGGGATTATTTTTCGGTCCAGTGTCACGCGCCATTCAATAACTAAGCCGAGTAATAATAAGTCACTTCCAGGAATCCAAATTGTGGAAAAAATATAAGATTTTTTTGTTTCCAGAAAGAGAGTCAATTGCCTGCCTATTACACTCTCTAAAACTCTGCTCAAAGTAGGGGTTAGGAAAATAGGCCTATAGTTAGACACTAAGGTGCGGATTCTACATTTGTGGATTAGGGATATTATGGAGTGGTTTCAACGCGATGTATAGACTGGCCACGGTGGAAGGTCGTGTTTACTATGTCGGCGAGGGGCTGATCTATGAATGAGACTAACACCTCCAAAACCCAGTTGGCAATGTCTTTCGAGCCTCCATCCATTTTTACGTTTAGGAATTTGCCAAGACTTCATCGACAGTAACAGATTTTAATGTGAATCCTTGAATGCGCGTAACATTAGCTGAATTGGAGTCTTCTCTTAGGATATTTATGTCTGAATTGATTGGATTAACTTGCGCCGATGATTTACATGCAGATATTAGAAAATGAAAATTCAGATAATGAGGTATATCGGACGGGCTTATTAGGGGTGTCGAATAGTAGGTGATTATTTGTAGTTTTTCATTCTCTGCCCTGATCTTATTGATAACCTTCTATTTGCAACTGTTATTGCTAGTGGTCTGGTTCACCATATGTCTGTAGTAATTTATGTTTGTCTGCCTAGTAATTGCTGTTCAATGATCTCTGAAAAATTTATATTGCTCCAACAGATAGTCACAAGAAGAATTAACATCCTACTTGAACAAGCGATTGTTCTGAGAAATTTATTTAAAAAATTCTGGTTATACAATGGCATCCTGCTTTCTCTCACCAGGAGCGTCTTCAAGGGAGCATATTAGTTTAGTGCAGTTGTAATGAGAGGCTGCAGATGACTGACTTTGTCGTCCACGGTTAAGGCGAGAGATGTACCTTGTTATGCTCCCGAGCCCTTCAAGTGATATTCTTGTAACAAGATTAATGTTGTTATGAAACCGTTTCATTTACCGGAAAAAGAAATTTTTTTTTTGAAATTTGAACTTTGAGGAAAATACCATTCCCACAAAAAAAGTGTTACTAGAAGGATAAGAAATAACATAAAATTTAACACTTTTTGCACATTTATCTCACGGTATTATTTGAATATTTAAATTATGAAGATCTCCTGTAAATATTATATAATACACACGTGGTATGTTAGAAACATTTATAGGAATTTTGTTGAGAAATATTTTGGTAAGTGGCATGTAGGAAGGTCAAGAAAAATATGGAATCGGAATGCTTATAGAACTTGGAAAAAAATATGGATTTTTAAAGTGGCTTCATCTTGGATGGAAAAAAGAGAGATAGAAACAGTAGTTACCCTAGTTAATAAATAATATCTAATGTTTATGAATGTTGCACGTAGATGTTGTTTTAGTGTCGACGCATAGTGTTAAGGGCATTGACTGATTACCAAGACGTAACTTCAATTTATAGAAAATGGAGGAAACACCTTCTTGGAACCAGTAATATCATCTCAATATGATATCTGGCTAGATATCTAGTAAAACTGGTGTTTGATTTAATTTATTGCAGAAGCGTTTACCACAAGTAGTAAGCACTATATCACTTCATGTATTTAATCATTCGGTGCACTTTCCATTTTATCGCTGGGTGAGAACGTTCGAGTGTTTGAGACTTATCGTTGGACCACGAGAGTTTCTTTGGATTTTTCGATTGAAGAATGTGTCTCTGACCCGCACACCTAAACGTATTTACACACGAATACGAGCAACGAGAAATAAACGCAAATTCAAAAAACTGCTGCTGACACTAATACAATGAGTTTATTTTAGAAATTCACAATAATAATGATTCAAATCAAATATAGCTAATTTTATTAAGACGATTACAATTTTCAGAGATTCACTAAAAATCATGAATATTCACACTACCAACAAAATATTTGTAATATAAACTACGTCTCAAAGAAGAAGCGGAGATAATACTACAAAATCGAGATTAGGCAAGCATAAGAACAAAAGGACCTATATATGAATTGCAATTAATTAATGACTCCAAACGATGATCCAGCAAATATGGACGACGAAGCGAATATATATGAGGATATATGTATGTTAAATCTTTAAGTTAAGATCACGTGTGAGGACTACATAGAGCAATTCAAACTCAAACTTAAAACAAGTACAAAGAAGTAACCGCTGCGACGCCGAAGAACAGAGTGACAGGTAAAAAAAACGCAGCACATCAAATTAATGATAGATCAAATTGTGGAACGTATTAAAGTATAAGCAAGATTCGATTATATTAATTTCCTTATTCCCTCTATTCGGCTGAACACAAATTTCATCTCACACAATATCCGATATCTACTAGTAAATAACCTATTTAAATAAACCTTGCTCATAAATGAACACCTATTTAGGCAAGGACTACCATACGTTTACCTAATTGTATATTTTGCTCCTTCTGATATCACAACTATAATACCATATAATCTCTACAGAAACATCTCCAGATGAAACGTTTTATTACAAGGCTAATCGTTTCAATACAAAAGAACCATATTCTCTTCCAAAGAAATAATTCCGCTATAAATAAGTGACACCCTCACGCAAAAAAGTGAACCCTAACTCTCTAAGATTAAAATAAAGATCTGTATACTTATGCCAACTACGTCAGCAAAAAACAATATGACCAAAAAATTATTTCCGTTGACCAATACGAAAATGCAATTTTTGCCTGCCGCGTTGTGATGGGACCTGCCAATTGCTATTACTAAAATCCAATGAAGTCAAATACTTGCTACAATGAAAGAATGACAACAGGTCATTTTACCTTTGGAGAAGCAAGTTGGTTAAATTTGACTTGTTTTTTTCAAACTTTTGAAATTAATACTCAAACGAATTCCCCTATTTTGTTTTGGAAATACTAGACAAATCGAGTAATATTCCAGCCCGATAGCTGAAGTACATCTCTTAATCTTTTTGCTGTATGGATCAAGAGGGATAATTCTGCTTCTCAATGGAAGTATGTGTATCCAACTCAAGTTTATGTATGTATTATTTACATATTCCCGCTTCTTTGGTTAACATATTTTGAAAGTTGTCTTGCATTACCATAAAAAAGAAAGCCTTACTATTAGTAATCTGGTAATAGAAAACGTACGAGTGTGAAACGCCCTCCCTTGCCCGGGAAAACAAATGCTACCGCTACCTAGATAGAGGCGGCAAAATCTCCCTCGGACAAGCGAAATAGCGTTACGGTCCAGGTTGAGTTCGTGTGTAGGAACCGGTGACCAACAGTGCATAGTAATTAGCCGTATCGAATAGAAAACATAAACATATATACTTTCAAATTACCACCTCTTTACCTGTAGCCGGGAAGCGGCTAGCTGCATACCTGAAAATCACGGGTAGCGACATGCGTACGAAATGATATAGCCCAAAATTAACATGAAAAAATAAAAAAGTATATTCTATTCATAACAAAACAAGAATCAATTAGTTACATCTCCCCCTCTTGTACTCTCACATTCTCTCACAGATTCAATCCTGCCGGGGTCATCGACACAAGAAATGACACATGACATGTACAAGTTTTATGACGACAAGCCCTAATTATTGCATTCTCAATTAATTTTTACCTCCATTTTTGTCTAATCAGGTCATTTGTGATTTTGCTCCAGTGCTACTTAAATCCTAGCCAGCCCTTACTTAAGTTCACCTTTTTTTTTAAAGAAACTAGGTCGGCGCGGTGACAATACATTATTTGTCCAGCATGAACAAAGGCATCTCAACGGCAATTACGCTCACGTGGGCGGACGTTTTCCTTTTACATGACCTCACGTGGTTCCAAACATAAAAATAACCTCCGTTGAGTGACGCAAACATATACTCTCTAGCAGGCGGGACTTAAACACTTCGCCGCGACGAGCAAATTCATATTACCAGGCAAATACTTTAACAAATAATCACATATGCGACCTGACGTGACACAGCGCTGACACATAAACAATGAACAAACCTCAAGTAGATTAAACAAATAAGTGGGCGGCGCTTTACTCTAATAGTACGCACTTTAAACAAATTCAAAGGAGCACAAACAACAATGAATTTAAGATCATTAAAAAAATATCACAAGAAATAAGAAAAATTGACCTGAGACGAATACGTTACAAATGACAAGCGCGACGGGAGTTTGGTATGAAGTTTCGAGTTGTGTGGGCGTTTTCAAAATGTTGACGAATTTCAAGGGCGTTCTCTAAATCAATCGGGCCGTCACGTGCTGACATTCACACAGATGAATACATTACCATCTCTCAGCTTCCGAGGTGCATCCTGGCGTCTTCATGGGCGATTGAAAGCACATAGTATTCACACGAAAGGTTTCCTTGGTCGCGACGATGAAGATGCGAAGAGTGTTCGTACGTCTGGTTCCTCGGCTTCTCTTCCTCTCGGGATCGGTGAACATCTCCTTGGTCTGGGCGGTCGTTCTCCGCACGTCGGCGTCTTCTCTATCACCGTCGGACGATCTCACGCGTCGGGGCGTCAACATGGCGGCGTTCGACATCTCTATCTCTATGGCGGCTGGTAGGCGTCGTCGGCGCGTCGGGGCGTCGACAGGGCGGCGTTCAACATCTCTCTCTCTCTCTGTGGCGGCTGGTAGGCATCGTCGGCGTAGCTCGTCGTTTCTTGGCATGTTGTAGGCATGGGTCTTAGTCTCGTCTGACATCGGGCGAATCGAGGATAACGCCCTCATCTCTCTTCTTCCTCTACCCCGCCATAATTTCCGATGTTCCTCGTTTCACAAAAAACTATAAACGGCGTCAGATTATCACGGAAACACAGTCTCGCTTGAACTTCCCCCAGCGGTTGAGGTAAGCGCACTCGTGTAGACTTACTGCGTATCACACACTGGTGTTCGCAAAACACAACAAAGTCTACTGTATACGGAGAGGTAGCACGAAGGTGCTTTCGCTACAAGAATCGGGGCAAAACTGTATACGGAGAGGTAGCATGGAGGTGCTTTCCCTACAAGGATCGCGGTAAGACTGTGTATCAAAAAACCATGTCCTTCGTTTTATTTGGATTTTGAAAAAGGACGCTCGGCGCTCGTTGCAGGGACGCTTCCGGAAAGGTAATTCCACTTCGCTCTATTGTCTCCCAACTTGGACGGGTCGTGCTCGAAGTTTGGTTTGTACGGATTAAGCTTCCGCCTAGCTGTCGCCCTTAGCTCAACTGCAACCAGTGCCCACAAACTGATCGATTACAACTGATTTGATCTGCCATCCGCAATTGTTGCTTGATCGCGACGAAACTTCAGACATCCGTCCTTGCACATATGCTGCTGCGCTGGTATAAGTTTCACATGAATATGACCGCTGGAAACCGAGATATTTAAATATTTGTCATTACGGTCGAATTTCCAAAGCTTTAGACGCATAACATCACCTTTCAGGTGATCACCGTCTGTCTCGCGACTTCCCTTCATTCCCCCGTCGGCTTGGCAAATCATATATATATATTCTTACAAATTAAAACTCTCAACACTTTGATTTAACACATTTTTTACGGCTAATTGTTAGAGTAATAATAATAATAATGACGACGGTAAATCTGACTGTCACACGAGATAAAATTGAATTCCCTTTGTAATTTATTAATTACATCTAACATAATATGACAGGCACTTTTGTTATCTTCACAACAACGAACTGTACATATAGATCATGCCCCTCTAAATTGAACATAATTTTTTAAATCATTTCAACTGACTTTTATCTCGTCCTTGTATAATTATCTATCACAATATTAGCTACCGATTCAAGTCTAGGTTTCCAAATTCTGAATAACACCGATTTCTGAGCATATGAAAGCAATGTAATATTCGCGACACTCTAACACAATTTTAACTTTAATCAGATCAGATGCTTTTCAGTTATAAAATAAAATTAATATGAAATATTAGTAGATAGTAAATGTATCTTTGACTGCAACCCTGATTTTTCGACCCCTCAGAAAATCGCATCGAAACCTCAAAAACTCACTTTCTCTCCACGTTCCGCGCCTCATTTATTGCGCTGACGATGTTTCACGGTGCAGAAAAGCCGTGATGTGTAATTTTACTTTCTCATCCTTGAAGGATGAATGCACCTTATCGTAATTTTTTTTCTAAGTCCGGGACCAATGTTTATATATCGCGAGCTTTGTACTCTACAGAGGACCTCCGTAATGCATGCAACATGTACTAACGACTCTAGTGTTATTTGATGTTGTAAATTTTTGGATATAGAGTTTTATTGTGAGATAGATAAAAATTATGTTTATTATAATATTTTCTTGATGAAGATGGAGAATATGTGTGTGTTACAAATAAAGTTGCATGCTTTTTTTTCTAGTGTTTGTATGTGTATGTGTTTTTGATGTTCGACAGCATCTGAAACGATAAAAAAAGAAAGAATTTTATTGTTAATTTTCTCATGTAAAAAAAAAGAAACAAAATTTTTGTGCAAATTCTGATTGTCTCGTGCTATAGTGCAAAAACTGATGAAAAAAAGACATTGTAACTGATAACTGGTGAAATTGACATTGTAACTGATCTGAACTAGTGAAATTCGTATTGTGCCATTGTAACTGATTGTGCTAGTACAAAATTCTTATTGTAACTGATTGTGCAAGAAAAGATGTTAAACCTGTTAAAACTGCTCCGTGACCCTCTCGTTGTTTACGTCGTGGACGAAGGACTTCTCGGCGACCAGGATGACGCTGCATAGAGTATCCTCGGGCAACGGACTGTTGAACTCGCAGACCACCTTGATGTTGGTTCGATCGTTGACCACGACCTGCTTCCGTTTCGTGGTGTTGATGACGAACATGGGTCTTTGTGCTTTGAATTCGCTGGGCGTGTAGTACATGTCCACGTTTCCCTCGGTCACGCGCTTGTAAGCCGTGTAAGCTTCGTAAAGTTTGAGGTAATCATCTTTGGTCATGTCGAGGTTGTAATTTTCGCGCGGGAACACTTCGTTCCTTCCATTCTTGAGATAAACGTTCTTGATCTTGCAGTCGTCAAATTTGCTGGAATCTTTCTCCTGGTTGTTATCGCGCCCGGTCTGAAAGAGCACTACGACGAAATCTGGCATGTCGAACTGTATGTTGTTGAACTGCGTCGTCACGTCGAATTCCAGATGACTTCCCGACGCTAATTTCTGCACGCACTGGTAACCGTGAAACAGCTGCGGACTTTTCAAGATCTCCGCTTTGTACTTGAGGGCGTAATTCGTTTCGTATTCCACGATCGGCATTCTCAACTCCATGCTCCGGATGACGCACTTGGCTGCTTCGGGTAAAGTGTTGGGCAGCGGCGTGCGTCCGCGTTCAAGTTGCTGTATCGCATCAGTGCGTCGTTTTCGTTTTCCGCTCTTCGAAATGTGACTCTCACTCCTCCCTTCCACATGATCTCCTTGTAGTCCGAGAAGAAACCGGGCAGCAGACGCATGGGAAAGAGCACCGTGTGACTTCTCGTCGATATTTTCGTTCTCGCTTCAAATCCTCCCGCCTGATAGTATGCCGCTTCCTTTTTAGATAATTTCAATGTTCCCACTGCCGTCGACGTGATGCCTGGATAATCTATTCTGTCGATGACGGTGTTGTGTTTCCTCACCTCCACCTGCGAGAACAGGTGAGGCACGAAGTTGTCCACGAGTATCAAATTTGCTGCTGCGGGGGGAAACGCGTCTCCGCTTTCTTTCTTCACCACGTCGAATTGAAGGTAGAGGTCCGCTCTGTGAGGATGAACGAACCCGTCGCCTACGTCCACGTCGTATTCGATCTCCCTGTTCGCTTCGTTTACATTTCCGAACAAAGGTTATATTCATACTTTTACTCACGTATAGGCGTTCTTGATGAATCCGCAAACATATTTTTTCTAAGTCTTACAGTTTCCAAGATAACCCCACTTCCGGTCGCCATTTTCGATTTCCGAGCAAAGGTTCTATTCATATTTTACTCACATATAGGTGTACATGATGAATCCGCAAACAGAATTTTTCTAAGTCTTACCGTTTCCAAGATAACCCCACTTCCGGTCGCCATTTTCGATTTCCGAACATAAGTTCTATTCATACTTTTTCTCACGTATAGGCGTACGTGATGAATCAGCAAACAGATTTTTCCTAAGTCTTACCGTTTCCAAGATAACCCCACTTCCGGTCGCCATTTTCGATTTCCGAACATAGGTTCTATTCATACTTTTTCTCACGTATAGGTGTACATGATGAATCCGCAAACTGATTTTTTCTAAGTCTTACCGTTTCCAAGATAACAACACTTCCGGTCGCCATTTTGGATTTCCGAGCATAGGTTCTATTCATACTTTTTCTCACGTATCGGCGTACGTGATGAACCCGCAAACAGAATTTTCCTAAGTCTTACCGTTTCCAAGATAACCCCACTTCCGGTCGCTATTTTGGATATCCGAATGTGTAATGTTTATGTCCATGTCTCTGTTTTTGTAGGGTTTTTTTATTGTCCTGGGGACACCTCTGTTTGTCAAAAATTCGAGATATTTGCAATTTTAGATATTTTTAACGCTGTGGACTTCTTCTTTCTACGACTATTCGTTCAAAAGTTACGAGTGATCAAAATTTTTGGAGGGTGAGTTAACTTCTTACCCCTTGACCCCAGGACCACCAAAACATGGTACACGTATTCTACACCTCCAAAATCGACAGGGGGTATCTAACGATACCAGGATGGGGGTGTTTTTCGATATATTTTTTCGATAAATCTTACTATTTTCGAGATATTTGCAATTTAAGATTTTTTTAACCCTGGACTTAGAAAATTTTCGATTGGTTCCATGACGACCTATGTTCATTTTGGTATGGGTGGACAGAGGACACCGAGACTTCACCGACACACTAAACCCGACCTCTCTACGTGTACTCTACGTCACCAAAAAATCGACAAGGGGAGAAGACAACGACGGAGTCATCAATGAGTAAACATCTGAACTCGGTGATAGAACCATGTAACTATCTACCAATATTTTAGATGTTTTGTGAACTAAGTGGTGCTTTGTTTGTGTGTAACAAAAGTACAATGCTTTTTTACAATTGGTTCTCATCACCTAACATGTTATTAATTGTTTTTTTTTAAATTAATTACAACTGAAAACTAATAATTAATATTATCTAAAGTTACTAATTAATAGTATACAAGTAATTGATATAATTTTTTTGTTCTTGTTGCTAGTGTTGAGTAATTATAGTTGTTGCAAAATATATAGCTCTCGCGTATGACAGTTTCTGAGTTTTGTTGAGTATATATAGACGAATCGAAATTTTACTTGTTATGTTAAATTGTATGTTAGGGTACATGGTAGGAGAAATCATTGTATATTAGAGCGCTCTTTTAATGATTTGCCTATAACTGCATACAGGCAGCCGTAAATTTAGCATAAAATATCCTGATCCTGTTTCTTCTAGCATGTGCGACGTTTGTTGTGGTGGGATCATTGGGGGAAATGTGATTTTCCCAGTATGTCATCTGACTTACTAGCATATGCGATACGAAGAACAGGTGTGTATGTGACTTACTAGGATTAGGCTCATGGTAATGAGGTCCTAGCAGCTGAAACTTTGTCGGGGTATTTTGCATTTTTTTTTTTATTACGTGCTAAACTACACGAGAGCCTCTACGTGCTTTAGAGTAGAAGGGTAATTGGAGCGTTTCTAAACAGAAAAGTATGAGCCCTTCGATTTACTATGGCGAGGCTCACGATCTTACGTGATACAATTTAACCTAACAATTAATAAATGAGGTTCAAAATCTTACGTGACACAACTTAACCTAACAATTAATGGACTTGGAAAAAAAACAATGGCGAGCGTAACATGGCGATGACGTGGAGCCTACAATACAAGTTATTACATAACATTGTGATGACTCATATTAAGCACCCCTTAATTGTATTACTTATAAGGGTATACTATTGCACAACGTTTTTGCAACAAGTTATTACGTAACATTGTGATGACCCAAATCTAATGCTCTTTGTTGTATTAACTATAAGGGTGTAATAGAATCAGCAGTTAAATGAAGTATAAATCAAGAAAAAGTAAGCCATGGTTCGCATAACCTAATAGAAATAGACTTAGGTGGTTAAAGAACACCATGTTTAGAAGATTACTTGAAAAGTAAAATTAACGAAATTGAAATAAAAGTATCAGAGGTGCAAATGAATTGAGAAAGGGGTGGCAACCTAAAGTAAACTTCATAAAAAAAATGGCTGACTATTTTAAATAGATGGAAGAACTACTTTAATGACGTTCTAAATGTTCATGTAGGAGATAAATCAGAAATAAATTAAGTACGCACAGCAGAACCTAACTTGATTGAAGTTAAAGATGCCAAAGAGATAAATTAGTCGAGAAGAAACTCGTTAATATGTCTGACAAAAAATGTACAATTCATGATGGATTAAAAAAAAAGAAGAAGATGCTCTTTTTAATTTTGCCTTAGAATATGCTTTTAGGAAGGTAAAAGAAACGAACGAAGTACTGTTAGCATATGCAGATGATGTAGACTTACTGGGGAATGATGTAAATGCAATTAAGAATAATGCTAAAAATATTTTTTTTTTCAAAACAGCTTAAGAGATAGGTTTTAGAAGATAGCAATGAGAAATCTAAAGATATGTGCTTACAGGCCGAAACCAAGTGATAACAACTTGTTTGAACCAGTTTTCCAAATCCAAATACTTTGGAGTAATACTAACAATGAAAATGATATTAAAGAGGAAATGAAAAGAAGGCTTAATTCATGTTACTTTTCTCTTCATAAAACTTTTGTCTCCTCGTTTCATATCTAAGGAACTAAAAAATTAAAAATTATTCATGTTCTTAAAAAATAAAAATCATCGGAAGTTTTCATTTCGCAAGCCACGATGAACTTAGGAGGCACAGGCTTGTATGCATTCCGTCTTTCGTTCGGAGGGACAACGTAACCAACCATTCAATGATGGGGCCTCCCCATGACGCAGTGGTAGCGTTGTCGCCTTGTGAACAAAGGGTCCCAGGTTTGATACCTGGTGGAGTCACATCGTGGTTCGGATCCCACTTTAAACTGTAGGTCCAGTCTCGATTAGTCATACTGTGCATAAAGTGGACTTAAAACACCAACTCATCAACAACAACAACATTCAATGATGATAATGTTTATGAATTTGTTCGGATTGAGAAAAGTAAAAATTATCATGGAAGAGCCACCTTCTTTTGAATATCCCCTTTCCTCTGTTCATATTTTCCGTCCTTGATTTCTATTATGTTTCCCGCTCGTCAGAGTCAAGCGTTCTTTTTTTATCACAGCTCTTCGTTTTCATTTTTCTTTCAACGTACAAATTCATGTTATCATGTCATGGAAATTCTTCTCCTTTTTGCATTGCATAATTGAAGATTTGAAATAACACAGGATGATGAAAATGCTATTGGCAAACTTACGAAGAGAATAAATTTGTAAGAATTCCCTTGTCAATATGAATGCCTTATTACTAACTTTGTTTTTGTTTAATACGTGAAACCATATTACATTGAATATTAACTAATTAATTAATTCTCTACCCTTCTTGAACCCGAAAGTTCGATTTGTCCTTATCCTGAGCAAGATCTATATATATATTTTTATTTTTTTAGTTCCTTAGATATGAAACGAGGAGACAAAAGTTTTATGAAGAGAAAAGTAACATGAATTAAGCCTTCTTTTCATTTCCTCTTTAATATCATTTTCATTGTTAGTATTACTCCTAAGTATTTGGATTTGGAAAACTGGTTCAAACAAGTTGTTATCACTTGGTTTCGGCCTGTAAGCACATATCTTTAGATTTCTCATTGCTATCTTCTAAAACCTATCTCTTAAGCTGTTTTGAAAAAAAAAATATTTTTAGCATTATTCTTAATTGCATTTACATCATTCCCCAGTAAGTCTACATCATCTGCATATGCTAACAGTACTTCGTTCGTTTCTTTTACCTTCCTAAAAGCATATTCTAAGGCAAAATTAAAAAGAGCATCTTCTTCTTTTTTTTAATCCATCATGAATTGTACATATTTTGTCAGACATATTAACGAGTTTCTTCTCGACTAATTTATCTCTTTGGCATCTTTAACTTCAATCAAGTTAGGTTCTGCAGTGCGTACTTAATTTATTTCTGATTTATCTCCTACATGAACATTTAGAACGTCATTAAAGTAGTTCTTCCATCTATTTAAAATAGTCAGCCATTTTTTTTATGAAGTTTACTTTAGGTTGCCACCCCTTTCTCAATTCATTTGCAGCTCTGATACTTTTATTTCAATTTCGTTAATTTTACTTTTCAAGTAATCTTCTAAACATGGTGTTCTTTAACCACCTAAGTCTATTTCTATTTGGTTATGCGAACCATGGCTTACTTTTTCTTGATTTATACTTCATTTAACTGCTGATTCTATTACACCCTTATAGTTAATACAACAAAGAGCATTAGATTTGGGTCATCACAATGTTACGTAATAACTTGTTGTAAAAACGTTGTGCAATAGTATACCCTTATAAGTAATACAATTAAGGGGTGCTTAATATGAGTCATCACAATGTTATGTAATAACTTGTATTGTAGGCTCCACGTCATCGCCATGTTACACTCGCCATTGTTTTTTTTCCAAGTCCATTAATTGTTAGGTTAAGTTGTGTCACGTAAGATTGTGAGCCTCATTTATTGATTGTTAGGTTAAGTTGTATCACGTAAGATCGTGAGCCTCGCCATAGTAAATCGAAGGGCTCATACTTTTCTGTTTAGAAACGCTCCAATTACCCTTCTACTCTAAAGCACGTAGAGGCTCTCGTGTAGTTTAGCACGTAATAAAAAAAAATGCAAAATACCCCGACAAAGTTTCAGCTACTAGGACCTCATTACCATGAGCCTAATCCTAGTAAGTCACATACACACCTGTTCTTCGTATCGCATATGGTAGTAAGTCAGATGACATACTGGGAGAATCACATTTCCCCCAATGATCCCACCACAACAAACGTCGCACATGCTAGAAGAAACAGGATCAGGATATTTTATGCTAAATTTACGGCTGCCTGTATGCAGTTATAGGCAAATCATTAAAAGAGCGCTCTAATATACAATGATTTCTCCTGCCATGTACCCTAACATACAATTTAACATAACAAGTAAAATTTTGATTCGTCTATATATACTCAACAAAACTCAGAAACTGTCATACGCGAGAGCTATATATTTTGCAACAACTATAATTACCCAACACTAGCAACAAGAACAAAAAAATTATATCAATTACTTGTATACTATTAATTAGTAACTTTAGATAATATTAATTATTAGTTTTCAGTTGTAATTAATTTAAAAAAAACAATTAATAACATGTTAGGTGATGAGAACCAATTGCAAAAAAGCATTGTATTTTTGTTACACACAAACAAAGCACCACTTAGTTCACAAAACATCTAACATATTGGTAGATAGTTACATGGTTCTATCACCGAGTTCAGATGTTTACTCATTGATGACTCCGTCGTTGTCGTCTCCCCTTGTCGATTTTTTGGTGACGTAGAGTACGCGTAGAGAGGTCGGGTTTAATGTGTCGGTCGAGTCTTGGTGTCCTCTGTCCACCCATACCAAAATGAACATAGGTCGTCATGGAACCAATCGAAAATTTTCTAAGTCCACAGCGTTAAAAAAAAATCTAAAATTGCAAATATCTCGAATTTTTGACAAACAGAGGTGTCCCTAGGACAATAAACAAACCCTACAAAAACAGAGACATGGACATAAACATTACACATTCGGAAATCCAAAATAGCGACCGGAAGTGGGGTTATCTTGGAAACGGTAAGACTTAGGAAAAATCTGTTTGCGGATTCATCACGTACGCCTATACGTGAGAAAAAGTTTGAATAGAACCTATGCTCGGAAATCCAAAATGGCGACCGGAAGTGTTGTTATCTTGGAAACGGTAAGACTTAAGAAAAATCTGTTTGCGTATTCATCACGTACGCCTATACGTGAGAAAAAGTATGAATAAAATCTATGCTCGGAAATCCAAAATGGCGACCGGGAGTGGGGTCATCTTGGAAACGGTAAGACTTAGAAAAAATCTGTTTGCGGATTCATCATGTACAGCTATACGTGAGAAAATATATGAATAGAGCCTATGTTCGGAAATCGAAAATGGCGACCGGAAGTGGGGTTATCTTGGAAACGGTAAGACTTAGGAAAAATCTGTTTGCTGATTCATCACGTACGCCTATACGTGAGAAAAAGTATGAATAGAACCTATGCTCGGAAATCGAAAATGGCGACCGGAAGTGGGGTTATCTTGGAAACGGTAAGAGTTAGAAAAAATATGTTTGCGGATTCATCACGTACGCCTATACGTGAGTAAAAGTATGAATATAACCTATGTTCGGAAATTTGAACGAAGCGAACAGGGAGATCGAATACGACGTGGACGTAGGCGACGGGTTCGTTCATCCTCACAGAGCGGACCTCTACCTTCAATTCGACATGGTGAAGAAAGAAAGCGGAGACGCGTTTCCCCCCGCAGCAGCAAATTTGATACTAGTGGACAACTTCGTGCCTCACCTGTTCTTGCAGGTGGAGGTGAGGAAACACAACACCGTCATCGACAGAATAGATTATCCAGGCATCACGTCGATGGCAGTGGGAACATTGAAATTGTCCAAAACGGACGCGGCATAGTATCAGGCGGGAGGATTCGAAGCGGGAACGAAAATATCGACGAGAAGTCACACGGTGCTCTTTCCCATGCGTCTGCTGCCCGGTTTCTTCTCGGACTACAAGGAGATCATGTGGAAGGGAGGAGTGAGAGTCACATTTCGAAGAGCGGCCAACGACAACGACGCACTGATGCGATACAGCAACTTGAACGCGGACGGCACGCCGCTGCCCAACACCTTACCCGAAGCAGCCAAGTGCGTCATCCGGAGCATGGAGTTGAGAATGCCGATCGTGGAATACGAAACGAATTACGCCCTCAAGAACAAAGCGGAGATCTTGAAAAGTCCGCAGGTGCCGATTCACTTTCACGGTTACCAGAGCGTGCAGAAATTAGCGTCGGGAAGTCATCTGGAATTCGACGTGACGACGCAGTTCAACAACATACAGTTCGACATGCCAGATTTCGTTGTAGTGCTCTTTCAGACCGGGCGCGATAACAACCAGGAGAAAGATTCCAGCAAATTCCACGACTGCAAGATCAAGAACGTTTATCTCAAGAATGGAAGGAACGAAGTGTTCCCGCGCGAAAATTACAACCTCGACATGACCAAAGATGATTACCTCAAACTTTACGAAGCTTACACGGCTTACAAGCGCGTGACCGAGGGAAACGTGGACATGTACTACACGCCCAGCGAATTCAAAGCACAAAGACCCATGTTCGTCATCAACACCACGAAACGGAAGCAGGTCGTGGTCAACGATCGAACCAACATCAAGGTGGTCTGCGAGTTCAACAGTCCGTTGCCCGAGGATACTCTATGCAGCGTCATCCTGGTCGCCGAGAAGTCCTTCGTCCACGACGTGAACAACGAGAGGGTCACGGAGCAGTTTTAACAGGTTTAACATCTTTTCTTGCACAATCAGTTACAATAAGAATTTTGTACTATCACAATCAGTTACAATGGCACAATACGAATTTCACTTATTCAGATCAGTTACAATGTCAATTTCACCAGTTATCAGTTACAATGTCTTTTTTTTCATCAGTTTTTGCACTATAGCACGAGACAATCAGAATTTGCACAAAAATTTTGTTTCTTTTTTTTTACATGAGAAAATTAACAATAAAATTCTTTCTTTTTTTATCGTTTCAGATGCTGTCGAACATCAAAAACACATACACATACAAACACTAGAAAAAAAAGCATGCAACTTTATTTGTAACACACACATATTCTCCATCTTCATCAAGAAAATATTATAATAAACATAATTTTTATCTATCTCACAATAAAACGCTATATCCAAAAATTTACAACATCAAATAACACTAGAGTCGTTAGTACACGTTGCATGCATTACGGATGTCCTCTGTAGAGTTTCATGGAAGTTTGAGAGAAAAAAAACACGTGAAACTCTATAGAGGTGTGGTTATCTACAACCGCAGCATTTAGAACCTTTACTTTTTTGGTTGGGCACCACGCACCCTGGCGAGGTTATAGGGGCCAGGAATCCTAAAAAAAAAAAAATATTATTTTGTTTGTTTGCTTGCGTCACAATACGGAAATAATGAGAGGCACGCGCGCGCATATGTGTGTGTGTGTGTGTGTGTGTGGCATATCGTTCGCGAGAGGTTTACAAAGCTCGCGATATATAAACATTGGTCCCGGACTTAGAAAAAAATTACGATAAGGTGCATTCATCCTTCAAGGATGAGAAAGTGAATTTACTCATCACGGCTTTTCTGCACCGTGAAACATCGTCAGCGCAATAAATGAGGCGCGGAACGTGGAGAGAAAGTGAGTTTTTGAGGTTTCGATGCGATTTTCTGAGGGGTCGAAAAATCAGGGTTGCAGTCAAAGATACATTTACTATCTACTAATATTGTTCGAATCATAAAATTTTACTTTTCGCTTAGTTGCTCTTGAAAATAATGTGTTAACCTCTACAACAAACTGCAAACAAGGGCTAGGATCCCTCTGGCCTATTTAATCGCAAGTTATTCCTAAGATTAAGGAAGCACAATACTTGAAATATTCTGTTCCTATGCCAATGTATGAATCCTAACAAGTCTTCCCCAAGAAGGAATACCTAGGTAGTCATCAAACAAAGCCATCGAAATGTATTTTTTGTTGTCACAAACAATGGCGATATGTCATGATCTTTCTCCATACATCCATCATGGCATGAGGCCAATCATTTTTCCCGTAAAATTCAACTCATATTCTTCATAATGTCAGAAACCTGAAATCGAGTTAACCACATGGTATCTCTAGATCGTAGATCAAGCTAGTCGAATGCTTCCACTAGCCTTTTATGGATGCCACCTTCAGACCTGAAACCTAGTACATCATTCAGTACTAACTTTTCAACAATGAGGTATGCCAATTTTGAACTAGATTTTAGCCATCTAATTAATTAATCACAATTATTCCGCTAACTGAGAAGTGAAATCCCCTGTTAGCGTTTATGTCAATAGCAACTGATTAACCGCCGAACTTCTGCGCCAGTCTAAAAACATGACGTCCCTGAAAAGTTGTTTGCTTTCCAAAATAGTTTCAAATGACAATGTATACCTGACGTACTAGTATAAAATATACTGAAAAGAGGTTTACTTCTGGAGCAACCAACATATCCCCCTACGACATAAGTCAAACTTTATTTCCCGACAACGACGCTCTAAACCAACGCATGAGTATTCAGTGGGCCTTTCGTATTTTGAGCTAAAAGGAGACTTCATTGACTAACTCCTCTGACTTTGAATTTTGTGCTACATTATTTACAAATCCCATGGAATTTTGCTTCCTAAAAAGTACAGGCTATTTTTTGACAATAACATTTTCCAAAGAATACTAAATCACGATGACTTATATTGGATCACCGAAAGTCGATGACAAATTGTTCTCATCTTGCTGACAAACATATTCCAAGCGGGATCAGAATATGTGATTCCTCAGATCGAGTTTGCATTTAAATCATTCGAATTTCTTATAAAATAACCAAATTACTCTTTGTTCAGAGAATCGCATGTAAGATGCATTTAGAATATTTTTCAATGAATGCTTTTCCAACAAAAACTCTCATTGTGTGGTTTGAATTCTACGTTAAAATCATCACATGATACCTCGTCTGATTTTTGCTTATGAAAAAATAATTTGCCAGTATTTGTTCGCAAATTCAGAACATATTAAATAGACTCTTTTTTATCAATTAGGTGTAGCACTAACATCTATACTGCCCTCCGAAGGAGTTACATTCTTTATTAATACATTCAATTTTGGAGATCGAACTATGTCCTGGGGTTTGATGTATTTGCCATTAGGGCAAGGTGCGAATTTAATACTCGACCCTAAGAATAGTTACGGCTGGCACTTAGAATCATCCCATTAGTTTCATTTTTTTTCAATTGGCCATTTAACTTTGTATTCCCATGGCGAGTGTTAGAAATAATTCTATTGATCTGTGCAAATTAAACTTTCAATTGTACTCGTTACTGAGGATTCTCTGCTAGTGAAACTATATATTTGATTAAATCTCTACTGCAGAGAAACTGAGAAACCTCAGCATCAGAGTCGTCAGTGGAAGTAGCTTTATACACTAATCTTACATTCCGATACTCTGACGTAAACTGAGCGAGACTAATATTTAATGACGGTTAAGAATGTTTTAATGTTAGTGAAATAATGATCACATTATTGAATTTATACATAGAGTATTACAACGCTTCAACCCGAATATATACTTTACAGCAAATTATCAACAAAGGGAGACATACACGCAAGATGTTAAGAAAAGACTTGGGTTACATGTTCTCGTGAATTATCTTCTTTATTAAGAGACGTTGTCCCAATTTGTTTGATATTGGTCTAACTAATGTAATTAATCGGAAGTCTGGGTTGAACCATTATTGTTAATAACTTCAAAGTTCATGTCTTTGAAATCTATTCGTAGCTTTACATTGCATATTTTAAATTTATTTCCAACCTCAGAAACGGATAGCTAAGTATTAGCGTTTGGAAATTATTATTTTCAAATTTTCCTTTCGTCGTTTTTCTTATTATGTTTTTGGATTATTTTGTTTGGTGCCCTTTTTAGGAATAATCACTAAATTTATTTCTATATTTCCCATCGTTATTTTTTAGAAATTAGCATTATCGTGATATTTTTGTTTAAAAATTTTCGACAAAGTTTGTTTTAAGTAAAGCAAATTCATTCCATTGTGACGGCCATGAGTGAAATAATATCGAATTTCATTTTGATTTACGAAAATTACATAATCAAACACCATAACGCAATTTTCATGACATTGAGAGGAGGGATGTCAGGAGAAATACGGCTAGATTTAGATTATAGTCATGGACGTCCGCAGGATTTTTTCCAGGGAAGGGCAAGGAAGGTATTTTTTCCAGGGGGAGGCCAAACAAGGCACATTTTCTCCAAAAAGTGTTGTTCTCTAAAAAAAACATTGCTTAAATTTGAATTTATGATGTTCATGCAATAATTAACACATATTATTGTGGCTAAAATGAAAGTATATGTGTGAAATACATCATTTTTGGTTGACTTTCATTTTCCAGGGGAGCCACGGCCTCCCTTGCCCCCCCTTCCGGACGCCCATGATTATAGTATAATTCCATCATTTGTTTTTATTTAGGTTGCTCTAGATATAGCAGAATGTGTACTCTACGCAACACCTTATTTGTCCGCCCTGAAGAGAAGTCTTTAATTCGTAAATTTGGCAACATAGCACTTCAGAACCAGCAAATATTATCCAACTTAGCAACAGTTTATTTTATCTAAATGAAAAAGCTCTTGTGAATATTTTTCATTGTTTCACATTCCATGAAGTTAGAAACCCTAAACCAGTAATACAAAAATGAAACAAAGATCGTAACTTGGAAATACGAATGTTGAACTATATTACAATTCTTCGTTCTGAAATTGAAAGTAGGGGAATTTATGTGTCGTTTGAAACCCTGAACTGGTTCTCCTCCACCTGGAGAGAATTGCAATCACATTTGAATGCAATGAGGCAAATTTCTCACAATTTTTGGTGAAATTACAGTAAAGATACTTCGCACAATACCGGACGATTTTGCAAATTGCGCCATTTCTTGATCTGTGGTAAAAAATGGTTGAGAACTCAGACACAATGTTCTTCCAACTAAGATCAACTTGTTTTACAGAGTTGTACGTTACTAAACTCCTGCATCAGTTGGTTACACGGTATTCCTCTTACACTTTTTCGTCAAGAACGAAAAATTGTAGGTTCAAATCCGAATACGATTATATTAAATCACTTTAAATCAGGGAGTCGTAAAGTAACGAAATGAAGCGGTATTTTCAATTACGGTTTCCGTGACGTTACAACCTGAAACAAAATATTTTTTTTTCGTGAACAGAAACGTTACCTTACGTATATGAAACATTACGTTACAGTTGTTCATAACGGTACCGAACCATAACTGATTTGTAAAGCAGTAGGTCGTTAGGTGACGCTTTAACGTTACATCCATTGCCGGCAACCAGTAACGTTACAGGGTAAGAAAGAGGTTCGTCACGTATTGACTAGTAACTTTAGTGTATGTGGAAAGTTATAGTAACGTTACAATTAACCAGTAACTTAATTGAGGTCACAACTGTAAAAACTATACACTCCTTTTTTCAAAGCAACAACGTTATTTATAGCTGGTATCATACAGACGTTCCGATGTGCAATACCGTGTCCGATGCCGTGTTCCGGAGAGAATAACATAGGTCTCTCGTATAATTGTGCTCGTTACTTTTGTAACGTTACAGTTCTTTTCCTCCACAAAAGTCTGTTTCGAAAAAGTGATAAACATATCCGTTACGAATAGTAAATACCGTTATCGAAGGCATTTTCGAAGAAGTCTCATAATTATGATCGGTAGCATACTAACATTACAGTACTTTGACCCCTTGAAAGTCACTAAGTTATAATACTCCCTCTGTCCCATAATTATAGTCCGGTATGCCAAAATGGTAGTACAGGAATGACAGACGAAGAGGAAGATGGAAAGCACAATTTGTACTAATCCTTGAGTAATAAAGTTGTATGACTCATTCCCGTGTTTCATGTTCTTCTTCTGTATACACAAGTGTCACAGTTTGAATATCGGGCAATTATTATGAGACAACAAACAAAGGTGTACCGGACAATTTATGGGACAGAGGGAGTACGTATTTTCATTTTGGATGTCAGTGAAAAAATTAACTTGTAAAACAAAACGTTTGAAAACATCCGTAAACAAGATTCGACGTGACAAAAGTTCTGGTTATTGGAATTTACTTATTAACTATGTATTTATCACATATATATTTATTTTCTGCATACTTAATCGCTTTATGTGATTTGTTCTAATTTGATTATTTATGCAAGATGAATTTTAACATGTATGTTCACTTTATACAATAGCAAAGCAAACGTTTGTTGAGGGAAAACGTTTATATCTATTTATCTCTCTCTCTCTGTCTCTCTGTTTACATGTGTTAGATCATTTTTTTTTAAAAAAATAAAGTTGTTTGGCGATGAGAATGATTCGTGCTTAGATTAAGTTGCTGAAGGACGAAACATAAAGTACCAACCATGGTCGAGCCAAAAAATTATCCGTGCCAAGCAATCGTCCACCTAAGCGAGAGGCAAGCTTTCTCCTATCGGAAGACGAAAAATAATTGCTTCTTGCGCGACCTTGAGAAGGCGAACAGAACTGATAGCAGCAGCACCACGCAAAATCGGCAAATCTGAATCCTGAAACTTTGTACACGTGACCTTCGATCACGAAGCATCCGAGTAGACAACGCCTTGGGGCGATATGAAAGGCACTTTTGGCAAATAGAAAATACGTAGAAACGAAATGTTGGATGGAATTGTTGTACGAAACAAACGAAACCGCGTTTTTGCAACTGGTCTGTAGCTAGACAGGGCCATTGGGCTCTCAAGAAGGCAAGAATTGTATGGAAAGTGATTCTCAAAGCAAAGCGAATCATCATTTACAAGGGCCCTCTTCTGCTTACAACTTTGAAAATTACTTTCAGTAATTCTTGTCTTCTTGGACAGGAGGTGCATTAAACTTTTTGGTGTAGAAACAGACAGAACGCCCGCCTACTTACCACGTTTGAAAGAAGGGCATAGAAAGACAAGAAAGTAATTTTCAAGATCGCAAGAACGGCAGTCGACATGGACATTGAGCAAAGTGTGACTGAGAAATACAATCGGAACAAAGGACAAGATTATTCAAGAAACAGTAATTTTATAAAACTTCCTATCATTAACTCGAACTCAGTTCATCCTTTTATCCTCTTTTGTTTGTTATACTTTTGAATTATTCATGTTTTATATTGCTTTTCTGCCACTTGTAGATAATCGCGATTATAAAGATGAATGATGATCATATTAAATCTATGAAGGGATGCTTACAAAAAAAACAGCCATGCCCAGATGTCTACTCGAACTTCAAATGTTTGGTACCGAGTGTATGAGTGGATCACTAAACGACTTCGGCCTTCGAGGCTATGTTTTCAGTTGCAACATGCAGTATAATTACGTTTCTACTACTCTGAATTGACCAAAGCATGTGGTATGTGTCCTTCATTTTACTTAAAAAGCCCCCTTGATACATGAGATACTACAAATATTTTCAGGCATACCCTCGAATTCTGATTGCCTGGCATTTTTTTTGTTTTTTAACTAAGTAATGAAGTGACGTTTATATTCATATTAGGCCTACGACTAGCTCGAACTAAAAACTCTTTTGAAATACTGTGTATATGTTATCCTTGGGAAGTGAGGAACTTCATATTTTGCGAAGAAAATATGTATGAAAAATTATATTTGTAGCAACTACTTGAAGAATTCAAATTATTATTATGATGGAATTTCAACTTACGTATACTCTGCATATAATGTGTTATCGGAGAGGAGTTTTTGTCTCGCATTCAATTTATTTTTAATTGATTAACTCGAGAGTAAGTTGGAAATATATAATGACGCGTTGTGGTGTGCTGTTCGATTAATCAGAATTGGAGTGAGAGAAATCTGTAGTTAAGTTTATTTATTCAACACGTCAATTTGTAACTGTGAATGCAAGTTTTATTTGATTTGGCAGTAAATCAGTCTGCTATTGTTGTAAGTAATAAATGGAAATATATATATATTTTCTGCTCGAGTAGGAATCCGCAGTCGTTATCCAATCAATCAGTTTCTGTGTGTGAAACTTCCGTCTTGGAAAGCTACATACAATTTGCTTTTAATAACAGCAGCTTCAAAATAACCTATCCATTCTTGTCATGCAAAGTAATGTTTGATTTTGATTTGTTATATTTAACTTCGGTTTTATGCCACTTTTGGCTAATCGGGAAGACGAGGATGGGTGATGAAATGACAAAAATTGATGAAAGGACATCACAAAGAAAATAATGCACAGGCTGGGATCCGAACTTGGAACCTGTGGCGTCGTATTGCACTGTGCTAACCACTCCGCCACGGAGCTCTGCAAAGTAATGTTTGACCATACATCGCTCATGAAATAAAAACATAACATATACAGTGGCTCACATTAGTAATCAAATACGTAGTATTTTGCTGCATTTCTTCACAATATTTGAATATTAACAACATGTACATAAATATAAAAGAATGGTGAAATATTTATACGCATTTCTAAAAGTTATGTGTAACTTTCTTTTAAATTTTGGGTGCGTCAGCACTTAGGCTATTTAGCACCCGTCATGTTATACGGGGTGCAGCTCCTTACCATAACAAATAACATAACTGCAATGTCGCTTAACTGAAATATTAAAATATTCTGACTTAGGTTAAAAGCTGAGGCTGTAAAGAGGCAGTCAGCACACATGACAGAAAGCAGGAGAACACACAGAATTATACTGGCCATAGGGCCAGTCGCCAGAGTCTTGTTAGTCTGCAAAGAGCAGTCCAGGGTGTACTACGTGGAATGAAGTTGAGGATTGGATGTAATACGTGGAAGGTCACCCCTTACACCCCTGTTACGTTTTCAAATCTGAAAATAGTTATTTATGTTTGGGTGTGAAGAAAGAGATCACTTTAATATTCAGACAAATCGTGAAAGCCTTCTGTTTCTGTTAAGCTACGTTTCCATTCTGACAAGTTCCAGACCCATGACGCGCAACATGTGCCGGCGCATGTTGCGTGTCATTTAGTGCACTGTTTCCAATTCAAAACTACTTCTGCAAAATACGACCACAATAACACTAGAGAGCAGGACCACAGTGTAGCGTTGTTCCATTGTGCTATAGAGTAGTCAGTGTTTCTTCTCTTGTATTGTAATAATTTGGTAGTGATTTAACTTGTGTAAAGATGAACAATACAACTATGGTGGGTTTTGTGGTTATGGCAGGCGCGTACCATGAACTTCTAAAAAAAGAGGCGAAAACGACTTAGATGGTGGATTAGAAGTTTTCTAGCGAAAAGAAATTCGGAAGGAGCGTATAACTCGTTGATGAGAGACTTACGTCTTCAAAGTGGATACGAAAACTTTGTAAGAATGATTGCAAGTGATTGTGCATTGTTATTAAATCTTGTTGGACCACAGATTGTAGTCGCGTCGTCTGTTTCTACTCTAGTGCGCATGCCCCAGGAACTTGCTGCAGACTGTTTCCATTGTCCGCGACGCATGTTGTGCGTCTTAATCGTTTGGGGCAATTTTGTCCCCGGCACTTGCGCCGCGACATGTTGCAGACAGTTTAAATTTTAACAAATGCTTGGCACATACAGCGTCGAATGCCGCGCGTCATGTTGCGCGGCAAATTTGTGGTAATAGAAACGAGGCTTTACATAGTATTTTACCGGTCAACTACAGTGCGGGGAAGGAACAATTGATGCTACTTCCTGACTACGTTTGTTACCAGTAGCTGCATTGCTCCCTGACTGAAGTACGAGAGAAATGGGTAACAAAAACAAAAATACAACATTTGAAGAAAGGCAGCTATTTATTTCTACCGTACCTAACCAAAGGGTACGGTACAGGGAAAAGGAAAATGTTAAGTACATGTAAGCGTACCGTGGGTGACGCAATAAAACGTAAGGAATAGGAAAATGAGGTAGATTCCGTATCTCATAAAATTCAACCAAGAGAAATAGGAGATCGAAATGAACCAGCTTCAGCATAAAAATCAAGACCCTTTCCTCATCCCCACTCCCTTTCCAAACCAAGGGCTCCGAAAGCTGCTGTGCAACTTGGAGTAGGCATTGGGACTGCTGTATGGTTCAGTAGCGTTTCGTCCGAGTTGCAGTTCGTCCGAAAGCGAAATTCGTAGAAACATGCTACAGTTCGTCCGCGACGGTTTAATGAGTTGCGTTTCGTCCGACCTTGGCTGATGATGATGAGTCACTACTTGACTAGCCAGTGGCAACGATGGAAATGTTGACTAGGATACCTCCGTTTACAACTTTTAAAACTACATTGCATAGACAGCGGAGTGTAGCGCAGGGAGTGCAGACTCAGACAAATTGTCGAGAGAGAGGTCCCGGGTTCGATACCCGGTGGAGTCACAAGTGGTTTGGATCCCACTTTGAACCGTAGGACCAATCCCGATTAGCCTTAATGTGCATAAAGTGGACTTAAAAAAATCAAATCAAAACAAATCGTCAAGAGGAAGTGAACTTGGATATTTTAGTCATGGCAGATGTCAACACTATCTTACTATCTGACAACTACGAAGGTGAGATTTGCAATTTCCAGAGGGAATGAAATATTAAAACAACAAAAAAATATTTTCTTGGATGGAGCATTTAAGAGTGTTTACAAGAGTTTGCTTCATTAAACACTATTAGGATGGTAGCCCTCGGACAACCGTAAGCTGCCTGTTCCTGAATACGGACGCGGAACGCTACGACACGTGCTGTACACCCGAAATGGTAATCTGGCGGTTCAGAAAGCGAAGATGAGTATGAGCGAGGAATGCTGAAACTGATGAAGGGACACTCACAGAGAACACTCATTCGCAGGTCGGGATTCGAAACCGGGACACCTGGCGTCGTAGCGCGCTGTGTAATCACTCTGCCACGTAATATTTTTTATTTATTAATTTTTAGCTACTTCCTTTTAAACTAAATAACTAACTCTCTAGCCTTCTAAAACCCGAAGGTTCATGGCTGCAGCAACACAGGCCTTCCATCTGTCCCTATCTTGAGCAAGTTCTATATACTCTTTTCCATCCCTACCGATTTCCTTTAGGTCCATCTCAACGTTGTTCCTCCATCTTCGTCTTGGCCTTCCTACAGGTCTCTTACCATCAGGTTTCCCAACAAGAATCCTGTAACTCCTCTTTCCTCTCTCATTCGTGCCACATGGCCTGCCCACTTAAGTCTTCTTGATTTAATTATTCTAATAATATCTGGACATGAATACAAATTATGTAGTTCTAAATTATGTAACCTTCTCCACTCACCTGTCTCCTCATCCCTTTTAGGTCCAAACATTTTTCTAAGGATCTTATTTTCAAACACTCTCAATTTATTTTCATCTTTCAATGTAAGGGACCAAGTTTCACACCTATATACTACTACAGGCAAAATTACTGTTTTGTATATTTTAACTTTTCGTTGCTGAGATATTAAACGAGAAGACAAAAGTTTATGAAAAGAGAAATAACATGCATTTCCTGAATTAACTTACTTTTTATTTCCTCTTTAATATAATTTTCAATTGTTCATATTACTCCTAAGTATTTCAATTTGGAAACTGGTTCAAACGAGTTGTTATCAATAATTAGATTTTGATTATTACCTAACCCTTGGTTTCGGCCTTTCAGCATATATTTAGTTTTATCTTTGTTAACTTCCAAACCTATCTCTTTAGCAGTTTTGAAAAATATTTTGGCATTACTCTTAATTGTATGTATATCATCCCCTAATAAGTCTACATCATCTGCATATGCGAACAACTGAGTCACACCTTTTAATTTTAGTCCTTCGTTAGTTTCTTTTACCTTCCTAACAGCATATTCTAAGGCAAAATTAAAAAGCAATGGATATAATGCATCTCCTTGTTTTAACCTATCATGAATTGTAAATTTGTCAGACACATTAATACCCACACGAATTTTACTTTCTGTTTCACTGGTGGATACTTTTATCATATTAACAAGCGTCTTAGGTATTCCAAACTCGACTAATACGTTATATAATGTATCTCTTTTGACCGAATCATATGCTTTTTTAAAATCAATAAATAGCTGATGAACATTTTGATTATATTCCCACTTTTTTAAAGTGACTTCCTTTTACCTACGTTAAAAAATAAATTAGAAAAATGAATATTAGTATTTTTTTTCAACATCTCCATTGAGAATGTAAATGATCTGTCCATTTTTTTTTTGTCAGAAAACCTTTAAAGTTTGACGTTATAGTTATTGGACCTTTGTCGCCATTGCAGTGAATGTTTACATCATTGCAAAAGCTGATATATCTATCTACCAGATAGAACACTGCAATTGAATGAGGTTAGGTAGTTGTTCTCTAATGGAGATAACGCAATTCCTTTATAACTTTGTCAGTTGATAAAATAATCGATTACTTTGATTTCACTATTATTCAAAATGTATATATCTGTTAAAAGCAAAGTAAGAACCGAAGTCCACCATGCCAGCAACACTAGTACTTGTAAGCAGCTCTCACAAGTGACTGAGGTTAGAGTGAAAGTTTGTCTTGTTTTAAGTTCACTTGTATGCACAGATAGGCTAATTGGGAGTGGACCTACAGTTTAAAGTGGGAAAGGAACCACTGTGCCTCCACCAGGAATCGAACCCGGCTAGAATGCAAGTGGTTTCCCACAGGCCCGTACCCAGGCAGGGGCCAGGGAGGGGTCAGCCAACTGGAACTGCCGTCAGCCCCCTTGGCACTGCCATCAGCTCCCCTTTACATTAGGTAAACTATTTTGCAGAATGTGTTTGCAGTGAAAAGTAAAAATGTAGACAACTCACAACTTTAAGAAGGATAAATCCCCAGAATATGAACAGTATCTATTACATTCGCTCATTTTGTTTATGAGCAGAAGTAGCTGCAAGTATTTAGAATATACTCTAGATTCAGAAAGGTCTTTCAAAGGTTAGCATCTTTTTCTGTATCTTCACTGTTCATGTTCCAACCTCCTGTTTAGACAGAAATCTGTGACTTCGATGTCATCATGCAAGTTCCCTCCGCATCTGCGTCAAAGGTCAACAACAGCTCCCAAGTTTTTGGAAGGAAGGGGAGTTTAATTGCTTCGGCCGGGGGTGGAATATACTGCAGGCAATGTGATTAAATATTGTGTGTTTTTTGTGTGTGATATACATATCTGTATCATCTAAAATAATATGGGGTGTGTAAGGGATACTTTCAGTATCAGTAAATTAACACTTCAAGAGATGTTTTAAAAGATGTAAAAAAATGTAGTATTTGCGTAGTAGGCTATATGATATTTATAAATGAATGAGCGCCCCCCCCCCACACACACACATAATTTACCTTGATTTAATATTTTTTTTAAAAACATGGACTTTGTAGTTGGTTGAGGGAAATTGTAGGCTGCAATTGTTTCATCTCTTATCGTCTGATGTCTACATAAAGCAAATTTGGTATGTTGAGTGTGTTTTTCGTTCATCTACACAATATGGCAGCAGCCACGAGAATGCAAACTCAAGACAGGCACACAAATTTGGAAGTAGTAAATTATGTATACGGTAGATGAATGAACAGCGCAAAATTTAAATTTACACACAAGTATTGCTTTGGAATATCTTAGCATGCTCTGGAGCAAATTGTGGTTTTGCATTAAAGGAAGACACGCGAATACCACTACTCACTCGCGCATGCAGTGATCGAAGTGGTAGTTTGTAGATAGTGTGTACGTTGGAACGAACCTTGGAAAATCGGTCGGGAAGTTGTTTATGTTATTGTTTCACGTATTTGTAGGTAGTCACACGTGGTCTAAGAAACAGAAAAGTCACATATATAATTCTCTCGAGGCAGTTTGTTGCAAGAACCTTGCTTGCAGGCCACCGACAATAATCTTCATGGGTAAAAAAATGTAGCTTTCCTGGCGAAGTGTTCTCGGCTTGCGAGCCAGCTTAAATCGGCGTTAGCGTCCAATGTTTCGAGCGCATGCATTGCTCCCATCATAAAGTAGATAGCATCCTGCTTAGAGCAATGTATGCGCTCCAAACGTTGGACGCTAACGCCGATATAACCTGGCTGGCAAGACGAGAACGCTGTTCGAATCTCCACAGGCATATAATAAGAATGTATCATACCCAAATGACACATCTGGCGTAATACCTAACGTGCCAAATTTTGGAAAATAGGAGCTGATAGCGTGTGTGAGAACCAGAGGGACTTAACTACAATTTATCTTTTTATAGGAGAGGAAATAATGTATACTTAGGAATATGACTCTTAAACGAGACTCCGCTTTACCGATAAGAATTAGAAGTGGAAAAATGTCGATTTACTCCAAATACTCTTCAGAGGATTTTTTCTAACAAAACTGAAAAACAGCATTACTGTAGTTACGTTCCTCTGATTCCCGTAGGACGATAGGTGAAATACATTTCATGAGTGAGGTTTGAAAGAAGTTGTGTTAAGATGTCAAACATGTAGGTCACAGCCATGCTGTATGAAGAAAACATAGAGGATAAGCTCCAATCACACTTAATCTAGGCTCACAACAAGGATAGCGGCTGAGTGACCATGTGTAATGAAAGGCAAAGAAAACAGTTAATCATTGGAAGAAACATTGAGTTTCATGTTTAAGATCAATCTATCATATGTATAATTAATGCAGTTGCTTATAAATATAAAAATGGTCCAAAATGCTTTAAAGTAATTTAACATATGAGGCGTTGCGGATACGAAGGACGAACTCAACAAAGTGCATTGTGAGGGAAATGCGTTTCAAGTTGCCAGGCACAGTGCGAACTCCACAAAAAACTTTGAAAATCACGCATGAAACATTCCGATCTACTGTTACCACGTTTTGTGGAGCTCGAACTGTGCCTGACAACTTGAAACGCATTTCCCTCACAATGTACGTTTGTTGATTTCGCCCTTCGTATCCGCAATGCCTCATATCGTCTCTAGGAAAAACCATTCAAACTAAAAACCTCGATTTTCATACTAAAGACTAGAAGGCATTTTCACCACATACTTGAAATTAGTTTGAGAAAATCTAAAATAAGAGGAATTCCTTTCCCTGTTCTCGTGTTGATATTTCCTGGCAAATAAGAGGCTGTCGTGGTCTATTGCCGCGATATACATTAAAGAAATAATGCTTTATACTCCGAAGTCGATACCAAAGGTTCATGGACGTCTGCAGGATTTTTTCCAGGGAGGGGCAAACAAGGTAGTTTTTCTTTTCAGGGGGGGCAAACAAGGTGCATCCCCCATTACAGTGTTGATTCTTCAAAAACCATTGATTTAATTTGAAGTTATTATGTTCATGCAATAATTAACATATATTATTGTAGATGAAATGCAATTAGGCGATATATATAATTTTTGGTTGACTTTCATTTTCCAGGTGGGTCGTGCCCTTGCCTCTCCTTCGGACATTCATGTAAAGGTTCTATTTTCATTTCGCGTCTACCACTTTCGGTTAATCGCGATAATAAGGGATGTGATAAGTGACGGAAGAGGAATAGAGATAAATGACCCATCCATATTTCCTAATCCGACATTAGACTTGGCAGTGTATTACGCTAACCAATTTGCCACGGGATCGGCTTCTTAATGTTTGTCTGCTCATCAAATGCTTGATTAGTTATTCAAACTACAGGGTGGCTCAATAAGTCACTTAACACCCTCAGTACAAGGCCACTGCGGCATGGAATGTGAAAATGGCGATGACCAATCATTGCCTGGCCAAGGGGGAACAACATTGACGCCACCCACACGGTCGGCGGCCATCTTGATGTCCGCCATCTTAAATTCCACTCCAGAATTTTAAATGCGAAGGGGGTCGTGCGCCATATCAAAATTGGCTAGAATTTCACGAGAAATGCAATGGTGAAGGTTTTTTCGACGTATCTCTAACCAGTAAAGAGTTATGACTGAATTCTTGTACCAATTTGCTCCTTTTCGAGGTGTTAGAAAAATGCCTTAAAATTTGTTTAGCGCATCGGTAATGCATCGAGATCAAAGTGACGTCTAGGGAGAGAAGTTCGCATGCCATTGCACACGATTTTAATCTGATACATCCGAAGAGCTGCGCATTATGAATGGTTGTCGCGAACAATTTACAGTGTGACGCTTCCATTGAATTAAAAGTCCTTCGCAGTGACAAGGCTAATGTTTATGTTCATAAGGAAGTTTATAAACAGAATATTCGATGCTTTTTATCTGATAACCCATTTTCGACAGATCAAAGCTGAATGGTTAGTGTTGGTAAGTTAATTGTGTGGCGTGCTGTGTGGAACACGATTGGTTAGTCAATTTTCCATAAACGGAACCTTAAATTCTTAGGGCTACTTGGATTTGTTAAATAAACAGTTTTTTCATCGTTGCTTATGGAAGAAGGCACTCTTTACAGAGTTTTTTCAATGGGGAAGAACACCAGAACACTTATGGAAACGTTATGAACCAGTTTTTGTCCAAAGTTAGTTATCAGATAAAAAGCATTGAATATTAGTAGTGTTATTTGTGGTAGGATGAGCGCAAAAATCATACAAATGAAGAGCTCATATGATTAAACAGATTGATTTGGCTATACTTAAAACAATGTCAAGATGTCTATATGAATCAATTGGCCAAGTGTGCACACAGTTAAATCTAAAGAATCTTGAGCCCTATTGTACAAAAGAAGAATCACACAGTGTACAAATGAAGAGCTCATATGATTAAACAGCCCGATTCGGCTATACTTAAAACAATGTCAAGATGTCTATATGAATCAATTGGCCAAGTGTGCACACAGTTAAATCTAAAGAATCTTGAGCCCTAGTGTACAAATGAAGAAGCCTCAACAGACAGATTTGGCCATGTGTGCAAAGGCTGAATCTGTGAGATTGTTGTTTGATGTAAGCCTGCTAAAGATATCTAATACAATACAGGATTACCTTGGACAAAGGCATTCTGCAAATAGAACTGTTACCTGTTTTCTTCCTAATCTTTGATCAGTTTTATGCCTGGGGCAGTAATTACTTAGCTCAGAAATGCATTAGTCTGTCAGACAGTTTCGATCGGGGAGATCGATGCATTGCTTGCCCCGGTAATAAATTATGCACGCTTGGGGGTTTTTATATTCCATTATTGCTGTTATGCATGGGAGGTAATCTACACAGAAAAAAATAAGTTGAAAGGGAGCATTATTGATATTTCTGTGTAATTCTAGAGAAAATTTCTTTTGCATGCTCTTATGCAGGCCTGACACATGCCATTGACTCCAATTCACTGGAAGGGCATGAAACTTCAATTAATATTTCTGTGTAATAGGGGGAAATTCTTACTAAAAGGACATTACTTCTTTGCATAACAGCATGCAAGCCTGAGTCCAATTCTAAAAGGCTTTGCTCTGAATTAATATATACACAAGTGAGACTTTGAAAATATTCACTGCTAGCTGATATCCAGCTCAGAGCTCCCGGGTCTGAAGACCGGTAGAGAGTGTGGGCATAGCCCCATGGCTTATATGCCTTGTAATCAAGAGGCTCCAGGGCTCTGATACTCAGTAGAGCGTGGCATAGCCCCATTGCTTATATGCCTTTTAATCAAAGGCTCCTGGGTTTGAGGCCTCCCCATGGAGAAGTGTTAATATTGCTGAATTGAAATCAAAGGCTCCTGGGTTTGAGGCCTCCCCATGGTGAAGTGCTAGTCTTGCTGCCTTGTAATCAAGGGCTCCGGGTTTGATACCAGGTAAAGTGTGTAGGCCTCCCTGATGGCAAAGTGTTGGTATTATTGCCTTGTATTCAAGAGGATCCCGGGTTTGATACCTGGTAAAATGTGTGAGATTGAAATACATGTGGCAGAATAATATCCCCACACGTGAGACTTTGAGAATATTCACTGCAGATTTAAAGTACAACTTTGACTGTATTTAGCTGATATCCAGCTGATAGCTCCCAGGTTTGATACCTGGTAAAGTGTGTTATACAACAGCATAATATAGCAAAACTATTTTATATTGGGGATCACCAGAGCCTAGTTACTGCTGTTGTCTGGGTATAAAACACCAGCTCAGCCACTAACTGCTCTTATAATTGTTTTGGAATACTATCCATAGTTCTGTTTTTGGACCAAGAAATTTTATATAAACAAACAATAAAAATGCCAAACTTGAAATATTGCAATCAATGCAATAAAAATATATCTAGTTCTAATTGGGCTAGGCAACGGCATAATTGTGATCCTAAGAAATGCAGAAAGGCTACAAAAATATGTCCAAGATGCCATAAAATATTAAGCAAAGCATATTACAATAGGCATAAGTGTACATGTTATGTACAGTCAAAAACATTGCCCTCACAGCCATCTACATCTGGTCTGAAAAGGAAGCATGAAACACCTGTTAATGCTAGAGCAGCAAAGCAGCCACTCTATGCACCACCTATCCATAGCAGTTTTAATGGCCAACTTAGGGATTACTGTTTTGTATCAGAGCCAAAATGTGACATTAAAATTTTTTTGAACAGTATAAATTCTGATGTGCAGGCTATTCTAAATAAACAAAATGGCTCTTATAAGCTGTCCCTGAAATTGTTTACACAATATAAGAAATCAAATGGCACAAAATTTACACAGCCCCACATAACAGAAACTGTAGCTGTATATTCAAATGCAAATTTAGACAAAATAATAAGCAGTTTGATAGAGCAATAGAATATTAAACACTCTGAATTTGCAGCAAAAGAATCAGGATGGAGCCTATGTGGATCTCCACACAAGTTATATATTAATATTTCTGAATTCAGCCCAATACAAGGTTCTACATATCTGTTATTACCTGCCAATATTAAAAACAAAAAAGCCGTGGTTAACATAAAAAATAATGATGAGAAATGTTTTCTGTGGTTTATTTTAGCTGCTTTGTATCCAATTTTAAGGGATCCTCAGAGAATAACTTATTATAAACAACATGAACATGATTTTGATGATGCTATGGAGGGCTTAGATTATCCAATGTCTGTTCAGAATATTGATAAATTTGAAAAAAGGCCAGGGATATCAATGGTAAACAATTATCTATTAATGTTTTTATTTGTTCTACTGGCCGTGGCAATTGCTTGATAGCACGTCTCAGAATCAGTACACTTGATGATGATTCTGCTGTTCCGATTGATCTGCTCTTAATTGAAGGGGATAACACAAACCATTACACTCTGATACACAGTCTTGAAGCTTTAGTCAGAAAACAACTAGACAAATCTAAGACAATATTCAAGTTGTGTAGAAGATGTTTGACTGTATTTGATGGTAGAAAAAGGGTGAATAGTGTTTGTGAAGAGAATGCAGAAATTGCTAAAAACAAGTTAATTGAACATTTAAAATACTGTGGCAACCATAAACCTGTTCATATGCTTATGCCTAACCCAAATGAAAATGCCAAATTCAAAAAATTTGAAGCCTTGTTGGAACACCCAGCATATATAGTCTGTGATTTTGAATCAAACCTCAAACCCCTTGCATTCTGCAGACCAGATCCTGATGAATCTTCAATTACATCATACCAGTTACATGAACCTTCTAGTTTTTATTATGTTGTTGTACAGGATGGGGTTGTTAGTAAAGAATATTTATACATGGGATCAGATGCCATTAAAGAATTTGCACATAGAATAGAAAATGAGTGCCATAACATAGCATCTAATGTCTTATTAAAATCAAAACCTATGTTGTCTTTAACAGAGTATCAGATTGAAGATTTCAACAATGCAGAAAAATGCCCGGTATGTGATTCTGAATTTTCAGATACAAATATCAAGGTGAAACACTATTCTCATACAGATGGTAAATTCAAAATGGCCCTGTGTAAAAGCTGTAATATTAAGATCCAGAGACCAAAATTTGTCCCTATATTTTGCCATGGTGCATCCAATTATGATTTTCATCATTTGATCAGGTACGAGGGGTTTGACAAGCAGAATTTAAATATTTTAGCAGAAAATAATGAGAAATATATAGCTATTAGGAAGATAATTAATGGTGTTCCCATTCACTTAAGATTTCTTGATTCCTACAGAATTCTGTCTGCTAGCCTGGCTACACTGGCCAGTCAATTATCTGATGATCAATTCAAAATTACATGTGCTTTGTTTCCAAATCAGGACCTGAAATTAATTAGGCGGAAGGGTGTATATCCATATGACAATGTTACAGATTTTTCTAAATTTAATAAGTGTTCTCTAGCACCAAAACAAGAGTTCTACAGTAAACTCAGGGCATCTGGAATCACTGATGATGATTATCACCATGCCCAGTTGATGTGGAACAATTTAAAATGCCAGACATTTGGTGATCATCACAATGCATATTTAAAACTTGATGTCACTCTCTTAACTGATATACTTCAGGCATTTAGAAAATCTTCCATGGAAAATTATAAACTCGATCCAATGTATTTCTATAGAGCACCAGGCCTATCATGGTCTGCAATGTTTTTAAACACTAAAATGCAATTGGATCTGATCCAAGATCAAGATATGTATCTTTTATGGAGCAATGTATAAGAGGAGGCATGGTGCAATGTTCTCAGAGATATGCCAGAGCAAATAACAAGTATATTTCCCAATTATGATCCAGCACTGCCATCAAATTATATACTGTATGTAGATGCCAACAGCCTGTATGGTTATGCTATGATGGATAAATTGCCATATGCAGGGCTTGAGTGGGTTGAAGATTTCAATATTGTAGATCTTCAGGATTTTGATGACAGTAACTATGGCCTGTTCTTAGAAGTTGATCTGACAATTCCTGATGATTTACACAACAAATTTTCTGATCTGCCCCAATTCCTGAGGTTGAGTGTTCACCTGGCTCTAAACAGAAGAAGCTATTGATGACTCTAGAGACAAAACAAGGCTATGCCATATATTATAAAAACCTCCAGATCCTGATGCATCATGGTGTTCAAGTGAGCAAAGTTGGCAAAGTTTTGAGGTTCAGCCACTCAAGTTGGTTGAAGCCATATATTGATACAAACACAGAGCTTCGAACATCTGCAGTAAGCAAATTTGATAAGACCTTGTTTAAATTGATGGTCAATTCAGTGTATGGCAAAACCATAGAAAATGTCAGAAAACATACTGATGTTAAATTAATTACTGACCCCAGCCTGAGCAAAAAAATGATTGCAAAGCCTAATTTCAATTATAGAAGAATTTATGATGAAAATATGGCACTTTTCAACATGAAAAAACAAAGATTAAGTTTGATAAACCTATTTATGTAGGGGCTGTGATATTGGAATTGGACAAATTACACATGCTAGAGCTCTATTATGATGTGCTGAAGTCTTTTTATAGTGATTGTGTAAAACTGATGTACATGGACGCAGATAGCTTTATTCTTGATATTCAGACAGAAGATGTTTATCAAGATATGTCACAGCCTGCATTGCTTGAATATATTGATACCAGTGAACATACAAAGATTCAACCCCACAACAAAAAGGTGCCCGGCAAGTTAAAAGATGAGACACTTGGTGATGTTATTGTGGCATTTGCTGGGTTAAGGGCCAAGATGTACAGATTTGAAACATGTAATGGTGCTGTTGCAAAAAAAGCCAAGGGCATTGGCAGAGTAACTGTGGACAAAGAGTTCCAATTTGAAGATTACAAAAATTGTCTTAAAACCCAGAGTTTAATCAGAACATCAGAATGCAGAATTCAGAGTGTGGATCACTCGTTGAATACAAATGTTGTGAGAAAAGTGGCTCTGGACCCACATGATGATAAGAGATGCATTTTGTCATGTGGCATACATACTCTACCATGGGGGCATTGTGATTTGAAAAGTGGCAAACAATGCCCAAATACAGAGCATGATTTGAAATAAATAAAAAGCCTATGAACTTATTTGGGTTCAAAAAACAGACTATTATGGGCCTGCCAACACCAGCACCCTCTTCTGATATACAATCTGTAATGGCAAGATTTCAGTAGGGAGAAATATTTATAGAATTAAGCACTCAAACATGATTTCTGGCACTGTTTAAACTGTTTCTGCTGGTGATTGTTTATATATTGAGGTCCCAGGATCCTATGACAAGCTTATACTTTTTTATAGAATTAAGAATTAGATATTTTATAATAAATAACCACTAAAACAAAAATGCCTAATGATATATTTGGCCATACAAGGCATGAAGATCACAGTGATGAGATTCTGATGCTTGATGTCAGAGTCAAAAAATTAAGAAGTGATTTACAAGCTTTACAAACCACACCCAATGCCAGTCTTCAACTAGAAATTACAAATTTACAATCACAATACATGGACCCTCTTCTTAAAATTGATTCAGAACTCAAATTGCTGCTTCAAAAATATACTGACTTGGCTGCATTAGATAAGTTTCAAAGTTTAGAGGAAGCTGTAGCAGCTCTTCAAGCCAAATTTAAGACTCAGGCTAACAACTCTGAGCAATTGAAACAACAATTGGAATAGCAGATTAATAATGTTCAGGCACAGCTCCAAACAATTGTCAAAAGCATAAAGTCACAAGAAGATTTTGATTTGTAATTTCCACACTAAAGGAACAGATTCAATCACTACAGATACCTAATCTGGACCCTCTGAACAATGCCATAGCCGAGGTTAAAGAAAAAATTGAGACACTTGAAAATTTTATGAACAACTTGCCATCTTCTGATTCTTTGAGTGCTATAACTCGTAGTGTTGCCAACATCAAGCTGCAACTTGAAACATATGAAGATTTTGGAAAAAATTCAGAGTACCATAAGCCATCTTGAGGGTACAGTAGCTGCAGTGCAAAGTGATTTGACAAATGTACAAGAATCTCTAGAATCTCGCCTGCCTGGTATTGTAGATACCCTTGTCAGTGTCCAGCAACAGATCACAAACTTGAAAACCTCAACACTGAATCTGAGCTATCTCATTTTCATCACTTGATTGATGATATCCAAACAAAGCTTGAAATTTTACAACAATCAACAACTACTCAGGCAGACATAGCCCTGCTCCAAGATGCTATGCAAAATGTGGCTGATGCTTCTGAATTAAATAATGTGAAATTGGCACTTGAATCTTTGCAGAATACTGTATTAAATCTGCCTACATCACAGGAACGTAAAAATATTAAGAGAGCTGTGAATGGCATATTGAAATGAGAAGATATCAAGAATATCCAGACAGAGATCAAACAACTTACTCAGACAGTGGCCACTCTACCAAGTAATCAACATATTAATAAACTGCATGCTCTGTTTGAGGATATCAGAAGACAAGTCCATGATCTTACAGCTCAAAATTCAAAATTGGCAGTTGTTGAAAATCTACAGCAAATTGTAGCTAATATCAAGCAACAGCTAGGAAGCATGTAATCCAACCAAGCAAGTGCTTTGTCTGCTTTTGCCACCCAGCTTCAAGATATTGTGCAACAATACAAAAAACTTGTTGTGGACATAAAGATCAAACCGGGCCATGATGATGTTGTTTGGACTATCAATGAGCACCTTGAATCTGTAGCAAGTAGATTGCTTACAGCAGAAAAAGAAATAACTGGCCTAATCGAGAATCCTAAACATACAGTAATTCTTGAATTGTATAGTATCCCAACCAAGAATATGATTCACCATTTACACCAGGAGGCAAAATATAAATGCTGTCCCCTGCACAATTTTATTACCAGTTTTTTGTTGGGGGTACACTTAGACCAATCAAGATCAAATATTGGCTTCAACCACAGGCACACCACTACCCTACCTTATCAATAACAAATGCTGACAACAAAGCAAAAATCACCAGTGTAGAGTTAGAGGATTTTACAGACCCCAATATATTAGAGACATCTTATGCTGAAGATGATGGCTCTCTGGAATTTAATATACAAATAGGAGACAAATTGTATTTAGAAAATCCTCTGGTATCAGCTGCTGAACACCCTATAGTTGCTATATTCTTGTTTACATACTATGTCTAGACAAATTATTGTTGATGAATTACACAGACAAGCCAGACATAATTATAAGAGACTGCCAGTGGTTACAAAAGGCATAGATGATTTATGGCAGTGTGACTTGGTTGAGATGGCAAGTGGACAGCTGAAAAACTTAGACAAGATCAACAAGGGCTACAAGTATCTACTCACTGTCATAGATATATTTTCAAAATTTGCCTGGGCTGTGCCACTCAAATCCAAGACTGGAAAATGTGTTACAGAAGCCGTCAGGACAATCATCAATCAGAGTGGAAGATCACCACGCTATTTGCAAACAGATAATGGCAAAGAATTCTATAATTCGGTGTTCCAACAATTTATCAAAAGCCAGTCAATACAACATTACTCGAGTTACAGTGATCTCAAGGCCTCTATTGTAGAGAGATTCAACAAAACCCTAAAAAATCATATGTATAAATAATTTACCCTTCATGGTAATTATAAATGGCTTACAATCCTACCAGAACTTTTAGATAGATATAACAACTCGGTCCATTCCACAATCAACATGAAGCCCTCTGAGGTAACTTCATCTGATGAGCAAAAATTGATCAGCACTGTTTATTATCCTAGATACCAGCCAACAACAAGAAAAGCCAAATACAAGGTAGGTGGTCAAGTAAGAATCAGCAAATATAAGCACTTATTGAAAAGAGGCTTTACCAGAAACTGGAGCACTGAATTATTTACAGTGGTTCAAGTTAAACCTGGGACCCTTAACACATATATAATAAAAGACCACCGAGGAGAAATTCTCAAAGGCAGATTCTATGAAGAAGAACTCAGCAAAACTAAGCAGCCTGACACATATCTCATAGAAAAAAATCATCCGCAGAAAAGGCAACAAGATACTTGTCAAATGGCTAGGACTCCCAGAACACAGCTGGATCGAGGCAGACAAAGTGATACTATGAACACCTGGGATGTTATAAAAAGACTGCCAGAGCCTGAACATCAGATTAAGAGAAATGGAAAGCTGCTGCCTGATAATATTAGATGTCTTATTGTTGGGCCATCGGCTTGTGGTAAAACTACACTAATGATTGATAATTTTTTATTGGCACCCAACTGGTTAGACTGGAAAAACAGGCACTTGTATGTTTTCTCTAAGAGCTTGGAACAATTAAAATATCAGCAACTGATGAAGCTATATGATGGACTGGATATAGCGACTTTTGAACCTGATGTTAAGCCACTCCATGAATGTCTTCTTAACTCTGTTGTTGTGTTTGATGACATTATACTGGATAATCAAAACAAGGTTAGAAATTTCTTTACACAGGGCCGACACAAAAACATAGATTGCTTCTACCTGGCACAGACTTTTTCTAAATTTCCAAAGCAGCTGATCCGAGACAACAGCAATTTTATATGTGTGTTTCATCAAGATCAATCCAACCTCAAACACATACATGATGAATATGTAGGTGGGGACTTGAGCTACAATGATTTTTCCAAGTTTTGCAGTAGGTGCTGGAACCAGGACAGCTACGGGTTTGTCACAATTGATATGACAAGGAAACCCAATAGTGGCAAATACAGAAATAAAATCAACAATTTTCTAGACACTGAAACATATATAAATAACCATGAAAAGGCCAATTATTGATGATGTTAAATTAAGAGATTATCTTGTAAAAAGATGTAAGGGATGGAAATCAGAGAACCGAGGAATCTATGAACAGCACAAGCAAACAGAACAACCTATTATTGATGCTATTAGTGAATTAGGTAAAAATATCAAAACTGTTACAGAGCAAAATCAAAATTTGATCACAGAGCTTGTACCTGTAACTGCTATGAACATATTAGATTATCCAATCACCCCACTTTCTAGTATTCATACACCTAGTCCTGTTCCTCCTCGAAGAATTGAGGCTAGTCAGGATCCTATTGAATTGGGTCTTCTTGTTCAAAAATATTTAAGCACACCTAAAGACAACAAAGATGAGTTTTTAGGTTTATATGCTGACACAGAGCTTGATGGTAGTATCATACATAGAATTGCCAATTTCAGAGTAACATTTATGGGGGATCATTTAATTGTATATTCAGAATCTCATCTTGGAGAAAGAGGTGGTTTTGTTAAGTATCCTGGAACACCTGGATTGTGGGAACTGATGACTCGTAAGAGACCTGGCAGCTATACAGATCAAGACTATGAGCACTACAAAGAAATATTGATAAAATCAGATGCTCTATACGAGAACAATGATCCTACACAAAAAAGAGTCAAGTCTAGCAGTGGAGCAAAATACAACAATTTAATCAAGCCAATATGGTCACAGATCAAGACAGGTAGTGGGATCAAACAATACAACACCCTGCCTAAAGAATTTGTCTAGGTTGATGATGTCAGGAAACTTGTAGATAGGTTGCTGGTCATAGCTGGTGAAGAAAATGCCGGTAACCACAATTTTTACAATGAAAAGGTTGGAATTAAGGACATGATAAGCACCAAATTGTCTAATTTTATAGTGATTGACACTAAGGGGATTGGATATCTTATAAAAATTATTAATACTCTACCACCTAAATTTTGGAATATCTCTGAGGGTCGGAGGCTGGTTAATGACATCATAAACAAGCTGCGATTTGAGCTACACATACCAGGCTATCAGTATTGTGGTCCAGGTACCAAACTAGATCATAGACTAAACAGAGGTGACCCTGGTGTTAATCCTCTAGATGCTGCTTGTAGAGACCATGACATAGCATATAACACACATACCGATCTTGACAAGCGACATGTGGCAGACAAAACATTAGAAGAAGCTGCATTTGGTAGATTTGTAAACAAAGGTGCTTCTTTGGGTGAGATAATAGCAGCATTGGGGACTACTATAGCTATGAACACCAAACAGAACTGGGGTAGTGGTTGTAATAGATTAAATAAATTAGCTACAACTTAATTGAACTAGTTCATCCCAGAATATGTATATAATAAACCAATAATGAAGGCCAAGGGTGTTATGTGTCAGATACCTTATGCAGGTATTAAATCTCTTAAAACTATTGATAGTCTTCTAACCAAAAAACAGCGCAAGAAGAAAAGTTCTTGTCTTGCCAAGGGCCATGTTATGAAATTATTACTTAGTAACCCCCAATTAAAAAAAATACAGCAATCTAGAAAAAAAAATCACATATAGGTGGCTTCATTTTTAGTATCCCAGCTATTTTAGCAGAACTCTGTGCTGTTGGCAGCTTAGCTGGGGGATCAGCTGCTATAGCAAAAACAGTAATAGATGCCAAGAAGAGTAAGGCAGAATTAGATGAACAAAAGCGCCATAATCTGGCCATAGAAAAACAAGGCAAAAGTCTTAAGAGAGCCATGAATAAGTTTTAAAAAAAAACAAGAGCCGCTTACAAACCAAGATATTGAAGTTTTAATCAAGCCACTGGGCATCAAAAATTTTAGAGGTGTGTACATGTCTGATTCTTTACCAGAACAACCACTCAACAAAGAGTGTGGCATAGTTAATTTGGATAAGTACAAAAATCAGGGCACTCACTGGATCTGTTATCTTTAATATTTAAAAGATGAGGCATTTGTGTTTGATTCATTTGGAGGTATTCCACCTGAAAATTTTAGTAAAATATCTAAAATCAACTAATCTTTATTACAATAATGCACGTGTTCAAAATTTCAAAGATGTTAAATGTGGACATCTGTGTTTATCTGTTCTTAGATATCTGTCTCAAATAAATAAACCATCAATTAAAGATTTTCAAAAAGCCTTGTGGTATTTAAAACATCATGGGAGTATTCCATCTCACCAGCCAAAATTCAATATTGAAACTCAGATTACATGATGATATAGTGTATCGCAAAAAATAGCTCTCAGAGCATTTTATGGCATGTAGTTGATCCCCAATATTACACACCACAACAAGATTGCAGTTGGTGACCAAAAAATTGTAATCACTCCAGGGCAATATAATCTATCTACTCTAAATGCTCAGTTACCCAGAGGTATAGTGTTAACTCAAAATTCTGTCACTCACAGAGTAGAGATTGTGACTGCTACAGAAACAGTGGATCTGCGTACTATAGGAGAGCTGTTAGGCTTTGAGAACAACACAAAACTTGAACCAGCCATTAAACCCACTGCTATTAATATACCTAAATTCTTAGCTATAGAAACTCTGAATATACACTGTAATGTTACGAGGGTATGATCACCAAATCAAATGTCATAGGCACTCACAAACAAACTGGCATCATTGCAACATTCAAACCTAACTCTGAATTTATGGAGCCCATCATCTACACTCCATCACCAACATTATATTTTCCTGTGTGCCATAATAGATTAGATTACATTGAGTTGATGGTCACTAATGAAAAAGAAGAATTAGTTGATTTTGCTTAAGCCACAACAACTGCTATCATAGAGATTAATATTTAAATAAAAATACATACAAAAAAAATGGAAAATATTGAGAGTTATGAGCTACAATCATTCCCCCCAAACAGGAGGACATTTGCAAATTTAAATCAACCCAACACAGAGATTGAGGTTGATCTTGATGTAGGGGATGGCTTTATACACCCCCACAGAGCAGATCTATACATCAAATTTGATGTTCTAAAGCTCGATGGTACAGATTATCCGGCAAATTCAAATATAAGATTGGTAGACAATTTTGTGCCACATCTGTTCTCTGAAATTGAGATCAGAAAACATGGTGTTGTTATAAACAGAGTAGATTATCCTGGTATTACTTCTACAGCTTTGGCCACACTAAAATTACCCAAGACCGAGCCATCATACTACAAAATAGGTGGATTTGAGGCTGGTGATAAAATAATATCTAAGAACCACACAGTGTTGTTTCCTATGCGCCTGTTGCCAGGATTCTTCTCAGATTATAAAGATATTATGTGGAAGGGTGGTTTAAGAATTACATTTAGAGGAGCTGCCAATGATAATAATGCTTTGATGAGGTACAGTACATTAAATTCCACAGGGGAAGCTCTGCCTAATACCCTACCTGATGAAGGCAAGTGCATTATTCAGACTATGGAGCTAAGAATTTCAGTTGTTGAATATGAAGCCAGTTATGCTCTTAAATACAAAGCAGATATACTAAAAAATCCACAGGTGCCTTTACAATTTTATACATATCAATGTGTGCAGAAGCCTGCCGCTCATTCTTCAGTATACAATATGACATGCCAGATTTTGTGGTGGTACTGTTTCAGACTGGAAGACACAATAATCAAGAAAAAAATTCAAGTAAATTTGATAACTGCAAGATCAAAAACTTATATCTTAAAAATGGCAGAAATGAGGTGTTCCCCAGAGAAAATTATAATTTAAACATGTCCAAGGATGATTTCCTCAAATTATATGAAGCATTTACAGCATACAAAAGGGTCACCACTGGCAATACTGGCACGTATTACACACCAGATGAATTCAAAGCACAGAGACCCATGTTTTATCATCAACACCTCAAAAAGAAAACAAGTTGTGGTTAATGACAGGACAAACATTAAAATTATCTGTGAATTCCACGATACACTCCCTGCTGACACCATATGTAGTGTTTCTTATAGGTGAAAAATCATATGTTTATGATGTAAGAAATGAGAAAGTCACAGAGCAATTCTAGAGGGCCTCTGCACAATGCATTGTCTTAGTACTAGATATGCAAGTTGAGGATGGTGTCTAATTAAAAAATTGAGCATATTCCAGGTAACAAGTATTTAAGCATATATTAAATTATACTACTGTGTCAGCAAAAGCTCTTATGAGCATTTTTGGCCTAGTTTTAAGTGTAGCCATAACAATATCAAGAATACTATATCTTTAGCAGGCTTACAAACAGACTGAGAGATTCAGCCTTTGCACACATGGCCAAATCTGTCTGTTGAGGCTTCTTCATTTGTACACTAGGGCTCAAGATTCTTTAGAATTAACTGTGTGCACACTTGATCAATTGATTCATATAGACATCTTGACATTGTTTAAGTATAGCCAAATCAATCTGTTTAATCATATGAGCTCTTCATTTGTATGATTTTTGCGCTCATCCTACCACAAATAACACTACTAATATTCTGTTTATAAACTTCCTTATGAACATAAACATTAGTCTTGTCACTGTGAAGGACTTTTAATTCAATGGAAGCGTCACACTGTAAATTGTTCGCGACAACCATTCATAATGCGCAGCTCTTCCTGGATGTATCCGATTAAAATCGTGTGCAATGGCGTGCGAACTTCTCTCCCTAGACGTCACTTTATTCTTGATGCATTACCGATGCGCTAAACAAATTTTAAGGCATTTTTCTAACACCTCGAAAAGGAGCAAATTGGTACAAGAATTCAGTCTTAACTTTTTACTGGTTAAAGATACGTCGAAAAACCTTCACCAGTGCATTTCTCGTGAAATTCTAGCCCATTTTAATATTTCGCACGACGCTCTTCCCATTTAAAATTCTGAAGTTGAATTCAAGATGGCGGTCATCAAGATGGCCGCCGACCGTGTGGGTGGTGTCAATGTGGTTCCACCTTGGCCTGATAACGATTGGTCATCACCATTTCCATGTTGCGCGCTGCAGTGGCCTTGTAATGTGGGTAGGGCCTCCCCGATGGCGCAGTGGTAGCGTCCTAGCCTTGTAATCAAGGGGTCCCGGGTTCGATACCCGGTGAAGGCACGTAGTGGTTCGGATCCCACTTTAAACTTTAGGTCCAGTCCCGATTAGCCTTACTGTGCATAAAGTGGACTTAAAACGCCAAATGAATCCAATCCAATCCAATTGTAATGGGGGTGTTAAGTGACTTATTGAGCCACCCTGTATATAGGTAGCAAAGCTACATAAAATAACGAAACAGAAAAAAACACTTGACGTCTTGTAGTACTATCATCAACCTACAATTTCATGCTCACAAATCCACACAGGAAACTTCTTGTGGCATTAGTTTTACGGAATGTCATTGGGGAATAAAGATCGCCCATTTCCTGGTCCAGCTCGAAACAATTCAGGTGCCTTATCGAAGCTGCTCTTCAGCACGCAGGGTTTCTAACCTACTTCGTCGTAATTCAGTTGTTGTATCTTGTTTAATATGCTGTATTGCACAGCCAACCGCAGATTAAATAGGAGGGAAAAGATTTTTCCGACGGAAAATAAGTACGCAATGCTGCGAACACCGGGGCATTCTTGATAAAACACTTGAGGAGCGTCGAGAAAACTTTCCTGAAAGGCACAACTCCAGTATCGAAAGTCATGCTACACGTGGATTGGCAACTTTCGGGAGCATGCTGTCTGTCTACACAATTCTACACAAATACCTGTTTGAAAATGAATCTTCTGCTCGCATTTTAATCTTCAAATGTAGTTCTGACATTGTAGTTATTTTACAATTATTTTTATTTCTTCTTATTTTGCTCTGCTTTTATGTCACTTTTATAATTTATCGAAGTATGAAGATGGATGATAAATAGATTAAATTGATAAGGATACACCTAAAAAAAGATATTTACTGACAAGGACCCGAACCCGGAACCTAAAGCGGATAGGTTGGGGGGGGACCGTCAATAACTCCCGGCCACGAACTGGCTTATAATATTTGTAATTTCTCAGGAGTATTTTTTGTTCTGTTCATGCATAATGCCTGCTTTCGGAAACTTAATTTATAAGTGACACACTTCGTTCGGTGGGGACAAGCCACGTATTGTTTGAGAGGAGGGACACATCTCGTTCATATACTAGATACAATCATGGACTATACTTGAAATGGCCCCCCGATGGCAGTGGTTGCGTTGTCGCCTAGTAATCAAGGGGTCCGGCGTTCGATACCCGGTGGAGGCACAAGTGGTTCGGATTCCACTTCAAACTGTAGGTCCAGTCCCGGTTAGCCTTACTGTGCATAAAGTGGACTCAAAACACAAAATCAATCAATTATATACTTGAAATGTGACGTGCTAAACACTACTTTCGGAGATCAGTTGGACATGGAAATTTTGATATAGAAGTTGAATTTTCTCTACTTAGAATCATTATGTCCAAATTTTATGCTAATAGATAATCTCGCAATAACGCAAAATGTTTAAATTGACTCAAATTCACAATAACTCATATACAGTGTGTTTATAAATGAACAAAAATTAATAATATTATTACCTTACACGGGCAAAACTTACACCGTAAGCAGCAACAAGTTTATATAACTTTATTTATTTTTGTATAAAGATAGAAATCGAGAGGGGGTAATTGCCCCTCTGTGCCCCCTTGCTGGTGTTCTTGGCCGTCTGGAAGAAATAGTGCACGAAAGCCGTGAAAACTAAATCCATCTTGAGTATCCTTTTGTCTTGCTACTCTTACTTTCTGCAACCTTTCTTTCTATAGTTCAATGTTTGCTTTCCTTACCCCCTAGAATTGATTTCTGTACAAGTTTGAGGGCTAATCTCCTCTGCCCCGTGTGGTTGTGCCACTGCATCTTCTTCCGCCGTTGTTGCTTTGTGAACTTTCATCGGCTTCAAAATACTTCATTTTCTTCAAGAACATAATATCGTTTAATAACCGGCGACATGATTCCTCTACCCTAAATTTCTGGATTAAAGTATAATAATATAGGGGCATGGAAATCTGGAAGGGGGCGAGGATGGACACCTCTGCCCTTCAGAAAACGAATGTCGGCTAGAAGTATATATTTCACACCTATAATTTGGTTTGTCATAGTAATTTATATTAATTATTATAATGAGAATGCAGGAATGCAACAATTTCGAATTCAAGTTGTGTTTCTTGAGGGGGCAACACTATTATCGGGTTAATATGCTCCATGGCATATTTACCTGCGTGTAAAATATCGACAGATGTCCATGATTAGGGGGGGCATTTGTCTCCCCCCCTTGCACACCGTGCGCACGCCTATGGCTACTCATTTCTACACTAGTTGGAAGCTTTATTCAATTTCGAGCCAAAAATGTAATTTAATAGCAAATCATGGTTGTTAAACGTCCACGAACCCATAAATTCTAATGGGTTCTATTGGGTTCAGCAACAAGACCGGAACCTTTTTTATCGCTCAGTTTAAATTCGGTCCAAGTTGGGTATTGTTTCATTTCAATATGGAACTTAGACCGTCTTTAAATTGATCCGGAAAAAAGGTCCCTGTGCGGTACTTCAATTGATCCGGAGAAAAGGTTCCTGGAACGAATTGAAATACTTTAAACATAAAAAGGCTCTTTACAGTCCAGATCCATTTATACTTGCTAATATTCCCTGCTGAACCGGAATTGAATTGATTTAAAATTCCTGACCTTTCAACAACCTTGGTTGAAATTCTTTTTTAAAAAAAACAAAAAAAAACAACGTATTGTTAACGGCTATTTCACATTAATCCCACACGATATACTGAGTTATTTTTCGCAATGTTCAAATGAAAGGTAACAGATTTGGACTTTTCCTTTTTCTTCCTTGATGTTAAATACATTATATTCGTCACGCGCCTATAACGTTACTAGCTAACATTTGAACTGTTCTTTCCTTGTAACGTTAACATCTATCATACTGAATTTATTTACGTTCCTTATGCAGATGGTATTTACCCAACTGCATTTTGTTCCGTTCCGCTACAGTGGTTTACATTTTGTTACATTCTTATGTAACGTTAATTAACCATATTGCCTTTCACTTTATTCCGTTAAGGAGGATTACATTAAATTACGTTCGTATGTACCGTTATTTACTACCATGTTGCACTTCGTTACGTTTTTGTAACGCTAGTGTATACCATATTGCATTTCGTTACTACGTTCCTTGTAACGGTAGTATATACCATATTGCATATTACGTCATGTTCCAATGTGCTCATTTCGTTCCGTTCCTTTATAACGTTAATATCTAACATAATACTTTTTGTTACGTTCCTTGTAACGTCCATCTATAACATATTGCATTTCTTTATGTTACATGGGTACCAGCAGTTGAACCATACTCTTCCTCCTACAAAATGGAACGTACCGTGTAACGCAATTTGTGTACGTTACGACTCCCTGCTTTAAATATTTATGTGATACATTCGTAGAGGCATATTTTTGCTCATGTTTTTGATTTTTCTGTGATTGGTAGGATTTTTAGGAAGGTCTTTATTTTCATTCAGGTGTCAAAAGGTGTGTTGACACACATTAAATACTTATATGTCATAAATATATGTTCTTAAACAGGATCTTGTAATCAAGGTGTCCAGGGTTTGATATACGGTGGAGTCTCATTGCACAGTTGTTCGGATTTCTGTGTAAACTGGAGGTCTAGCCCCGATTATCCTATCTCTGCAAATAGTAGGCTTAAAACAACAATACAAATACACACAGACAAACACACACACACACACACACACACACACACATAAGATGTTGTTTGTTCGTGCTCCTCACTGCGGATCTAAAATACACGTCGGATTCTACATGTTACAACCACAAATCGTACACTATATTCAACGTTTGAAACTACCCACCTCAGAATTACAATGCATGTTTCTGCACATTTCAAGTTACATTTTCCTTACTACTATTAAAATGTCATCCGGAAATGCTGGACGTGAAGTACATAATTATCCAAATTCCAAGAAATGTAAATAAGCATTGTCGTTAAGGCCGATTACTTTCCGAAAAATGTATGCAGAGAAGTAGGTTTGAACCCAAGACTCTCAATTCCACAGGCAAACAAAATATACCTACACCATACAGCTCACGTTATTTTAAGCATTCGTTTCGAGAGATGAAGACATACGCATTTCAGTAGAGGTGATGTGCAGTGTGAAGTGAAATGTTTTAAGTTGGGAATATTTGCTGAGCCTTTAGGACGCCTGGAGAATGCTTGTGACATTAAAAATTATGACTAGGACTCGGAAGTTAATGACCTAAAAATGTAAAAAAATGACTTATACAATGACTTAAAAATTGTAGAAAATACCCACAAATAATTTTACGCGCTCATAGTAAAAGTATTTTTTTTAAATAAGTTACAATGTTGTTGGATAATTCGATAAAGCCGGTTGTTTGGTGTAGTTTTTATTTATTCTTTCTTCAAAGTTACATAAAATACAGTACATTTTTTTTCTATATAAATCATTCATCTCCCTTCAGAATGTGCCTTCTACGGTACTGCCAGGATTCGAGAATACAGCTGTCTTTCCAGACTATAATTTTTTTTTTATGTCGTCACTAATTTTTGATTTAAAACCACAGATTATAGCAATAATAGTGTTCAGTAAAAGAACCTCAAAGTAGGCTTGACATAAAGTATTTTTATCCATTGCCAAACATTTCAATTATGAATGATAATGTACTTTTCCATTGACCGTATTTTTGTTTCATGTTGATTTTGCTTAAAAGGACCATTCCAGGAAATTGTAATATGTACGTTTTTATAGTAAATGCATTTAAAATTCACGAAACAAGAGGGGAGGAAAATAATAATCGTCAAAAATTAAGAAAAACGCAACAATGTTTTTAGAAATACTGAAACGTAAACACAAAGCCAACAAAAAATGAGGAAATGCAAAATGAAAAGTGTCTTCTAGATCCAACTAAAGGGAAAGGGCATAATATCAGATTTATCATTGTTGTTAAGGCTAAAGAAATATCTCTTAACAACTTTTGCACTTAATTACTAACTACGTATAACCATTGAAAAAGTTGTAGTGAAGGAGGCGACTTACGTAAATTGTCTTTGCTGAGGTTCATATTTCGAAAATGACTATTAGTTTTCCACCACAAAAGTAAGAGTTTCATAGTTTGAAGTTCGCTTCTGAAGGATTTCCATTGCTGTAATTTTGCTTTCACACATATTTCGTATTTTATTCGTTAAATATCCCTTTCCTATGTCTCTCTCTCTCGTCTACAGTAATTCCAAGAAAGCTGAATTATCTTGGCAGTCGAGGTCTAGATCAACTTGGTACTTTTCGCATTCCTGTTCCTACTTTCAACGAATATGAAAAAAAGAATGGTACCTAAAGGATTGCTAGTTAAAACACGACTTTTACACACAATTTACAAAATGTGACAAGACACCAATATAAATGTTCATCACTCTACCTTTTCAATGTTTGTCAACCTTTGCTGAATTCTTTTCCACTTAAAATTTGCCATGAGGAAATTACAGAAGTTACATTATGTGTGAATTTGTTTGTGAAAATTGTTAGCCAATTTTAATATGAGCTACCAGGAGAAAAAAGGTAGCGTGTTTGATCGCCACGAAGGAGGTCGTAGTTCCTATTCTCCATCTAGGCAGGATTTTTTTTCAGGAGTATATCTTTGAAGTTATCATCTGTATAGTAAGGGAGAGTTATTTCGATGATAGGAGGAAATCATATGCCATGTAGAGTGTGCAGAATCCAGTTACCTGGAGCTAAGTCTGGTAGTTGTTTTGAATATTGCGAAGTTAGTGGAAAGATTTTTAGATGTGATACTCGTACCTTTTGTTGAAATAAGACAAACATTTTGGGTACAAACCAGTGCATAATTAGCGATCGTTCGCTGGTTTTGAATTTTGTGTTTATCACTAACTATATAAATAGCTATTAGTAGCTTTTTATTGCACCGGCCTCAGTTGAAATCGCCCTTTACTTATGTTAATTGACGATATACTATTAGTTTTAGATGCATCGAAAGGACGTGAGTGGATTAACAACAGTCACTCCGAAGGAACAAGCATAAAATTAACAATCTTATCAATTTGAGCTCATAAAACGCTATCCTTTGTTACGGTCATACACTACATAACTGCTTAACAAACTTGCGTGTGTGTGAGTGTTAGTATATAGAAACAATCCATGTTTTGGGTGCTAGTGAAGAGCATGAATAATACGTAACTTAGATAACGTTATACTTTTCTTCCTGAATATGTATATATATATATATATATATATATATATATATATATATATGATATGTGAATTAAAATAATTTGTGTTAACACAACTTGTGAAGAATAGTTTAAAGAATAGAAGCTTTCACTTTAAATCCTGGTAACAAACAACACCTAAGGGGAAAAATGCGCAGAAGGAACGTCCCTCAAAATGTCAATCGGCTACATTTTTAATTGTTTTATTATCGACAGTCTCTCTTCAACGAACAAAATAAGAAGAAGGTGGGATTTGAACTCGCGACATTTGATGTATGATGCAACATAAGGATACCAGCGTCTAAAGAACTACTCTACGTTAACTAACTGAAAACATACCCTCAAAAGCACGTCTACGTTCATGAAGACATCCACTTTCCTATGTATCAAGCACAAGTCGACAAGTCGTGAAAAATATTATTTTTGGAGCACTGTCTGATATTATGCAAGATATTGAAAATGTAATGTCGCATAAACTCCTCATATTTTTTTCTGGACAAACTTGATGGCAATTTCCTCCAGATGGAGATGAACTCTATTCAGTGTTTAAAACTCCTATTATTTCAAGTCGAGCAAGCAGAATCGTAAAAAAATCCTCAATGTTTTTTTATCGAATTTATTATTTATATTTGATTGTGTATTATAATATTGGGTTGTTGATTCTTTGTAAATGTAATGTGCGAAATTGAAAACCTTTTACCGCACAGTTTCTCACCTAGTGGAGGGACCAACTCAAAGTTTAGTACACTAATCACACCCATGTTCATTGGAGTATAAAACTGTTGAAGAATATTTTGCTTCCTAAATTCAAAAACATTGACTGGCATATTTTATATATATATATATATAAAATCCAACTTTTACTCTCGGGACTTCCTGATAACAAAAACACGTTGCTGAATGTGCTATGTAGTACTTTACTGTAAAATTTATGTAATTTTTTAATCCTAACCTCCGAAAGATTAATAGGGTTCCCAGACTAAAACAATCGAAACTTGAATATTATTACAGTGGATGATACCCTGAGAACAACGTAACAATCCAGATTTATCAGTGACTATGCGTTCAGAAGTTTTAAGAGATCAAATCCTTTCTCCAATGGGGGATAAATCGGGGCTCGTTAAGTTCACCACAGTTGGCAGATGGGTTGAGTGCGTGACAAAATCTTTGCTAAATGTTGTAATAATGTTGACCTGTTTGCTCTATCTCTTTCCGTTTTTGAGGTATGGCTAATTCAAGAAATTTGGGAAGGGTAGCCAAGTAGATCCTAGTACCACCAAACCTTGTGCATGGATTCGATAGCATCAAAAATCACTTATAAAAGTCAAGAATTTTGTAATTTTTCCTCTATCTCTTCCCTTCTCGAGCTAATAAATTAGTTAAAGTATTTTTTTTTTTTAAATAGAGATGAGACACTCTATTACCTTACTTGGGTTCATCCGTTAAGCCATCACCTTTGGGCCTCCTTTGCCCTGGTGGAGCTCGTTCAGGTTTTACCACCCACTAGTGCGTTCCGTCGCCGGCCCAACGAAGGTGAGGAATAATTGAAAACAACCCTTTATAAATATCCAAAGTTGACTGTTGGCCACGCCCCTTCACCTACTTACCAGCCAATCAGAACTCGCCAGTTTCACAACCGGGAATGTTTCTTCGCTTATCGAAACTCCACCATGCGTGAAATTTGACCTACTCTCTAAACGGGAAAGTTCCGCCCCTGGTCAGGAAACCTCCCGTGTTGATTAGGAAATTTTCCAAACAGAAAATACGAAACATGTTCAATATAATTAAATATAAATAATGCCAGGTAGGGTCGGTTCAAATCTACGAAAATGCTCATTTTCGTATAAAATCGTAACAAGTTTAAACAAAAACGACGTTTTGTAAAAACATAAATTGTTGATTGTAACCACCGCTAGAATGAGGTCTGTTTTGTGATTTTATGGTCCGAAATCAATGAAAATTCATAGTAAAATATTTTTTTACAAGGAAGAGAAAATAGGCTTTGATCCAGAAGGTAGCGTTTGGCCTACTAAGGATACAGAAAATAGTTGAAATTTGGTCCCTAGTGTAATATGTGAAGAAAATTGATTGGATGGGATAACTATGTTTGAAAACGTTCTGATTAGTTCACGTAACGAACACCATGATTAACGGTCGTAGTGAACTTATTATTTCTTACCTGATTGTTAGATTGTTCATGTTTAGGATGGCTCCATGATATTCTTACGTGCAACTATTTGGGCAGGTGAAATTAATATATTACATTGCAAGAAGTGTTTAATAATATTTTCAGAGACAGTTTTTAAAAACAGAATAATTCAGTAGTTTAAATAGATATTTGATAGCGTATTTTCACACCATGATCATCCAATTTGCATTCTTTTTACCCATATTTTGGAATCTTGTATCCCAAATGGATGGAGGATATTCTTGAGTTGCATCACATCATTTTTCACGTTCATGATCGAAACTGAGCATTTTCATAGCCTCGGCGAAACCTTACCTACCATTTGTTTTTAATTTTTTACATTTCCGAATAAAAATGTCGCAATTATTCTGATGTCGAGGCAATCAAGGAGATTTCCCAGTCTAGTCGCGCGTTATGTAATGTTGCGCTTAGCTGAGGGTAATTATCTTTGTAAGTATATGGGAAGGTGTTGTTAAGTTGTTTCACATCAAATTATATGCAATTTCAAAAATAAATGTATATAAATAAAACGTATTTAATTATTTTAATTATATATTTCATAAATGTGGTTATTTCTAATACATAAGTCAAATAGTACGTGTGGAATGTTTTATACATGATTCTAAAGTTCTGCCCTGTTTCATATTCACACGGCGTAAAATTATACCCACGCGAAAGTGTTGATATATATATATATATATATATATATATATATATATATATATATATATATATAAATACCTAAGTATATTTCCCGTATTCATATATTTAAAGTAAATGCAAAAATTAACAAACAAATGGAACAACAACCCAGCGAACCAGAAATCCGTTTTGGTTTTTGTGGAAACATCGACTTACCTCCAGAAATCAAGAACAAACAGCAATATTAAATATACAAAATGATGACAATAAATATTTTCTCCGGTGCATCATCAAATATTTTCATTTAGTCACACATTACGTGTATCTTGTTTCTCACTATGATCGCCCTGAATACATTGCCGAGTTTGAAAATCGATATATCGTATACAATTTCCGGTAAATCTTTCAGATATTGACAAGTTTGAAAAGCAATAAGGACAAGATAAAAAGCAAATCATAACCGTGCATATGTACAGCTACGATTAATATTTTAACATATGTGTACTTAGACATCATCAACCACCAACTAATGCATGTATTATTAGGTTTCTATATGTTAAAAAACAACATACGGAATATTCTTGCCTGATAAAAGATCTGCCACTTGACGAGGAAACAAATTACCTCTTGAACAAAAAAACTTGCAATATGCGATAGTTGTCTCACTACAGTTTATCGAAGAGGCCTTAAAACAAGCCAAGAGCAATTACAGGGAAATATAAAATAAATGTGAATATATTGGAGTCTGTTATCATGTTCCATCCGAGACCATAAAATGTCGTTTTTATTCTGCATTGGTGCAGCATACTCTTTCGATGTATGCCGATTTCGAACCGATACAATGCCCCTTGCCTCCTACATTCCAGATCCAGGAGAGCCCAATTCAAAGCATATTTTTAAACCCGTAACTTGAAGTTTTGCTTAGAATTTAGTACGTACCTATGACCAATATAAAGCAATATTTATATCGACGAGAAGATGCTTCCCCAAAAATATATAAACAACTTTGCGAGTGGGCAAGAGAGCTTACTCCTTTCTTAGAAGGCGAAAAACCGATGAAGAAGCTCGCACCGAAACAACAATTAAAACTTGAAAAAGCTTGAAGTTTGTAAGAAATGTTTTGTGTTAAATAAATGACAAAGTTTGCCACCACAATCATCAAACTGGAGATTTTATTACCACATTTGCAACACATGAAATTTGAAAATCAAGAAACGTTATAATTTTCCATTGCTAATTGATAATTTACAAAATGTCGATGCACATTTGTTCGTCAAAGAACTTGGACACGATACTGAAAGAATTAGCATCATACCACGCAGCAACAACATCATATTCAATTGTAAAACAATAGTTGATTATTGATAGGTTCGGAGTGAAGAACATGGTAATGTGGATTAATATACTATGCACAAGATAAAAACCAGACGGTGAACAATTAAAATATTTAATAGAAACTTTACGTTATGTCCGAAACATTCAAATACATTGAACTATGATATAGCAAGAATACACACAGAATACATCTGCTTATGATTTATCTTCTCCTGGCCGTGAAGACCAAGCCTTGTAGCCATACGCTTAATACCTGGACCGTATCATCCCTCAAGGTGTCCCCATTAAAAAAAATCAGGTATGCTGATGACCGTATCGATCTGGTGGGCGGCGAATCCTGGTACACCTTCTCGGAGATGAGGAAGGTGTACTAGGACCTGGTCCAGGGTATCCGGCTCTGCCTGGAGTAGGTTCTGGTACTGTTCCACCTGGGTTTGTTGAATTTCTATTTGGTATTATAACGTTGAAGTCGTCGCCATCTATAGTGTCGCGTCAAACACGTCTCTTCAACCACCTGGGGTGTACCACTCGTGTGACCACATCTTCCAACATTATCTCGTAGAGGATACTATCCCGAATGACAACTACTGGGATGTAATTTGGAGTACCGTGCTTAGGTGATTAAACCCAAACTGCTGCGTTGATGGCGAAGGTACCATATTTCCACGAAGAGTCATTCTGAAACTTTGCTGACTTCCTCGGCTTGAACGGAGATTCACTCGACAGAGGCACATTGTTTGGTTCCCACCAAAATCTTGGTCGGGCTGACTTCCTGGGCTTGAACGGAGATTCACTTAACAGAGGTACATTGTTTGGTTCCCACCAAAATCTTGATCGGTGTTACAAGACCGAAAGTGCTGGTAGGCTTTATTTTCCACCCAGTCGCGCGTTCCGAAGGATGAAAACAAGGTATCAAGTTCAAGCGTGTTCAGATTGGGTTTGTCAGTAATAAGCTTGACAATAGCTGTTTTGACAGTACGAACGTATCGTTCGGCTTAGCCGTTGCTAGGGTTGTGATAAGGCGGTGAAGTTACATGTTTGATGCCATTCTTAAGGCAGAAGTTACGAAATTCGAGAGAAGTGAACGTTGTCTGTTTTCGGATACGATAGTATTTGGTGTCCCTAGCGTGGCCCAAGATTGCATAAGCCAGCGGATCGTTTCTTGTGTGTCCAATGTGTGTACAGGCCATACTTCTGTCCACTTGCTCAAGGCGTCTACTATCAATAGGATCTTACGCCCTGCAAAGAAAAAATGGTCTATATGCCATCTCTCGTTCACGTACGAAGCGAGAGGCCATGAAGAATCGGGTCCGTTGCGGACCTTAGGAGCATTAGCTCGGCATGTATTGCAGCTTGTTACAAAATCCGTAATCTCTGCTGACATGCCTGGCCACCAAAATCTGGATAAACACAAATCTTTCATACGAGTTGAACCTATGTGCCCATCGTGTAAAGCTCTATGAATTTCATTCCGTTTATCTGTGAGAATGATAAGTCTACCCGACCACATGAGCGTTCCCTGCTCGTACGTAAGGTGAGCTCTTCTTTCGAAGAAATGTGAGAGCTTCTTCCTTTCGGTAGACGTGTCGAGTTGATCTGGCCAAACATTTACTACACAGGACACATCTAATGAGAGCAGTGGGTCTTCTGAAGTGGCGTTCTGTATTGAGTCTCGTGAATGAGGAGCTACAGCGTCTTCATTGGACCCGAAATATGCATGTAGTTCTTCTTCTCCAGCTGGTATTGTGTCACGTGCTTGCGTAGGCAACCTGCTTAGCATGTCAGCTACTTCTACCTTGCTGGAATGAATTATATTATATCTGTATGAAGATAAAAGTAGAGCCCATCTCATTCTTTTGGATGAATGTTTCGAAATGACTCGATCCGGAGAAAAGATAAACTTTACAGCACGTGCGTCTGTAACAATCTCGAACTTGGATCCGAGTAAAAATTTGTGAAATCGCTTGATTGCGTGAACTATGGCTAGAGCTTCTCTCTCTACCTGGGAGTATCTCCACTCCGTCTCACTGAAGGTGGTATAAGAGCAGGCGATTGTCTGTAGACCGCTATCGACTCGATGACACAATTGCGCGCCACAGCCGAAAGAAGACTTATCGGTGATAAGTACAACTGGCTTTGTTGGGTCGAATTTCACAATAGGATTTACCTGTCGAAATTGCGCCATGATTCTGTCGAACTCGTGTTGACAGTTAACGTACCAGTTCCAAGAGACGTTTTTATTGAGTAAAGAAAGCAAAAAGTGAAGTTTCGAAGCTAAGTTCAGTACAAACTTTCAATGAAAGTTGATCATCCCGATGAAGGAATGTAATTGTGATTTGTCTTGAGGTGGTGGAGAATTTAGGACGGACTCCAAGTTCTTGTATGACGGCCGTATACCTGTGGCATCAATCTTGTATCCTAGGTACTCTATATATGAGGTTAGGAATTGACTTTTGCTGGTGCTGGCTTTCACATTGTGTTTGGCCAGACGACCCACGACATCACACGTGCGTGTGAAGCATTCTTGCAATGTTTCACCTCCAACGATGACGTCATCAAAGTAGAAAGAAACTCTGGGAATGTCATCTACAATCTTCGCCAGGACCATTTGAAACAGATCTACACTTATGCCAAAAGGTAGCCTGTGAGGTTTATATAATCCCCAAGGTGTGTTGACGAAATTGATGCGTATTGCAGCTTCAGAATGTTCCAACTGTCCGTAAGCCGTTGAAGGTTAAATGCCGTAAAATATTTACACATGGCCAACTTAGAGAAAATATCCTCGACTCTAGCAATGAGAAACTTGACGTTTTCAGTCATTTTATTCACCGTTCCTGAGAAGTCAGTGCAGATACGAAGTGAGCCATCTTTCTTGGTAACATCGACAAGTGGTGATGCCCAATCAGAATATTCGACCGGTTCCCATAACCTTACTTTAACTAGATTTTGAATAGAATCCTGAACACGGTCTCGAATAAGGAGCTTCGTAATTTCTAGGTAAAATTGGTGCAGAGTTGCATCTCAGTGGTATATCGACCAAATAAGGTGTAACGGGCTTGGTCAAATCACCATCAAAGATTTTCTCGTATCTAGAAGAAATTTCTCGCCTTAGTTCGTCGGCACCAGCTTTAGAAATAGTACCTTGAACGGTGTTAGTTGAAAGAACACCGGCTGGAACTAATAATCGCCTCCAAGATGGTTGAATCATGTCCAACCACGTACGACCGATCAATGGATATAAAAGTTTCTCCTGACAGAGAAAGACAGGTAAAGTATAATCCCTATTGTCTAAGTATAGTTTGATGGATGTTTGTGTTGCAACACGTACATATCCTACGTTTACACCTTGTAATCGTAGGCTGGAATTAGATTTAACATAGTATAGGTACAACTGGTCAAAATACTATTCGTTGAAAAGAGTAACAGCAGACCCTGTATCTACTTCACATTTAACAATACACTTATTGATTTGGAGATTTATTATGAAGCTATCTGAACTCAATTGCTGCTCCAAAATGTGTTGAGTAGAAGTAACCAGTGTGGAATGATGACTGAGCACCTCAGTGTTGAGATGGTTGAAGCTTAACGTAGACAACTCATCGGATGTTTCGCTCCGTGAGGTTGAACTGGACGTTCTATTCACGGCTCTATCTTTCTGCTTCTTTTTGCATTGTATATTCCAATGGCCTTGTCGTTTGCAGTAGCTACAGGTTGCATTTCTTGCGGACATAGACCTTGTGGGTGATTCTTTGTGCAGTTGCCGCACTAGGAGTGAGGATTTTGCTTGGTAGAAGTTGAGTTCTGAGGTTGATTGCAGCTGTTCTGCCTCGTTTCGCCCGAGCGTGAACTCGTTGTAGGGCCTGTTTGACGATCTGGATTCATCCGCGTCAAATTTCTTGAGTTGGTGGCAAAAGGCACAGATTCTGTATTGTACTTATTCGAGAATAATTTAACTTCTCGCTCTAATAACTCACAATGCAATGCAATCTCTTGACATTTGGCAAAGGAAAGATCACTTTCAGATAATAATCTTGTTCGCCTATGTGGTAGCATATACCATGCATTTCTTCGTGATTGAACTGTTGGAGAACGTGCCCTTGGCACTGAGGCAAGGAATATGGTTTCAACACAATAGTGCAAAACCACATTTCGACCAAAATATTCTTCACTTCGTCAATGGCTTCTTACACAATTGGTGTATTGGTAAGGACAAGCCTGTGCCGTGACCAGCAAGATCGCCAGACATCACTCCCCTGTACATCTTTCTATGGGGAGAGATGAAACGACTCGTATACGACACATATGTCGTGTTAGCCGCGGACCGCGTTGCACGCATTAATGTCGCCGTAGCATCGATGGCAGACACCGCTTGGTTGTTTGGTCGCACTAGACATACGTTGATTCGTCGTTCTCATCTCTGTGTGGAAGTTTATGTCAGGCAGTTTGAAAATCGTCTGTGATGTGGTTCCCTCGGCATTTCCACTCTGCACACAAATAACATGTCGACACGTATGCAACCTATGTCAGCACCACCACCATCTTTGTTTTCTACGTAATGGTTACGTCCGCTACAGATATTAGCTTTCTTCTTGGTTTTCAGTCTCCACATATGTCTGTGGATAACACATCTCACTAAAACTTTCCCTCCTACATGACCTTAACAGACCCATTCTCTTACTTTGGGGAATCCCTTGCACATCAACTTCACACATCTTCATGTACTTTTCTGAACTTTGTACTTTCATGTACTTTTTGTGCAACGCCATTCGCTGCTCCATGTGGTTGGCCGTTGTGCCACTATTTACTTGTAAAAATAATTTTTGCACTTTTTCTCTACTTCATTAAATCCGAATGTGGGCCTTTTTCGGCCTCTCGTCACATGCACTTCTGTATTTATTTTCACTTGTAGAATCACTTCCTACGCGTTGGAAACGAACTTTAGAAACATCCTTTATATTTAACTTTGGATACCACCTTGCTAGGAGTTGTGTTTGAAGCATGTCGAAGACAATGCTTTTGCACGTATGGTTTGGATTTTGTATACATGTATGCCACAACTTATTTCTCATAGCAAGAGATGTTGAAATATACAGAAACTGAAATCGGACTCCTCGGTGATATTCACCAATTCATGTTTATCGAAAATGGAAAGCGTGTTGGAATTGTACAATGTCCTCTTCGAACAATTCTCATGCACCTTTACGGTCTTAGCAAACTTTCTTAGTACTTATTTCACATTGATATGAATCATCTTAGCGGGTATACTATGACATAAGCACTCGCTATCAGCAATTACGAATGGATGACTTTCTAACAACTCGAAAGAAAATATTTTTTTACATGGTCCGAAAATCATTCACAGGTCTGTTTTCTGGAAGTTGATCTAGAGTATCCATCTGATATTCATGATCAACATCACGGTTTTGCCATGTCACCCGTTTCGCAACATGTTCCAAGTACTGAGAATACAAAATTGAAGCTCACTTTCGAAAATGGAAAAAATAATATGCTGTGCATTATTGTTTACTTCAATATTATCGAAGTTTACGAAAGTGCAGAGAGGATTGCAATTCAGGCGAAGCAAATGAATAGCACAAAATATTGACAGAAATACAGCATGTCGTATGCAAGCTAGACCAAAAGGAGAGAAAGATTATTATAAACTAATAAATAATGAAATATATGGTAAACCGAAGAAAAACAAACGAAAGAAAATAAGGTGCACGTTGTTATCCGATCCGACAAATAATTTGAAACACATTGCTGTTAGCATAGTTAGAAACGTTTCACTCGCATCGCCGAAAAGCTATTTTTAATTGAAATATCCAATACATTTGTAAAATGTGATACGCTTATCGCTGTGGGTGTTGCTATACTCGAAATATCTAACCTTCCAATGTATCAATTTCATTACGACATTTCGGAACGAAGCAATGAGTACATGGATACAGATGCATTTGTCTATGTGATTAAAACAGATGATATATCGTGATTGTGCAAAAATGAAAGACCAATATGTCTTCAACAATTTTCAAGAAATGCATCCATTATTAAATTGTGAAAATATGAAAGATGAGCGTCAGGTCAAATCATAACAGAAATTAACGGACTCTAATATTTAGTGTAATAAATTGCTTAATAAAATAGAAACTAAAAAGCTAAAGGTGTGAATCGTATATATACTGAGAAACTTACAATAGAAGTTTTCAAACTGTGCTTTTATAAAACAAATCATAAGTAATAACAGAACATGGCATAACCAATGAATACTATCACTTGAACACCAGAGTGATGAATAAATTGCACTCGGCAGAGGATAATAATTTTAAAATACTTGATTGTAATAATCACACATTAGAATACGGACATTATATTAAATAATCAATGCAATTTTGGAATAACATATTTTTTTAAAAAAAATGTTCTATAAAACGTTAATTTTAAACATCGTATACAAATTATTTTTCCACAATTAAAACCATACTCCATATCGTATTTTCAGGTAATGCGTCATATAATTCATATATCAGTCTAAATGTCGTTCAATCATTCGCAACCACATGCCTTTATTTCGATGTATTAATTAATAATATTGGTCTGCGAGACGTAAACTCGTCGGCATTACAATGCATATTAATGTTTCCATCCATTTCACGCTTGCATAGAGTGTATGCTTTGTATAATTTTAAGTAATATTAATTTACTCTGTTTAAATTATAATTCTCTCGCGGGAAAACCTCATTACGCCCGTCATTAAGATAAATATTTTTAATCTTGAAATTATCAAATTGACAACTGTTTCTCCTGATTGTTGTATCTTACTATTCGAACAGAACAAATACAAACTCAGTCATATCGTACTGTATACGTGCTATGGAATTGTGTAGTCATGTCAAATACAAATTATTTGCAATTGGCTGGTTTCTGTATGCATTGGCAAGTGTAGAAGACGAAATGAATTAAAGGATTTTTCAAAATGTTAGTTTTAAATTTGAGGGCATAGTCCGATTCATAGGCATTCTAGCAAGGGCATGAATAATTCCATAGTTTTCTCAACACAATTTGCTGCTTCATGTAAAGCATTATAATTGGCTGTTCCATCTACATTCAATGTTTTAAATCTTATGAGAACATTGTTATCGTTGTGTGCTATGCGAAACATAATGCGCAAGCCACCTTTCCACGTGACTTCCATGTAATCGAAGAAAAAGCCAAATAACAGTCACATAGGGACAGCACTATGTGGCTTTGTGTTCTAATTCTCGTCCCGGCTTCAAATCCACCCGATTGATACTAAGTACTGTCTGCTTTCGATAATTTCAATCTCACCACTGTAGTCGAAGTAATGCCAGGATAGTCAGTACGGTCGATGATTGTGTCATTCTCCCTAACCTTAATTTGTGAGAAGAGAAAAGGTACAAAATGGTTGATGAGTTTCAAATTTGCATTGTTCGGATATTCTTCGCTACTTTCTTTTTTTCACTGCATTGAATTTTATTTAAAGACCTGCTCTGTGTGGGTGAATAAAAGCATTTGCAAAGTCAATGAAATGAAAGTGCCGATGTGCCCGATGCCTGCATCTATTTTGAAATGGTTCGGAAATCTTAGAAATTCTCTCATAGTAGATAGATCCACCGTTTCGTTCCTAGTTACAATCTCTAATATGTGCGTTATTATTTTGCCCACGAGGAATGATAATATTATCGTTACCCTCAATGATGGCATGAAGTAAAAAGTTAGATTCGGAATATGGTATATTCTTCAGAAAGCTCTGAAAACAACGGATTTGGATAAATAATATTGTCGTGTAGTTGGAGTTTCAATACCGTAGTATCGCTGTAGAAATGAAAATCCCATGTTTACCGTACTACAGTACTTTTCGTTAATCTCGAAATATGATGTAGTGTATTTAAGATAACAATGCGAGCATTAAAACTCAGATTTCACCGCAGGTAACTTGGTCGAAACCTTGAATGCGATCGTCGTTGTAATAAATTCTAGAATGGGACAATTTACTAACTCTAACGGTGGTCGACAACAAAAATAATAACAAATAAAGGCATTTTTCTTGGTTGTAATAGCAGATCCAGTGCGTACCGACATTTTTAGACACATCCCAATTCACCACACCACATTCTCGCGACAAGGGACCATTTCCAGGCAGAGAATCAAAAATGAAGACGCCCGTAAAGTATCGAATCTCAATATTTTATTTTAAGTAAAGTTTCAATATCTTGGTTTGCAAGCGGTTCTTCTTTGATTAAAATTGTTCTTTTAATTCAGATTTGTTTTTCTTTCCATCGATAACTGTTTTGGCAATTACAGCACTACCTTCTGCTAAATTTCCAACAGCACTCAAAGCTTTTAATACAGGGTGTGTCATAACTGACAAGCAGAAATGAAACCAGAGATATATCTCGTGAAACCCAGAGGAAGGTCCTCTTCAACTTTTCCGAGAGATGCTCAGTGTCGGAGCTAGACGCCAACAAAAGTGTGGGACAGTAAAGTTCACACCTCTGTAGGTCGAGTACTATGGCAGTTAGAAAAGCGGTTCCAAAACAATCATAAAGGAACCTCATGCGCTTAACCAGTAACGCACCATGGGAGATCTGTAGGATCTCTGCAGAAGGAACTCCCCACAGGAAATGTGGTTCCCGTAGAAATAATACGTAAATAGGGTATTCGAAGAAGCAAGTGGACGTCAATTACATAATACCCAGATACCATTCACAATCACGGAAACACGATAGACGAAATCGGGGTAATTTTAGCATTGTTACGTTGCCGGGAACACAATGGGCGTAGCAACACCGACACTAAATGCAAGCAAAATGCTCCATGGCTGATGATTGTCATGGGATAACATTAAATTTGATTGTGACCTCACATGGGAAATAGTTTCAAAGAAGGTATTAAAAATAATACCCTGAACAAGTATTATACACTTTACTTCACAGGTAGAACACTGTACAAAAAGTTACAACAAGTTCTCAAGAAGAATTTCCTTCATATCCACACAACAGCGCAACCGTCGATATAGTGAATTCTGCACTCTTTCCAATATCCCCGATGCATTTCGTATTTGTGCACATGCATCAATCACACGTTCCTCTAACTCGGCAACATTATCGACAGGAGAGCTGGACACCATGCTCTTCATGTGGCGCCAAATACAAAAATCCAATTGATTTATATCAGATGACCGTGGTGGCAACAACACAGGCCCCGCACGACCTATCTAGTGCAGACCATAGCGTCGCGTAAGGTGCCGTCGCACAGGTAAACCAAAATGTGCTGGTACCCCATCGTGTATGAACCACATACACAACCGCTGGTGAAGGGCAAAATCTTCCAGGGAGCGTGAAATATGAACTTAAGGTACCCACGACCATTGAATTTGGTGACAGGATGTGAAGTCCCAATATGAAATAACCTACTACCCCTTCCACACATTCAAGGTGAAACGTTGCTGATGTCTTGACTCAAACATTTCATGGGGTTTTTCGTCGCACCACAAGTGAGTATTATGAAAGTTCACATTCCGTCATGAGTGAATCCAGCTTCGTCTGTGCACAAAATTTCACCTAAAAATCGTGGATGTAATGCAAGTTATTGCAGAATCAACTCACAAAACCTAACCCTGACCTCGCAATCCGTTGCTTGGAGACCTTGTGCAGTCAACAGCAAATATATTGATAAGCAAATTGTTCACAGCTATATTCATTAAATTTATATTATACATTCTGTGTTGAATGAAACTATGTTGGTTAGAAGATGGCATTGTTCTCTGCTTATTGACGTCTTTATTTCAATTCATTTTCATCACATTGCGTAATTAAGACAATGAAGATAGTGGTGTACCATTCGCCTACTGTTTTTTTCGCCGTTTGGTGTATGGGGTGGAGTTGGTACTGGTAGAGCAACTGGTGGTGTAAAATTATCCACACACTGCTGTGAGAAAGACTTCGCTCCTGTGCCGCTATCCTCCTAGATCCTGGTGCTTCTTCAACGCGCTATAAAATGTTTTCCTCTTCTTCCACTGTGATACGTTTTGGCTTACCGCTTCTTTCTTCATATTCTAAACTGCCGTTTTCTCGGAGGCGTTGTTGTAAATTTATGAACACGCCGCGATCAGAGTGCCGTCTGAGAGGAAAAGCTTCCTCGTACAGGCGTGACGCCTCCACTGCATTGCCGTCTGATTTCCCGTAGAAGAAATGCATGTCCGCGTAATACTCGTACGTGTACACACGTTTCATTTGAACCGAGAATTACGACATGCACTTCACTGACATACACTGTTGTACGTATTCCGTCTCGAACAGACATACTTACTGAACTACGTCTCAGTGTATCTTCTAGCTTTGACACAAGTCACGCTGTCCTCTAACGGTAAGAATAGTTTAACAGTACGCCCCTGGTGCGGTAGACCACACCCTCATGTCATATGAATTCCCCATCATCAATCCTCAACTAACAAAAAAATCCTAAGTTTCTCAAAATTTAAAGTCAATCCGATTTTCATATGACAACCCTACGGTGACGCCAGATACGCCGTTTTGGAGTTCAACAGTACTTTGACTTGCAATGGAAAGAATATATATATATATAATTCAAACTTGCACAAAGTATATAAACTAAATTCGAAGTTTGGTCACTTGAATTTTGGAACACTCTGTGCCTTAATACACTAGGCTATTCACAAACATTTTCCGGAAATCAGTGTCTTTGGTTCTCCGGAAACTTTGATATGCATCAGGTGTCCAAGCCACAACAAAAAATTCCCCCTTTTTTTAACTTTACAATGCTACTGAATAGCCGATGTACATGCTCACTTATTTTATTTGAGACATAGAAACATAAATATTCATGACTCGATTTTAATAATAAATTCGTTAGATTCACCCCCACAATATATCAAGGCCAAATCTCAATTCAGCACGCACATGAGGGTCACCCCACTGAAAAGGAATATCTCAATTAGCAAGCATAATTTGTGTGATTGTTGACATAGAAAAGTGTATATGTAAAGAGCTCAAATTATAACACACGGACGATAATTAAGCTTGCGTTTCTTTACAAGAAACTGAAATGATTACTCTCAAAAATATGTTATATGATCTTAATCTTTAACGATCATTCAAACTGAGTGACAATTTTTTAGTATGTAAGTTCAATTCATTCACACGTTGAATTTTTTTATCATCCAGGCTGAACTAATTCGACGTTAGGCTACATATATCTACAACATAGTTTAACAACCTTCTACGCGTATTTGAACTTTTATCTAACGTGCATACATGGTTATATTATTGTTTCCAACAACCGTAATGCCATGAATATTACATGATTTTCTGAAAGAAATAGAAATAAGGAGATGTTCTCAAAATTCAAAATGATCGAACGATCGAATCGTTTTACCAAGCGTTTTGTGTTGGCCAAAAAAAGGATTGTCAATATGTCTTTAACACTAACCCGAAACATACGTGCGTTAGCATGTAAGTTTTATGTTACATAAACGGGTTACTAATAACCCATATTACTGCTTAAAACAGACGTGAAACTAATCATGGAACATATTTCTCAATTATTTGGCACGTATTAAATGTTTCTCGAAAGCGAATAGTTAGTTTTATTTGTGCACACAACTTTTTTTCTGACATGGCGTCGACGGCCATTTTGTAATTTCCGCATGGTTCGTGGCGAGTAATAGTACCGTGTCACACTAGTTTTAACACACGCGAGATAGCTATCTCATAAAGAACTTCGTGTACCCGTAAGCACCAAGTATTGTGAGAATTTTCTTCTCTAAGTCTCTTAATAAAATTTAGCTTCCTTACCTTTTGTTCCGGGGACGAAGAATTAGGCATTAACGAGTCCACTCTTTTCCTCTCTGCGATTCGAGAGTAAGACTTACCTCCGACGGATTTCTGCGCTTTACTTCAACTCCATGCTATTATCCACCGTTTTACCATAACAGCAAATGCCAGAATCTCTTACATCTAACAGGAAACCATGACAATTTCCTTGTCTACGATTTCTTCTCATTCATCACGCCATTCTTTCCACCGGAAATCCCCTCCGATTACGGCGCACCGAAATCGATAACTTCAATCTCGACTCGAACATTGGCGCAGGATCGATTAAAATTTCTTGAACACACGAAGCAAGGAATCACTTCTTAAAACCAAACACACGTTCCATCGTATTTTTGAACTTAAATTATAAAGAACTCTTGGATCTATATTCCTACATATGCTTTTAAAATAAAGGCGTAGCATCAGCAGAACGTAAATTTCATGCAATGGTCTGCCGAGCTGTCCACCCGCATCTGGCAGATTTTTTTAAAATTTATCACAACCAAGGCAATGTTAATAATGAAGTTGCAATACGAGTACAGCAATAATGCGTGGGATCAACAATCACTATTACGCATTCTTATCAACGATAATGTAAAATTTGTTTATGAAACAATTTACTTTGATTCTGTTCCGCAAGTAAGAACAAATTATCTAACGCAGTTGTGTTGAGCATGCTTGCACCATATCTCGTGAATCCTACGAACCACTAAACGCATTCATTAAGTAGACGTTCTGCTCATCACTCACTCAACGTTCTAATGTCTTTCAAGCTATGGCAGTACGTCATAGATGGCGTCCAACAAGGACAGAACCCATGACAAACTCTATTTATTATACAACCTCTTATACACACACGGAACAGACATTACAACAGATATATTTACATTTTACAAATCACCACACACCTATACGATACAAGAACAATAAATTATTATATACAACCATTAAGAACTGAATATTACACAAACATCCAACAATTCAGGCAGAGGAACCCCATGTGCATACTGGATTTTAAAATTTTGAAATGTTTCAAATAGCTAGGTTTTAAGGACACAGACCACCTACTCCTGAGATAGTCCGCCGCATAATCCTACCTACGTGACCTTAAGCCCGCCGCGGGTAAGACTATACTTGACCCACAGAAATCAGTTAGGGTCCTGTATTCCTACTTTCTGCAAATTTTGTAGAAACATCACTTAGGAATCCCCTTGCTCACATACGTGCCTTAAATCAACATCCATATCCTTTTTATCAATCCAACCTAAGTTTAACATTTTCTTAAGCCAAAATATCAACTTTTCACGTGAGCATTTCCAAAGTTTACAATTTTCTATGGATTGGTTCTGCAACTTGTCCCCTATCAAACTTAAAGTCGAATATTGACTTTTATGACCTTTATGCAAAGGTAGGGACCCAGATATAGCTCACAATACTTCTTTATAACTTTGTTACCAGGAGCCTGATTCTACACGAATACGAGATCTCCTACTTTTGTAACGGGACGAAGGAAATGTTTGTCATTAATCTTATTCACCCTATTGTGCCTTTTTCAGGCTGGAAAGATTGGCCATTACCAATTTTGCGGCCCAAGATTCGTCATCTGAAAGTGTAACTCCAAACTGTGTATCCGTCAAACTTTTCGTCATGTTTAATCTCAATTCTTCTGGAGAGTACCCTGTCTGATATGAGATAGACCACGTAAAGAAGATACAACGCCTCTGCAACTTTCTCATGCCACTTTGCGTGTTTACCTGAACACATGACTCTTGTCAACATGTTGAGCTCAGATTGTTAGCTTTCGACCATGTTCGAGCTGGCATGATGGACAAGAACATACATCTCACGAACTCCCCATTCTTTCATTGTAACCCGAAACATCTTAGACCAAAATTGCGAACCATTTTTAGAAAAGATTCGCTTTGGAACACCAAGTTACGAAATATGATTTTATGAGCTTATTCAAATTGTCCTCGTATTACTATTAACAATGGGATAAACGACAAGGTATCGGGAAACTGCATCCAAGACTGTTAGAAGAAATCTCTCCCGTTTGGGACCAGCAGCAAACGGACCTTGCAAGTCTATGAATAAGTCTTGACCAGGTTTGTCTATCACATGAGACCTAGCTACAAATTTTGAAAGATGTTGTTTGTTACGCACGCATGTTTCACAATTTGTTACGTACGATTTGATTTTTTGACTTCATACCTTTCCAAAAGAAGGTTTGGTAAATTAGAGACAACGTTTTGGCCACCACAAAGTGACCGAAGCCATCGTGACAATGGATCAACACCTTTCCTTCAGTATAATGGATATACAGATCCTGAATTTAATGCTACATGGAAATCCCTGATATATAGGATATCATCATGTAAACAATACGTTTGCTTCTATAGTCTAGATCGAGAATTAACACCCCTATGAACAACTTTCAGGTGATATATTATCATTTTTAGCTCGACATCCTCAGACTGTGAAGTGATCAATTCTTCCCTTGAAAATACGTATATCCTGACCGAAACGAGAATATGATGCCACGTTACCTATACAGTAAATCGAGAATCTGGCACACTTTGAAATCTTCCGCTGAGAGAATAAGCTAAGATATTTTCGGAGACTTTGCAATACCTAACTTCAAAAGAGTATTGTTGTATTTGAATAAACCAACGGGTTAACCGGGCATTCCACGTATGTGCCGATTCTAACAATATTAGTGACTTATGGTCAGTAATTACAACAAATCTTCTCCCTTTGAGGAATATTGCAAATTTATTTATGTTGTACGAACTAGGAAGCACCTCTATCTCAGTGGAGGTATAGGATTTCTCATACGATTTAAGCAAACGCCTGACGAAACCCAAAGGTTTCATGACTCCATTACCAACTGGTAACAGAATCATCCGATGCCAATCTGAGAGGCATCGGTTTGAATGAAGAAAGTGTTGGAAAATCTGAGTAGTTCAGTGATACTTCCTGCACAACTAAAGTCTTTAGTCTTACAAAAGCTTCATTAGCTTCACCCGTCCATTTTCATTTGGATTTTGGTTATAATAAATCATAGAGCGGGTGTGCAACTAAAGCAAAGTTCTGAATGTATTTCGACAATCTATTGAAACTTCCTACAATCCATTGTAACTGGTTGAGTTTTTCAGGTTTACGCAAATTGACTATAGTCTCCACATATGCAGGGTCCTTTCTGTATCCTTGCGTGGTGATGATATGTCCCAAAAAAATCAGTTCCTTTACTACAAAATTATATTTTTCTAATTTCAAGATAAAACCAGCTATTTTAATCGAGCAAGTACCAACCGCACATGTTCTATGTGTGAGTCAAAATCCCTCGACTTGATGATTATGTCATCTACATATACTAAGACAAAGTCAGAATATGAACCGAGTACCTTTTCATAAAATCAACGAACATGGTAGTCCCGTTCATCGATCCAAACACAACCCTTTAGAACTGATACAACCAATAAGCATTGCCCAAATCCAGGGACTTGAAGAATTTTCATTCCTGGAACCAAGACAGAACGTCTCCAACTTTTAATGGGGATAACTGTTTAAGCTTAACGTGCTTGTTGACTTTCTTTAAGTTCTCAAACAAGCGAATACCTCCATTGGGTTTTGGCACCACAAGAAGAGGTGAATGATATACCGAATGTGAGAAATGAAAAATATCCCATGATAGCATTTGATTAAGCTGCTCCATGACCTTATCTCGTTAATCCAAAGGAATGGGATTTTTTTTAGCTACTACTGGTTGAGCAGTATCAAGTTCAATTTTGAGCACATACTCGGTGCACAAGCCTTGTTTTCTGAAAACATCTGTTCAAAGGACTTTAACATATTCGTGAAGCGAGAACTTTCCTCTGTCCCCAAGTTAAGATTATCCTTATTCTTTGTTATGAAGTCTTAGGATCAAAAGCCACAATCATTTATTCCTAAAGCTACTTCTCTAACATTTTGATCACCACCTGGGTCCATGACTTGTTCAAGTGACACAAAACTTTGAAAACATTTACCATTCGGCGAATGATAAAAGATGGCATCTTGATCAAAATTCAATTCACCATAAGGTTATAAATTACATTCAACTTTAATATAAGCGGTACATTTATTTTTGTGACCAGAACAAACTGTACATAAATATTCAAACCCCTAGATCGATCATCATCTTAGCTAATCCTTCTTCAGACTTAGATTTCACTCCGGAGTAATAAACAAGTTTGATATTAGAGGATGATTGTAATCTCGGTCTTGAGATTACAGATGATAATTCCTTCCACACTTCCAAAGCCATCAAAGACACCTCCGCGCCAGTGTCACAAAGCGCCAGGAAACTCTTATCAAGAATTAATACCTTTATCATGGCCGAGGTCTTTTTATAATAATTTACATTAATGGGTATCAAGGAACCCGTAAATCACCATCCTCGTACTCACACAATTCATCATCGATATTTACAAAAGAATTGTTAGGATTTATTTTATTCTCTTCACCCAAAACAACCTTTTTTTCGAATTGTTTCTCATTTTATCATTGGAATGACGTTCAGCTTCCACAGTGAGTTGCGAACTAGAATTAACTTCAGGGCAACCTAAACTACCAAACAAACCTTTATGTCTCAGGAAACCTAACACTTGCAACATTCCTAATCTATTCCAGTGAACTCTATCTGTCCTTACTCTGGACGGAGAACACAGGAATTCTTCGAAGAATTCAAAGTTCATGGCTCCTTTTGCATCCAAGAATAAATGGGCAATATCATAAACTTTAATTGCTTTCCGTCTTGAAAAGATAAAATATACTTATTAATTTGTTCCTATTTTCGCTAAAGAGTTGAACCATTCAAGCTAAAAATATTTAAAACCTGTGGGAGAGTTAACCAATGTACTTGATTTGTCTTAGTGGAGAGCAAATTCAAAGGTTCTAAGAGATCCTGTTTAATCTTATCTAACGAGTTAAACTTTAGTATGTCATTGGTTTCTATTAAAACAATAACAGAAGGTGCTAGTTTTTTACGTGCCCTAAGCCTCTCGTTCAATTGCGCACATGTTTGGCCACTAACAGCCAAGCCTAGCCTTCTAGATCCATCATTTTTAAAACTCACGGTGTAGCCTCCGAATTTTTAAGCCAACCTCACTAACATGCTGTCACCTATCAGCTGTTGGTTTTCAAGAAGAGGATCTAAAGGATCAGACGCTACTAAATTTTCATTGCATTTCGGCTCGGCAGAGGAAATAAGGTTTCGGACCATAAGTGGAAGTCACTCTATTCACAGGAGGATTCTTCTGCAGACAACTCACATCACGCCCTCCGACATGAGTTGTTTCTAGTTTCCCGACGACTTGCCACCAGAACAACCAACCCTATTCTGCGAACGTCTAAAAGTCTTAGGACTAACTCTAGCCTTTCTCCGTTCTCCGTTCTGCAAAACTGTATTATCAGAATTTTCCTTGGAACTAGAAATACCCTGATCATGTGAGGCAATCTTTACCCTGTTGATTCCTCCTTTGCAGTTTTTGACTAACGATTAGGTGTAGTTTCTTTTCTGACTACTACTTCCCTTAACGATTCATAGTTTTCAATCACGTGTATGGCGTCTGCAAAGCTACTAACACCCTGCATCACAAAGTGTTCTCTTAACTTATATGGCAGGAGAGTACCTACCTGAGCAATGCTATTTGATTCTTCAGCGCTGGGCTGAATCGATCGCAACAATTTAAAATTCTTTTAGAAGAACTGTCATACAGATTCATCATTGTTTTTAACGTATTTTGAATTGAGAACTTTTGCTAGACAAGTATTCCTCCAGCGCGAGCTTTCATCATGTGAAATGAATTCCTTCTTAAAGCAGGAGTAAGTACCTATCACTGACTTTTTCTCATTATACCAGAGATTGGCACTATCAGTAAGTTATTTCTGTACATATATTAAATAAAGTTATTTGTCAACTCCATACAACTCAAGCATTTATTCTACCTTCTCGATAAATTCTGATCCAACAATATCTGTTATCAATCCATTAAACTTTGGGAAATTAAGTAGGTCTTGAGGCTTGATGCTGAAAGTAGACTGAACTGAGGATTTTGATAGAATTCCACCCTTTGAGAATTCATGAAAACCATTCTGGTTCAAATCCGGAAACTTATCTAACGATGGAAGCGGCCCCAGCGCCTACCCAGCGTCGAATAACATGGGTACCTGGGGGAAACCCTGGGGGGTAAAGGCGGTCAGGAGCGTGATGCTGATCACATTACACCCACTCACGACCAGATCAAGAAAGTGTGGGTCGTTACCCCCACACCCCCTATACGCCTTCATGACGTGGTGCTATGCACAGGGGAGCACTTTTTTTAACCTTTTTACATTCTGGTTCCTTTGTTGATTAGACCCCACTTCTCCCAAATTTAACTTATTTTTCCTACGTCGAGTTTTGATGAAGCTTTTCTTATACTTAGATGAAGCTAACTAACTAACGAACTCTCTAGACTTCTTAAACTCGAAAGTTCATGGCTGCAGCAACACAGGCCTTCCATCTGTTTCTATCTTGAGCAATATCTATATACTCTTTTCCATCCCTACCGATTTCCCTTAGGTCCATCTCAACGTTGTCCCTCCATCTTCGTCTTGGCATTCCTACAGGTCTCTTACTATCAGGTTTCCCAACAAGAATCCTGTAAACTCGTCTTTCCTCTCCCATTGGAGCCACATGGAATGCCCACTTAAGTCTTCTTGATTTAATTATTCTAATAAAATCTGGACATAAACAAAAATACGTTAGAGTATTCAAATTGGTCTACTTACGCAAGTGAGTATGTATTCTTATGTGAACGACATTTCGGAAGCTTTACTGCTTCCTTCCTCAGGTTGTCGTTTTCGGCTCGGAATATCAAGCCATGTCAGAGAAGTGTCACGTAAGGATACTGGGTGAAAGGTTTAGGTTAAAAACACTTCATAGTGCTTGGCATATACAGAATTAAAACTACCTTTGTTAAAAACCCTTAAAACTCACAATAAAACATGTTAAAACCACCGCTACGGTATATCTGGACATGAATACAAATTACGTAGTTCTAAATTATGTAACCTTCTCCACTTACCTGTCTCCTCATCCCTTTTAGGTCCAAAGATTTTCCTAAGGATCTTATTTTCAAATACTCTCAATTTATGTTCTTCATTCAATGTAAGGGACCAAGTTTCACATCCATATAATACTATAGGCAATATTACTGTTTTGTATATTTGAACTTTTAGTTTCTTAGATATTAAACGAGAAGATAAACGTTTATGAAGAGAGAAGTAACATGCATTTCCTGAATTAAGCATGCTTTTTTATTTCCTCTTTAATATAATTTACATTTGTTAATATTACTCCTAAGTATTCCAATTTGGAAACTGGTTCAAACGAGTTGTTATCAATAATTAGATTTTGATTATTACCTAACACTTGGTTTCGGCCTGTAAGCATATATTTAGTTTTCTCTTTGTTAACTTCCAAACCTATCTCTTTAGCAGTTTCAAAAATATTTTAGCATTATTCTTAATTGTATATTCACATCATCTCCCAGTAAGTCTGCATCATCTGCATATGCTAACAACTGAGTCACGCCATTTAATTTTAGTCCTTCGTTAGTTTCTTTTACCTTCCTTACAGCATATTCTAAGGCATTGTTAGATGAAGCTTTCGACAAATACTCCAAGTCCAAACTCGAATATTCAGAATTGGAAATACTACTCTTCTTAGTCCCTAATTTCTTAAAGTCATGCTGATTGCCTGCAGTATCTGAATCATAAGTAGACGTAGCTTTGTCTATTCTAGTCTCACTTTCCCAGATATGCACGTTAAACTGACCTGTTTAATGCATAAAAACCTTAAATTTAGTGCGCAGTGGAATTTTCGCCTTAAAGGTCTACTTATTTGCTATGGGGCAGCTATGCTATTAGAAAGTTCTTAAACAACATTTTTCCAACGTAGGCGAGTTTATTCACATAATATGCAAGCGCAATTAGACTACAATAACGAAAGATTGTTCGAGGATAAACTCGCTGAAAATGAACCTTTTCGGATCACTTGGCCAGTTTCATGGGAATTAACTAATTAATAATAATGAACTAAATATATTAATTACTGTCAAGTCACTTCTCCAAGTAGTATCGACGAGAAAGATGAACAAAATATAATTTGAGTGCGGGAGTGCAAGTTCAAACTTAAAACATTACGGAAAGTACTTATCCGTCTCCTCCATATCGTGGTTCTTCGGACACCTTCCCAAAGTGTCTACCTAGAGGAAGCCAATATCCTCTCCCGGGTCAGAATCCAAAAATGCGATGCCTGATGGGCTGCGAGTTCGCACCGAGGCTTCCTTGTTACGTCATTGCGTAAACGATTCTATTGATCTCTGGTGGCAACATTAAGAATGATTCCATCAATCTGGCACAAATGAACAAAATGACTGCTCCGCGCGCACCACGGTCCATACAGACTACCTTATTTGAGAAAGACTCCTATTCATACTCGTGTCAGTCTCCTGTGACTGCATGTAGTTTACTCCATTATCTAACTTATCTTCCTACTTGGCAATTACATTAGAAAACTTTGACATTGATGTCTCGATAGACTGCAAAGATGACAAAAAAATTTCAGGAAGAAAGGAACCTTCTGAAGACCCAAAATTAACTCTCTGGAAAGGAACATAATTTTCCATTTTATACCGCAACAGGCTTTCCTCTTTAAGGTGGCTCAGCACTACATCATGTCCATGAAGGGGACCATAAGATGTTAAACCCACTTTGGCTATCTCGTCTTTACATTCACTAAATGATTCCATAGCCTTACTTCTAAGTGTTCCATGAAATCCCTTTTCTCTTCCTCATGATCAATTTTAATCTGTTCTATGACCCTATGTACTTATTTTACTTCATTGTCAAATTTATCAGAGTGAACCTTATATATCCTTTCTACAGACTCAGCCCTATATATGCATTCTATACGGTATTTTGACAGGCACAAGGTAACTCCTCACCCTTATGTTCGAGTTCAGGGATGCTGTAACTTGTACTATTTTTAAGCTCCAACACCTTCCCCTTAAGCCCTTCACAGTTCTTATCCTGACTGACACTAAGAGCTTGGAGTTAATTTCTAAGCTTAGCTGTTATTTTAACCCTTTTCATTATTATCCTTAAATTCATCAAGCCTACTGCTAGTTTTTTCATTACTTTCAACCCATGAAGGTTAAAAGGGTGTCCAGTGTTATTGGATCCTGTTATGTACCCATTTTGTCTCAACAGAAAAAAAATCACAAAATAAAAAAATAAACATTATTATTATTATTATTATATTTTTAATGTTACTAGACTACGAAAACTAAAACTTGAGTCTCATAATCTACTTTAACGGTACGCCCCTGGATCGGTAGCCCACACCTTCATGTCATATGAATACCCCGTCATCAATCCTTAACCACCAAAAATTCCCAAGATTCTCAAAATTTCAACTCAATCCCATTTTCATATGAAAACCGTACGGTGACGCCGGATACGACGTCACGAGTTTCACAGTACTTTGACTTTCAATTGAAAGAATAAAAAATAATATATATATTGTAGAGATATGGAGATTATTAAACCGAGAAAACCTCGTCATGATAATATTCACGCTTGTTCATTTCCTGGAATTGTCCGACCAGCGGGCGATCTCAAGAATGCGCAGACTTAGTAACTTCCGTGAAGCAATGACGAAAAGGCAAACGCGTGGATCTAAACAAGATCCAGCGTGTTCGAAAGGTTTAACAACCTTTCGAAGCCTAAGATTATAAAATGAAGCTCCCTCCCTGAGCTAGCTCTCATTTGGATTTTAACTCTCATTGGACACTCTACGATACATTACAACGACAGAACTACAACGACGGTACACGAAGTTACGGCTGCATAGAAATGCAGCGAGTCGCGCGGGATTGCTCGGAATAGTGAGCCAAGGGTCGCAGGATAGAACCTTGGCGCCAGTCACAATTCGGTCTGCAAGAAGCATCAGGACAAGAACATCATTCACCTACCAGGTATGGCCAAGCGTGAATAACCTTTAAATTCAACATTCCATATCTCTACCCTCTTAATCGGAGCAGGTTCAGGTGACTAGTACAATTAAGCACTACCTAAATGTATTATTGAAACTTCCCTGTGACCTCAGATCCCAGGTAAGACGGGATTACAACATGGTGGAGGTGCTTCAGGTCCTTTTTGCAATTGAGTACCCTTCTGTACGAATTGCTTTAAATTAAATTATTTTAACCCCCTTCCCCTCCCACTTTGGGAGCATTTTTGAAAATAAAATTTTATTAGTTACAATTTCATACTCCCACAGTACGCTTAAGATGCGTCAGACCCAGTGACAAATTTTGTATATTATCCTATGGAATACAACCGCTCTTGTCTTTTTGTGCCGAGTTTCCCCCTCCCCACAAAATCTAGTTCTCTTGCATAATTTTCATTCAGTACGTATTTAAGCATCATTCACACAGGAATGAGAACAATTGCTTATATTTATTTAACAGACGACATATTAATGGAAAAAATAACTGCATGCCCATACTTTCATTTGTTCTTTGGTCAGCACGACGAACTGTAGTCTATGAATACGTCACAGATAGCATTCCACGAACACCTAGATTCCTCCCTCGACCAAATGATAGAGTTAGCTACTGCAATCACGGCAAACCCAGTAAATTCACAACCTTTATCCCCAGTCCCCTCCCCTCCACTAACACGGTTAAGATCTGCTAACAGAAACTACCCTTAATTTGTCCTAGGACTACAAACACCCAACAGAAACCGACACCAACTCTTAGCAAGCACTCCAGCTGAGGTTCGTACTACCTCTAACAGTACTAATAGCCCTGATAACGTTACTGCAGAAATTCCCACTACTAACATGGCCACCTCAATCCCAACTGCATTATATCCAACGCCATTTAGCGGGAATGACCCAAAAGTGGTTAACCCCTTTTTCCTCAAATTTCAAAATATACACACGTCGCGGGATGGTCGGAAGCTAAGCGTAAAGAGATGTTGCCTTTATTTTTGACTGACACCGCTTTGACTTATTTTCATGATATACAGAAACGACCTGACATATACAGACATCAAAAATGAGCTAAGTACTTTATTTAGAGGCTCGTACCTATCAGCGGAGCCCGTGCAAATAGTCCTCGCAAAGAAGCAAATGATTACAGAGCCAAATCACACCTATGTTATTGCTAAGAAGGCATTAGTCCAGCAATACTTCCCGAACGCCACTGAAGAACAAACTCTATCTTATATAATCACGGGACTGCGAGCCAAATACATTGGTTGTTTAACTAATAAGCACTTTGCCAAAACAGAGCAATTAGTAGCCCACCTACAAAATTTCGAACGCCAACAATTATTGATTAATTCCCGTATGATGGAGGAGAAGTTTGACATTGACCAGGCATTAGCGGAAGCAAGCTTGCATCAGACATTGACCCAGACGCCACTTCACAGCTGTTCTCATGCACGGGTCTACTCTTCCCTCCCAAGTAATGCGCCGAACCCACCTCAGCAGTTTGTAGCATATAACCATAGTCCATCCTTTCTCCCCCCACACCCCGCTCATCAAGTCCAAAGTCTGCAATCAACTCCCGCTCCCGTCATTCCCTCCCAGACCGGTTATCAAGGAAATAATTTCCCTTCACACTTTTCCGCCTCACAACCTGGCGTGCTGTTCCGACCAAGTTCTGAAATTGTTCACAGAATCGCGCCACCAGCTGTAGCCAATGTGGCAAACGCTCCCAATACTGCCTCTAGTGACGAGGTAAATAAGCTTTCGTCACAAATGGCGAACATAGCCCTACATTCACAGGAAGAATCATTACATTCGAATTCCCTCCCTGCCTTCTGCTCAAATGTTCTGGAATTCGCGAAAAATGCTAATCAGAGCACACATAAGAGAGGTAATAGAGGTCAAAACAAGGGGAATAATAACTCCCCTTCCTACAGGGTTAATTATAAGGCTAATCAAAGATGAAATTATAGATCGAACTCTCGAGGCCAATTTAGGAGTAATAGTAATAATAGGTTTCAACGTCGAGATCAGACTAGAAATATGGGTAATCGCGACGATACAAATCCATCGGCCTGTAGGTACTGTGGTCGCTATAATCATTTGAGCGATAACTGCTATTACAAACCACAAGGAGATAATATTTTAAACTAAAATCATCTTCGACTTGCAGGAACGAAATCGAAGATAATGGTAGACAAGACAAAGTTCCTATCATTGAGAAAAATGGCTTATATTATATCAATAGTAGCATACAAGGGAAAGAAGTAGATTTACTTATTTACGTGGGTTCCCAAATATCAATTTAACCCTCCCACCTCCTTCGTTCTGAAAGAAAAACCTACAAGGTAAAGTCCACAATCCAAGGTGTGTCCGGATCAAAACTAAGTGTGTCTGAAATTGTAGTTCTGCCTATTATAATTGGAAAGCATAAATATTCGCACCCGTTTAGAATTATAGACTCAACTAATGTCCCTCCCCTTTTAGGAAATGACTTTTTGCGAACGCAGAGGTGCGAAATGTCGTTAAAAGACAATACTATAACTCTTCATCATTTAGGACGTACTCCAAATTACAGTATTTTGAGGTCAAAGTAAAAAACTCACCAGGTATCGCATGACATATTCAACCAAATTGAAAATGCAAATGTGTATACGGGGAAAGCTACCCTTTCAATCAGAATTCTGTTAAGTCCACGATCAAAAACTTATATCAATTTGAAACTCACCACTACCTCACCTAACACTCCTAAGCCTGTACTTTTTTCCCCTTCTGTTTCCCTTATGACTCGGCATGCAGTAGTCCTTCCCAATGCTACAGTAAACCATCAGTCACCTGTCATTCACATACACAACCCTACTGAAAGCACAATCACTCTGGAATCTGACACAATATAAGGCGAAATATCGACGTGTGAAATTTTAAATGACGTCACTTCCATTTGGGAAAATAACAGCGAAGTTACCACATTTTCATTCGCTTGTAATGAAAATAGTACAGTAAAACAACAAATCAGTGAAAGTCAACAGAAATTTGACCCCTCCCTCCTCACAGTTAACCCTGATATTCCCCGAGAAGAAAGAGAAAAAAATCGTAAAGCTCGCATACACGTATGCAGATATTTTTCTCTGGCCAGGGAATAAATTAACTAAAACTAACGTTTTGGAATATGACATCAAGCTGACAGATGACACCCCAGTGTATGCCAAGACCTACCCTATACCCTTTTATTACAGAGAGCCTATTAAACAGGAAATTCTGAAATTATTAGACCAAGGTGTTATAGAGCGCTGTGAAATGAGTCCCTATCGACCCTCAGTCATATTAATCAAGAAACACAATGGGACTTATCGTTTTATTTCTGACCTTCGCGCCTTAAATGACGTAATAGCTCCGATTTCATTGCAGTCCCCAGACATACAAACCATCATGGCAGAGATGGCTGGTATGAAATACTACTTAATTTTAGACATGTCTAGTGCATTCTTTCAAGTTCCATTAACAGAGCGTTCTAAGGACATTACCGCCTTTTCCATTAACAATCTTGGCAGTTTTAAATATGCTCGGTTATGCCAGGGATTGAAAACATCCCCCGGTGTAATGAACCGCGTAAGCGAACTTGCCGTTAATGGAATAGACAGTTCAGAACTTTCTGTTTATATCGATGACATTAATATTTACAGTTCAAGTCTTCCACATATGATTAACATACTGGACAAAGTGTTTCAAAAGTTCAGATAAGCATCCCTTAAATTGTCACCCTCTAAGTGTAGGCTAGCCTTTACTGAAGTAAAAGTCCTCAGTAACTTGGTATCTCAAAAGGGAATTAAGATTTCAGAATATATTCTTAAAGCAATTTTTTAATATCCCACCCCTAACACCAAACGCAGGCTTCGTAGTTTTCTAGGACTTGTAAATTTCATTCGGCGATTTGTGCTAGGATTTCCAGGACCTACAGAATGTTTATTCAAGCTTCTCATAAAGAATGTCAAGTTTGAATGGACGGATGAACACCAGAAAAGTTTCGAAACACATAAGCAAATGATCACTTCCGCCCCTATCCTCCGCCCTTATGACCCTAGGCGCCCTTCATATGTATTCATTGATGCGAGCGGAGAGGGGATTGGCGGAGCGCTGTTACAGTCCGACGAAGAAGGAAATTATCATCCTTGTGCTTATCGTTCACGAGCCTTAACAGAAACAGAGAAAAAAGCTGACACATTTTCCCTCGAAATTGCAGGTGCATAATATGTTTTGAAAACTTTCAATTTTTTCCTTATGAATCAACATTTTGTGGTTCTCACAGACAACAAAGCCTTATCGTATCTTCGTTAAACTAAACACAATAGTTCTATTTTGGGAAGAAGAGCTCTTTATTTTCAGAATTTTGATTTCGAAATAAGGCATGTCAGTGCCAGTAAAAATGAACTTGCGGATGCACTTTCCCGTGCAAGTTTACCGCTTGAAGAGACTAATCCTCACAAGAAAAATGATGATGATGATAATGATGATGATGCCTTGTTCTTTCATCAAGAATTTCATGCACAAGCAGCAGATTTTGATATTAGCTCAGAACAACGTAAAGACCCCTATTTAAGAGACATTATTGACGTTTTAGAAAACGAAGATCAAGCTAGTAATCCTAAGCTAGAAAAACTTTCGTATTCTTATGTACTCAAAAATGGCGTCTTATACAGGACTAATAAAATCAAAACTGGTTATCAGGATAGACTTTGTATTCCCCATGCATTAAGAAATCAAGTTTACGATCTTATTCATGTACATAAAATGAATGGAAGTCACCAAGGCGCCCAAAAGTCATATAATTTAATGCTTATGCGCTACTTTTTCCCCAATATGAAGAAATTTGTGTACGATAAGGTTCGACATTGCATCCCTTGCCAGATCTCAAAGAAACCACAAGGTTCTAAACCACATACGCTACAAACATTTCAAACAGCCCAAATTCCTTTTCAACGAATTCATATTGGCGTTTGTGGACCTTTAGTCTCTTCTAAGAGGCACACATACAAATATTTCCTATCAGTAGTTGATAGTTGTACTAGATACGTCATTACAGCTCCTTTGGCAAATTATGATGCACAAAACATAGCAACAGCTCTAGTTGAGAAAGTCTTTCTAGTCCATGGCCTCCCGCAAACTATTTATTTAGATCGCTCAACACCCAATTCAAGTTTACTTTTACGGGAGTTAGCTAATATTAAAGGCGTACAAATAAAATATGTAGATACTTGTGCACATTTCAAGAATGGATTAGTTGAGAGTTCATTTAGTTACTTAAAGAAATGTCATGAGAGTTTTTTGTTGGAGAAGAAGGCTTCGTGGTGTGACTATTTAGCTAGTGCGGCGTTGAGCCACAACATTACAATCCATTCTGGGTCCCTCCAGAGCCCGAATTTTACTTTGTTTGGCTACAACCCAAGGATCCTAGCAGACGCAGTCCTTCCTTCGAACCCTGACAATGTCTCCCAGACAGACGCACAAAGACTTGAACTCCTGACATCCATACGTAAGACAGCTCATGACAACTTACATAAACGGTTCGAACAGCAGAAAAAGTACACAGACCGCACTTGTAGGCAAATACATTTCGCACCAGGCCTACATGTATGGATTCTAGATGCCACTCCGATTCCCGGCGTGTCAAAAGCTTTTGCGTCCTCTTATAAGTACAAAGGAACTATTCTTCGAAAAGTTAACGAGAATTTCTATGAAGTTACTTTCATCGACGAAAGAAGCAAAGAAATAACTGACACGATTACGATTTCTAGGCTTAAAGCCCGCTACGACTGGTGCCATGAAAACCCCACTAACATTCATTAACACTCCACTCCGTTATCACGTTCTTTAGCCTCCTCGCTACGTACATTGCACATGCTAACATCCCATGATCCAGCATTTTCCCACGCTTACCCCCCCCCGCCCTTCTTCATTTCCCGTGCTCGCACTGCACTTCTGCATCAGAACGAACTCATTTTCATTTTTATCAAGCCCAGGTTTACAGAATGCTATCCATATCGTCGGAACATTTATAATAAATCCCTTGCCTAATAATTAATTTCTCCTGATATTCTAATGTTATTTTTATATTTGCGATTATACGTATAGTAATAGTCAGAACATATCACTTAGCTGATTTGACTCATAAGTACTTAGCGCGATTATGATTCTCACTAGCAAACATTTTTCCCCATTTGCTGGTACATATACACTCAAATGAAAAAAAAGTACAAAGAAATAAAGAAAGAAAGAATTAAGATAGAACAAGATGAACGATTTAACGAACAAATGAACTGCGTCGAACTTGCTGAACTTTTGGCTGTTCGCCATAGCAATTTTTTTTATTTAGGCTCAGGTGTAACGCTAACTGCTTCTTTGAAAGCTGCAATGCACTAAATATGTTAACAAAGCATATAATAAATATAGGCAAATGTTCCCACTCTCTCCTCTAATTTTATAGTTCAATGATTCATATCATATAACATTGTATAGCTCATATCCCGTGAAATTAAAACCTACTCTCTTTTTCTATGAACTTTTATATATTACTTACTCTTTTTCACTTATTTTCCATTTTGTTTGGTTAGCAGCGAATCGAAGGCGCTTAATCCTTTGCCCACAATACACGTAAAATTCTTGCAATTATTTTATATACGACACTTACACATATTACAGACGGAAATGTCTCGTAATCACTTAGTTCGTTCTATTATCGCTGAACTCCCATTGCTTTTCTCATTTCAGAATCCTCCCACAAGATGTCTCCCGCTCATTATGCTCTTATCGCATCCATCGTGATGGCTCTTCTCGGCATACTTATTTTATTGGTATTATTGATTATATCTTGCTGTTGTTCCCCCAAATCACGTGTCACAACAACCCAAAAACGACTAAAGAAACCTTCCATCAGTGCCCTGATTGCTTTACAATCAATTTCACATGCCCCGGAGACAACAGTTATTCCCCCACCACCCTCTCTTCCCCCGGCCCCTTTCTCCTCTGGCACGAAACTAATAAATACTCCAAATTAATGTACCACCACTTTTCCGAAAGGACGTCGACTTCCGGCATCTCAAGTGAAGCCCCCGCCGCCCCCGGCATCTATTCCGGCTAGTCCGGCTATTCCACCTACTCCCCCATTGCCCCCCGTCGAACTTTGCTCATGTAAACCTGTCATTCATAAACAGGTACTCCTAAAAACTCTGCGTCATATAAGTAAACCCGACCCTTCGCCGTCACTACGATCAGATATTAATTCCCCTCCCCCTCAACATTATTCCCCAGTTTTATCTGAAAGTCCTTTTTCTGTCGACTTTATCACCCGCCATCAATTATTATAACTCTGCTCCACTACCCCGAGAGAGATATCTTGGCTCATCCAAGAAAACGGACGACGATCTTGTGGACTTCTAGCACCGACGAACTCCAATTCTGTCTGGGCCAATTGGCTGATTTCTCCATTTCATCCCGGCCCGCAGTGACATCATACGCTTGAGTTCCAGACTGCCATTCAAATAACGTCAAGGCGACCTACATCGGCAAAGCACCTCCCACTCAGTGTGTATTGCCCTTTTTCCCCTACCATCACGTGATACGAGTAGTATGAAAATAGCGGAGCTGACTCATCCGGAAGATTCGTAGCCTTTTACGCTGTATATTTTAAAAAACCTTCAAGGGAAAGCACCTATATGGCAGTACCTTCACGGTTAACCCAGTACCTTCGCGGGAAAGCACTTATAGGGCAGTATCTTCACGGTTAACCCAGTACCTTCACGGGAAATCACCTTTAGGGTAGTAGCAAACCGTAGCCTTTTACGCTGTATATTTTAAGGTACCTTCACGGGAAAGCACCTATATGGCAGTATCTTCAGGGTTAACCTAGTACCTTCGCGGGAAAGCACCTATATTGCAGTACCTTCACGGTTAACCAGTACCTTCGTGGGAAAACACCTATAGGGCAGTATCTTCACGGTTAACCCAGTACCTTCACGGGAAATCACCTATAGGGTAGTAGCGAACCGTAGCCTTTTACGCTGTACATTTTAAGGTACCTTTACGGGAAAGCACCTATATGGCAGTACCTATAAGGTTAACCCAGTACCTTCGCGGGAAAGCACCTATATGGCAGTACCTTCACGGTTAACCCAGTACCTTCGCGGGAAAACACCTATAGGGCAATATCTTCACGGTTAACCAAGTACCTTCACGGGAAATCACCCATAGGGTAGTAGCGAACCGTAGCCTTTTACGCTGTATATTTTAAGGTACCTTCACGGGAAAGCACCTATATGGCAGTACCTTCATGGTTAGCCCAGTACCTTCACGGGAAATCACCTGTAGGGTAGTAGCGAACCGTAGACTTTTACGCTGTATATTTTAAGGTACCTTCACGGGAAAGCACTTATATGGCAGTACCTTCACGGTTAACCCAGTACCTTCGCGGGAAAGCACCTATATGGCAGCACCTTCACGGTTAACCCAGTACCTTCGCGGGAAAGCACCTATAGTGCAGTATCTTCACGGTTAACCCAGTACCTTCACGGGAAATCACCTATAGGGTAGTAGCGAACCGTAGCCTTTTACGCTGTATATTTTAAGGTACCTTCACGGGAAAGCACCTATATGGCAGTACCTTTACGGTTAACCCAGTACCTTCGCGGGAAATCACCTATAGAGCAGTATCTTCACGGTTAACCCAGTACCTTTGCGGGAAATCACCTATAGGGCATTAGTGAACCGTAGCCTTTTACGCTGTATATTAAAAGAGTTCACGATGTATGTTAACCTCAACATTTCACCACAATATTTTTACGAGTTAAACTAACCTAGTGAGTTGGCAACATTTATTCTATCATGCATTGTTTGAGCCGCAAGCTAAATTTAGCTAACAAATCAAAACGAGTGCTCTTCAGAGGATGAAGTATGCTTTAGAAAACAAAGAAACAATACAAATTCCAGCATTTTCTCTACCGATGAGCCTCTTTTCGCCGTTCGGACAGCTCTGTTCTTGGTTATTTACTCAAGGGAAAAAAGGGCGTTGGCTTCGAAAGAAAATATTTACCAGTAAAAATATCTGCGAGACCTTTTTCTCGAAGCAAGAAGAGGAAAAATTAATAAAATAGTCTGAGCAGTGGGAAAGAAAGAAATGCGCTATAACATGCCAACCAACGTGTTCGGCTACAACAGGAGAAAACCTGGCGCCACGCTTCCTAAGTACGTCAAGATATCCAGCAAAGAGGTCGTCAAAGCTCGAGACATGCTTGGCGATGCCTTGCTTGCTTTCCGAACCGACCTGTTGGCAGCTACAATCGTCCACTTGAACGGTATTGTGAAACAGTTCGAAGAGAACACTGGCAAGATCTTCTTCATCTTCAACAACAATAGCATCTTCTACGAACTCTCGCTAGGTGGCGGAAGTCTCCGGATTGTGAACTTGCATCCCCCGAGCGGTGTCACGATAAGTCTACATCAAGGGGAGAGTTTATTCAGGATCAAGCACGACAACATGAAAGTCGGAGTCTCGTACGACAACGTTTCCGTCGGAGATCGTCTGTACGCTGAATCTATCGAGACGAATATGGAGCATCCGATACCGCTTTTTTTGGAGTTGGTGCTCTCCTATCCCGTCGCCAGTGTCAGTCGTCTATCGTAAGCAAGCAAGTAAGCAAAGAAAAATGCAAGAAAGCAAGGAAGATAATAGATCCATATTTTTGCATCGGAGCCTCTGTTGTCTATAAACCTCAAACAACCTCCATTGCCATGAGAGCAGCTATCGTGAACGAATTGCACAAACCTGCCCGCAGGAATTATCCTCGACTGCCCGTGGTCACCAAAGGGATAGACGAGCTCTGGCAGGCCGACCTCGTGGAGATGAGCACAGTGAATCTCAAGGGGCTTCACAAGATCAACCAGGGGTTCAGATACCTCCTCACCGTGATTGACACTTTCAGCAAGTACGCTTGGGCGATACCCGTTAAAAACAAGACAGGGGTTGAGGTCAGCAAAGCTTTCGCTTCTGTTCTCAAACAGAGATCCCCTTGTTTCCTGCAGATCGACCGAGGCAGGGAATTCTACAACTCTGCCTTCGGGAGGATGCTCAAGAAGAACGGTATTCTTCACTATTCAACCTACAGCGAGCTGAAAGCAAGCATCGTGGAGCGATTCAACAGGACCCTCAAGGGACTCATGTGGAAACGGTTCACCCTCCGCGGGAACTACAAGTGGGTGCCCGAACTGGTGGAGGAATACAACAACCGAATTCACAGGACGATCGGGATGAAACACTTGGAAGTGTCCAAGCGAAACGAAAGGTGGCTGCTCTCCGAAGTGTACTGCAAACGAAACACTGGCGAAAAAATCAAGAAACCAAAGTATAAAATAGGAGACAAGGTGAGAGTGTGCAAGTTCAAACGCCCCGGAGTGTTCGACAAAGGTTTCACTCGAAACTGGTCTAAAGAAATTTTCACTGTGACCGATGTTCTCCTGCCTTCATCACCTCCCTACATTCCCACCTACAAGCTGAAGAGCACCGCGGACGGTGAGGACATCGAGGGTCGATTCTACGAGCAGGAACTGTCCGCCACTAGGTTCCCGGACACTTAACTTGTGGAGAAAGTGCTCCGACGCAGCAAGGGCAAACTTTACGTCAAGTGGCTCGGCCTTCCCTCTTCGCAGAATTCTTGGGTTGATGCTGTCGATATCATATGAGCTGGGAGGTGACCAAGAGGCTGCCGGACGTTGGCGAAGGTAAAGGAAGAAAGAAAAATGGCGAATTGCTTCCCGAATGTATCAGATTCCTCATCGTGGGGCGCTCGGGTTGTGGCGAAACCAGATTGATGGTTGACAATTTCATCCTGGCTCCCTACTGTCTGGATTGGGACAACATACACCTGTACGTCTTTTCCAAGAGTCTCGAGCAATCGAAATACCGACAGCTGATTGCAATCTACGACGATCTTGAAATAGCCACCTTTGCCACGCAGATGGTACCTTTGGACGAGAGTCGTGAGAATTCGGTGGTTGTCTTCGACGACGTCATCCTCGAGAATCAGGAAGAGGTTCGCAACTACTTTACTCGAGGTCACCACAAGGGCATGGACTGCTTTTACTTGGCTCAGACCTTCTCGAAGATCCCCATGCAACTGATCAGGAACAACGCAAACTTCATTTGCTTGTTTCGCCAGGATGCCACCAACCTCAAGCACGTGTACGACGAGTTCGTCGGAAGGGATATGACGTACGAGTTGTTTCGCAACCTCTGCACGCATTGCTGGAATGCTGACGACTACGGCTTCGTCACGATAGACATGACTCGCAAACCGAACCAGGGGAAGTATCGTAACAAGATCAACGAGTAATATAATAGTACGATGCGAACAAAAATAAAAAAAATGAATACATCACGATCTGCTAACCTTCCTGTGGAGCTGCTCTATCAGATATTCAAGATTGTGTCGGGTAAAGAAGAAGATAACATCCACAGAATAACTGATATCGCCGATAGTTCGCCAGCGTTCGCGTGCCGAGTCAGATGATCATGAGGGACTACATATTTAAAATCACGGGGAAAAAGATCGTGAATACCGAAGATCTTCACGCAATAACAGACGAAATGGAAGACATGCTTGATAGATATCATAAGCAGAGTGTTAGAAAATTTTCAGATGAATGGTACGAGATGAACAACAAAAAATATAAGATTATCAACAATATCATTTCATTGTCAGCTATGTCTTGTTTCTTCCGTCAAAATAAAATAATAAAATAACAAAATTGTAAGAAAACATATAGGTCCAAAACGTCATTTTGCAATGTCCAAAAGGAAAGCCGAAGAAAACATCAAGTTGACCGAGTACCTTGCTAAACGATTCAAAGGGTGGAAGGAAGAGAATCGTGGATATTATGAGCAGAAAAAGCGACAGGAGCAACCGCTCATCGATGCAATCGGTGACTTGGACAAAGAAATCAAAGATATTGCCGTACATAACAAGGACTTGATCACAGAGTTGGTGCCGGTGGCAGTTCGCAACATTACGGACTATCCTCCCATTCCTCCTTCACCCGTCACAACTCTCCAACACTTCCAACAGCCATCGCTTCCCACTAGGTTTCCGTCGCCCAGCAGCAGCAGCAGTTCGTCTTCCGTCGAGGGAATACGATTAGGACCGACCGCAGTCAAATATCTGAGCACCAAAAGGCGATGAGAGAGACGAAATTTTCGGTTTGTATCCATCACCCGACCCTTCCGGGAGCATCGTGTGGAAGATAGGCAGTTGGCACGTCACGTTCGACAAGGACGATATCATCATCTACAACGAGAGCCAAGTGGGACGCAGAAGTTTCTTCAAGAAGTATGCAGGCACGCCGGCCGGGGCTATGGGAACTGATCACTACAAAGCGCCCCGACGCCAACGTGTATTCCGAAGAGGATTACGACAATTACAAGGAAATTCTCAAGATGACCGATGCTTTGTATCAGAACAACGACCCATCTCAGAACAGGGTCAAGTCGAGTAGCAGCGAGAAGTACAGGAACATCAGCAAACCGTTTTGGAACGAAATCAAGCAGCAACCTGGCACCACTCGCCTGTCTGCCGGCAGCGGTGTCAAGCGCTACTCCAATTTGCCCGTGGAATTCGTGTGGCTGGACGACGTTCGTAAACTCGTGGACCGGCTGCTGGTTATCGCCGGAGAAGAAAGGGCCGGGAACCGAAACTTTCACAACGAAAATGTTGACAACGTGGACATGATCGTTTCCAACCTAAGCCGCTTCATCGTTAACGAACCGAAAGGCATGGGGTATCTGATCAACATCATCAACATCTTGCCCCCGCGATTCTGGAAGCTGGCGGAAGGGAAGGGACTCATCAACGACATCATCAACAAATTGCCTTTCGAGATGCATATTCCGGGCTACCAATACTGCGGTCCGGCACCAAATTCGACGCGCGACTGGATTCCGGTGATCCGGGGGTTAATCCCTTGGACGCTGCCTGCAAATACCATGATATTATGTATCGGGACAACAGGGATCTCGCAGCAAGGCACGATGCCGACATGCAGTTGGATCACCGGGCTTTACGGAGGGTGGTCAGCAGAGACGCCGGCATGGGTGAAAGACTGGCCGCTCTGGGAACGACAATGGCAATGCACACGAAAAGAAAACTCGGTTGGGGTTTGTAACAAATTTGTATTTATTTCATTTCAATAAAAAATATCAAAACTGTTCAATGATTCTCTCGTTCTTTACATCTTAAACAAACTTTTCCCCTGCAATCAGGACCACGCTGCATACTGTATTGTCGGGGATCGCCTCTTGGAAATCCACTACAACCTTGATGCTCGTGCGGTCGCTGATCACCACCTGCTTGCGTTTCGATGGTTGATCACGTACATCGGACGTTTCTGGATAAACTCCGCTGGCGTGTAGTACATGTCGGTAGATCCTTCCATGGTGACCCTCTTGTACGCTATGTAAGCTTCGTACAGCTTCAGGTAATCATCTTCCGCGAGGTTGTAGTTCTCTCTGGGGAAAATCTCGTTACGCCCTTTCTTAAGGTAAATGTTTCTAACTTTACAGTAGTCGAACATACTCGAATCCGCATTCTGACTGCCGTCGCTACCGGTTTGAAACACAACCACCACGAAGTCGGGCATGTCGTACTGGATGCTGTTGAACTGTGTCGTCTCGTCGAACTCGAAGTATCGCCCGGACACTGTCCTCTGCAAGAATTGGTACATCTGAAACTCGAGCGGGATGTTCGGGTTCTTCAGGATTTCTGCTTTGATCTTCGTGGCGTGGTTAGCTTCGTATTCCATGATCGGCATGCGAAGTTCCATGGATTTTATCACGCACTTACCCTCGGACGGGAGGCTCGCCTCGTCCACGGTGCCCCCAGCCGTCGCGGATTGCCATCGCAGAAACAAGTTGTTGTCGTTGGACGCTCTCTGACCCTCTTCTGACCCTCAGACCGCCCTTCCACATGATTTCCCTGTAGTCGGAGAAGAATCCATAGAGGAGTCTCAGAGGGAATAGCACGGTGCTGAGTTTGCCGGGTAATTTGTTGTCGGTTTCGAAACCCGCTGCTTTGTAGTACGAACTCTCTGGCTTTGAGAGCGTCATGGTCGCCACGATGGTCGAAGTTAGTCCGGGGTTATCCATCCTGTCGATGACTGTGCCATGCTTTGTCACTTCCACCTGGGAGAAGAGGTGAGGGATGAAATTGTCTATGAGTCTGATGTTGGCTCCTGCGGGGTAAGCTACATTTTCGTCCCTGGTGACAATTTCGAGTCTGATGTAGAGGTCAGCGCGATGAGGATGTACAAACCCGTCACCAACATCCACATCAAATTCGATGTTCTTGTTCGGTTCGTTGAGGTTGCCAAACGTCCTTCTATTGGAAGGGAAGGACTGCAGTTCATAACTTTCTACGTGATCCATCGTGTGATTTCGATTAACCGTCTATTTTATTACAAGATAGCCAGTACGGCAATGCTCGTGGCTCCGGCAAAATCCACCAATTCGCCTTTCTCGTTCGTTATAGTCAGTTCTACTTCACTGAACTTGTCGTGCTGGATGGGAAAAAAAATCGGTTTGACTGCTTCGTAAAGAATCGGCTCCAGGAATTCTGAATTGGGCTTGAACGTCGCAATTATACCGGTTTCCTAGTGTGTTTGGTCCCGATTTGCGTCCGTCGATACAACCATGCCCTGAGACAGGTTGCAATGTACGTTCAAAGTTTCTATGGACAGGAATTTGGGAATAGAGGACCCGACGTGTTTGATTCCCGGCGCCAACCTGCTGTCGTTAGGAAAACCCAAGAGCTCCCCGATGGATCCGAGGTTTATTTCTTCTGTGGTGGACGTGATCTCCACACGATAAGTGACTGAACTCTCGGAGAGGATGACGTTCGAAGGCAATTGGGCTTGCAGCGTAGTCAGGTTATATTGTCCAGGTGAAACGGTGATCTTCTTGCTTCCCACGTGGCGGGTGTTGTTGTATTCGGTGACGTTGCGAATCAAGTACATGCTGTAGAAAGCCACGAGGCCTAACGCCTCTTGTTGCAGAGTGCTCCTGATTACATCGTAATGCAGTTTCAGTTTGAGGATTGAAGTCTCGCTGGACAAATGCAGGACTAGCATTTTTCTTTTATCGCTATTGTTTTATCAAATCCGTTGCTCTCTGAATCATTTCCAACGATGTCGAGTCGCCGCTGCCGGTTAGTTGCGAAAGAATGACTAGCATTACGACGCAGAGATGACCGCAGACCACTTCGTCGAAGACCTGCATCCTTTCGTCGTTGTAAAATATTTCGGACGTCGATTTCAGGTAGTTAGCAAGCGCGTGTAGCGGAACGCCACCGAACGAATCAAAAACGAAAGCGCTTCCGTCCTCGGCAATCCAATAACATACCCAGTGGGTTCCCGGGTTGAGAGAATTATCCAAGTTGACCACTCCGCTTTCGCCGCCACTTCGGGGTCCGTTAGCAGGCAAAGTATCGGACATGAACACACCTCTGAAGTTTATAACGTTGAACAATTCGGCTAGAGACTCAATATCTTCGTTTGAAAGGAGCACTTTTTTTAAGGTTGAATTTCTTCAACGCTGCTGCGGTGGTTTGCTTCTTCGTTCTTCTTCTCTTCAATCTGGAACCAGTAGCGTTCATCTTGCTTTCCACGGCAAGGTTGTGTCTTTTTTGATCTTCGAGCTCTTTTGTGTTCTTCTTGGCATCGATCACGGTTTTCGCGATCGCCGCACTGCCACCTGCGAGACTTCCCACTGCTCCGAGAACAACGAGGATCGCGGGAATGCTGAAAATGAAGCCTCCCTGCTTTCTTGACCTAGATTTTTGCAACTTCCTTAGTTGTGGCCTGCTGAGAAGGAGCTTCATCTCGTGTCCCTTCTTTAAACATTTGTTTTTCTTCTCGCGTTGCTTCTTCGTGAGTATATAATCGATGCCCGAAACCTTTTTGAGTTCCGAGTAAGGGATTCGATAAGCCAATCCTTTCGGACTCATTGCGAAGAACTCCTATTTTATTATGTCTATTTATTTACTTACTGCTATCCGTGAACTGCATTCTGCTTCAGCTGCTGCCTTCTGTTCTCTCTGTGCCAACCCCAAGACCAACATTGGGATAGAACAATAAATGGAAAGAAAAGGTTTTGGTAATATGAGACTGCTGTTTATTTCAGCAAAAAAAATAAAAATAGATGGATGCTGGAAATGAAGTGAATGAAAAAATATTTACAGAAGCGTGTGAAGTAGATTTGTTACAGGATTAGAATTAGTAATTACAGTTATTGCATGATTTGCACTTCTCTCCGATTGGTGAATAGCCCCATGGAACGGTGTGAATGCCGCAGTTCAAAACTTTTCTCTTGTCGTCCTCTGCATCCAACGCCACTTTGTTCAGTTTCACGGTCTTCACATCATCGTCTATGCTCTGGAACCTCCTATCTTCCCGCAGGATGGGGAGTTTCTTCTTCAGGCATTCGATGTAATCCTCGACGTTTAATTTCCCCTGAACAGTGCTTTTCCCAACTCCCTTGGACTTCTTGATGGTGGCGACGGTCGTTCTGAAACAATACGATTTAGCCTTGAGTCCCACGAACTCTCTGATGATCTCACCGTTCATTTCGTCCTTCATCAATCCGGGAACTTTCTTGTTTCTTGGCATAATGTGGTAGGGGTTCGGTTGTGGATAGTCCGAAGTGTCGAAATGTTCCTTCAATTCGGTTACCATGCTTCTGTACGGATCTTCCTTCATCACATAAACGAAACTGTCAGTATCCATATAAGCGATCTGGATTTGATTTTTGTATCGTGGCTTCATGATGTTGTAGTGGAACTCGTACATTTGCAGTTTCGACAGTTCGAGAATTGCAGCCCCCACGTACGTCGGTTTGTTGAACGTAATGCAGGATTTGTCAAGATGAAGCAGCGTCAGGTTCTCGGTGAAAATTTTCCTGCTCTTGAAGCGTGGGTTGGCAACCCACTTCCTGCATTTTTTTTCGTCCGAAACTATCTTAACGTCCTTGTATTTCCTTACATTCTCCATTGTTTTTCCGTAGATGGCGTTGTTCATCAGTTTATACATATCCTTATCCAGGTCAGATGTCGCTACCTGCCGCTTCTGGGTGTTCATGTTTATGTAGGGTTCCAGCCATTTGCCCTGCGTGAATTTCAAAACTCTGTGCACTTTAGTTAAAACAAGACCCTGCTGGAGATAGAATTTCAGCAGTTTGCAGTGCACTACGTAATGATCCTTCCTCTCCAACGTCAGAAGCAGTTTTGCTTGATTGGAGCGTGGAGGACATTTTAGCTCAGGCGCCAGAGGATAATCCGAATGGAGCTGGTGCAATTCTGAAGGATACTCCAAGTCTACCTCCGCGAAGTATCCTGTCGATCCTTCAAAATTATCCTCTTGAAGCAGATGTTTCAGTCCTTCTTCGGTGATATCCGACCACTCGAAATTAGACTGTGGCAGCTTCTGAGTCATCGCATAACCATACAGGTTGTTGGCGACCAAGTATATTATGTAGCTGGACTCCTGATTGGGATCGTACTCGTCTCCCATGTACTCGTTGTTTGCTTTCGCATGTCTTAAACAACATTTCACGATGCCACCCCTGATACATTTCTCGATGAAAAGCTGCATGTCGCATTGATCTTCCGCGAAAAGTTGCAATCGGATGCTACTGTAATACAACATGGCATTCCATGTGAATCCCGGAAGACTCACGAAGTGCGCAGGATCGACTTTGTAATCACGAATAGCGGTTTGACGAAACGCTTGGAGCACGTCGAATAGGAGAAGCACGTCCAGCTTCAAGTATTGATCGTAGAAATCACCCAGCTAGCAGCATCGAAACTCGTTCCACATACGTTTGGCCTGCGCGTAGTCTTCGTCGGAACACACGGAGTCCTTCAAGGTTGAATTGAAAGCTTCATTCGACGGAAGATCTGTCTCGTCGAACTTTTCGGGCCCGTCGACGTATTCATATGGATACACTCCTTTCCTTCGAATAGCGTCCAAGGACACATCTGGGAAATGATCTCTGGTAACTTCCGGCACGTCCAACATGGCGACGCATTTTTCGAGGCTAGCCTGGAGAAAGCGTTGAGAATAAAAGAATCTAACTTCAATTCTTCTGTATTTTGGCTTCTTGCCAAACGTGCACTCATCGTGGCAGGGGATCATTTTGCTCATCTTACCATGATATCCCGGTGGAATATTCACCCACTTGCTGATAGTAATGTATTTGTCATCGGTCTCGGCAATCACACGGATGGATTTTTTGTCATAGCCCTCCTTTTTGATGAAATGGTGAAGATCATAATTGCTTAGCCCGTGGAAAAATACCTGTACAAACTTGGCCGTTTGAAGCTTCAAATTGCATCAATGGCATAATGGACGGATGTATTGACCCGTTACATGATTGTGGTGTGCCACTTTTATCACACAATCATCAAATTTGTATTCGCAATTTGGACAATGTGTTGCATAAACAAACCTCAATTCTTCGTCTTCGGTAAGATCATTCATGGGTTTAGTCCTGAACAAAACATCACTTCATTCCTCCACTTCCTTGACTAGGAATTCCAGGAAGCGTTTTCCAGCCTCGGGTCCTCGGTAAACAATCGGTTCCTTGCTATCTTCGTCCGCTCCTGCCATCCAGTGCACGTAGTATGCGAAACTTCAAGGTATGTGCTCGTGGTAGGCAGTAGTTGATGATTTTGCAGGATCGGGGTCGCAGATCGCCATGGGCTTCAAGAATGCCTCAAAGTCCGCAACGATGACAACGGGGACCTCCAGCTGTGACTTGTACTTTCTGAAGAAATGAGAACCACCAGGGAACACGCACCTGGATGGTTGATGCTGCAGGTATTCTCTGAGGTGTTCCTGCAGCCTCTCCTTGGCGGTTCTTGAACCTACCTAGGTTGTTGAAAAATGACATACATGGATAACAGATTTCGATTTTATGTTCATATTTTGTTATCTCGCTTCTGACCAGCTTCGAAAGATCACGGATGAGGCAATAATGGTGCTGTTTCACATTTTTAATCAACAGCATGTGCAGTACATTCACCTCATCACCTACAATTTTGCTGATCCGAAGCGAAAAAATATTTACTTTTTTGTTGCTGATTGTATATCCATACACATTTACATCGATTGGAATCTCGTTCTTTTGTTGATATGCTTTTTCGAATTTTTCGATTTTTGTCAGCTGCACAGGAAATGGAACGTCTTCGAAATATTCATCCAATTCATTCTCGTACTGGCTGTAACTTACGCGCGCAGAGTTTTTTGTTTTATGATGCAAATGGGCCAGGAGGCACCATTTGAAACACTGGTTGTTGTTGTTTTCAATGTTAAGAACGGCTTTCTTGTTTTTGATCACCTGCGGGAGCTTCATGTAAGTCGATCCTGAAAGAGGCTTGTATTTGCTTATGTTGATGTTGATGATGTGTGTAGTGTTGCAAACACTCCAACCCGATCCTTTACCTTGAAACTCTTCCTGCTTCCGGACGATCTCATTCATTAACTTGTCGTAAAGTTCGCTTATCACCTCCCTATCACTTTCCAGCAGAAGTTCTTGCTTTGTCCTACTGGAGAACACGTGAGTTTGTTCCGACGAATGCTTCTGGAAAAACGAATCCAAAACCATGTTGAATTTGAAGGGGCCCTTGTTGAGATTGGAAACCAAAATCTTAACCACTTCTGCTTTCTTCTCCTCCAGGAAAATTTCGGCACTGCAGGGCAAACCCCTATTCTCGCTGCTGAGGCTGTAATTTGCCAACATATTCCTGAAGGCCGTCCTCTTCGGCTTAATGCATTCTGGGTCGCGTGCTTCAGCCGATTCTATGATCTTCGTTCTCTTTCCATGGCTCAACTAGTCATCGTTTGAAGACTGCTTTCGCTTTACCCCATTCTTCTGATTGACGGTCAAATTTTCTGTTGTTATCACTTTCCTTGATGTTGGGGAAGGTTTGGTGATGCGGGCGGGTTCTTTCGACGAACCAGGCCGCTGAATACATCTTTGTTTATGACGACTTAGGTTGGACTTGGTTTGCGGGATATTACAGAAGGGGCAGGAAACTTGAGGTTGTTTCGTCTTCGGAACTGACGACGCAATGGATGTCTTGTGGCTGCGACATTTTTCTGCAACAGGGAAAGCCAACTTTTCAGGGATATGCAATAGGCTATTATATACACATTGGGGCCATTGATTTGATTCAAATCTGTAAGTAAACAGTAAGATCCATCAAGATGCCGAACAATGTCTTCGGTCACTCCAGAGGCGACTCGGATGCCGAGCCACCCGACAACACTGAAATTCTAAAACTCGACCAACGAGTGAAGAAACTTCGCAGCGACCTGCTGACTCTCCAGAACACTCTGTCCTCGAGCCTACAAGATGAGATCACAAGTCTGCAGAAAACATTAGTGGATCCGATCCTGAAGATCGAAGCGGAATTCAAATCACTGTTCGCCAAGTATGCTGATTTAGCATCTTTGGAAAATTTGAGCGGCATTCAGGAAACATTGAACAACCTGCGAGAGGAATTATCTAACCTACAAAAATCCAGAGACATTATTCAACTAAAAACTAAGTTTGAGGAACAGGAAACAAACATCCAAGCTAGCTTGAACGAACTTCAAAATGTTATTTCTAACATTAAGATCCAACTTGAAACCAACCCTGCACCCGAAGACATACTTCTGATCAATCGAGCAGTGGCCGATCTACGAAACGAACTCGGTAGTTTTCGGGATGAGATCCCGTCTCTGATATCCTTCGCAGAACTTGAAAGCTCCGACTTACGGAAAAGAGTTGTATACATACAAACGAAGTGATCTTGTGAGTATGTGGAATGTGATGAAGATTTCAAAAGAACAGATTTCAAATGTGAAACTGAAAAAAAAGAAGGGCGAGTTTCTACCCAATAACTTTCGTTGTCTAATCGTAGGTTCTTCCAATTGTGGAATAACCACGTTAATGGTAGATAATTTTCTCCTCGCACAGAATTGGTTAGATTGGAAGAGCAGCCAACTGTGCGTATTCTCCAAAATTTGGAACAATCGAAATACAAGCAACGTACGAAACTGTACTAGGGACTGGACATAACTGTCTTCGAAACCGAAATAAAACCACTCGACAGCTGTCACGAAAACTCTGTCGTGGTCTGACGATGTAATTTTAGAAAATCAAATTTCACTCAAGGTCGTCACAGGATAATGGATTGCTTTTACCTAGCTCAAACGTTTTCCATATTTCCAAAACAGTTACTACGCAACAACGCTAATTTTATTTGTTTGTTTCCTCAAAATCACATTAACCTCAAGCATGTCTACGATGACTACGTAGGAGGAGATTTAAACTACAATCAATTTTTGAAATTCTGTGCTCTACTTTGGAACAGTGACGATTTTGGATTTAATTCAATCGATATGACTCGAAAACCAAACTACGGAAATTACAGAAACAAAATCTACGGCTTTGAAAATGTTTCAACATCGAATTGAATTGAATTCAAAAGTCTTTTTATTTACTACAGAGCGAGATTCAGCCATGGGCTGCTCTACCACCTAAAGCTGGTGAATAAAAGTTAAAATAAATATATTTATAATACTGAAATCAAATATATAACATAACATGAATGATTTTGACATAAATGAAAAGTAATAAAATTAAGAGAGAATACAATGACAGATACATTAACACACACACACATACACAAACACGTGTACATACGCAATTTCTGAATCGATACTAAAATAGCATGCACACAAGTTAAAATATTCATTGTGTCAGATAAGTGTTTGCAAAATAGATAGTTTTACATTACTTGATTCCTGTTGCTTAGCCGTACGAGCTAATGCGCAATTTTTGTCTTTGCAATAAAAATAATATGACTTGTTCTTTGAAATTATTTGGTGTTGTTGTAAAAGAAACATAATCGGGAAGAGCATTCGAAACCTTTGCAGACCAGAGTGAGAAGGAACCTTCGAAACTGACAGCCGAGTGGCGATTAATGTAGATTTTTCGCCGGACTCTAGTATTGTATGAATGTATGGAATTTCTAGATGTCAGTTCCTCATGGAGATAGCTAGGTGTTTGCAATTTTAATACCTTATATATTGTATAACACTGATGCAGAAGACGTCGCCCAGACATGTTAATGATTTTGTATGTATTGGACAAGGGTAGGATGTACTGATTTCTCGTGATCGAGAGAACGTAACGAATGCAAGAATTCCGTATTTTTCTTGTATTCTGTTTGATATTTTACATTGTAAATTTGTGTCGTGCACCACATCACAGTAATTAAAAATAGGATATATTAGAGTTCCGATGAGATATAATTTCGTTTCTCTAGTGAAAAAGACCCTCCTCCTGTAGAGTGATCTCATTACTGTTAGTGCTTTTGTACATTGCGCTGAGATATGGCTGACCAGGAAAAATTTGGATTGAAAGTAAGGCCTAAATTTGTAAACGTTGATGCATAAATTATGTTTTGATTTCCAATGTTGGTGTTAATTGTATCATAATTTACTTTTAAAAATAAAAGTTAGAGCCACTTGCAGTGAGCCACTTGTTAAGAGCATGTAAATTATTGTGTAGATTATCTATCTTGTTTAACAAATCCGATGGTGATGACGATAGCGTAAGTAGTATAATCATATTCCTTCTAAGCCATACTTGGTACGAGGCCTATTATTTTTATTAATTTAAGCACAATGGTAAACCTATTTTGATGATGTTTTTGTCGATTTTATACTATTGCAAATCTGTGATTTTTCACCTCGTACTTGATACGAGTGTCGAGATCTATTGTTTTTTTATTATTTTAACCACAATGGTAAACGTATTTTGATGATGTTTTTCTCGATTTTATACTATTGCAAATCTGTGATTTCTCATCTCGTATTTGATATAAGTTTTATAATTTCTTTCGAGTTAAGGTACGTAACATTACATAATATTGTGATGCCCTCATATTAAACTTCCTTTATTGTATTTTTATGAAGGTAAACTATTGCTTGCATCACGGTTATGCAACAGTTTATTGCATATCAATACGCAACATTACAATAGCACGGAAAGTAACTTGTTGCATCACGTTTATGGAAACAGGTTATTACGTAATATTATAATGACTTGTATTTGACACGGTGTCTTCTTATTAGCTTTTTGTCTCAGATGTTTTTAGACTACTTAAAAGTTTTTTTTGCATTACATTATTTGAATATATGCAAGCTATCTAAATACCACACCAAAATACTCTGCGATAGTAGCAGAGTCTGATATTTTCTTGATATTTTACAATATATACCAACATATAAATAATACTAAAGACCAAACATACTGAGGAATAGTCTTACAAAAAACTTAAACTTAATAAAATACTAACCTGTCATGATAAGATGTGACGTGACAGATTAGTCAGGTTTGCAAGATCAGTTGAAGAGTACGGACGTGTTTTTTGCAGTGCTCCTCTATACAATTTTTCACGTGCTAAGCACAGGGCGATATTTTTTAACTATATGTATTTATTAATTTTTTTATACTTAGTACAAATATATATTTTATATATAATAAAAAATAGCTAATATAAAATAAAACGTTATGAATATTTTTGGGTTTAAAAAGCAACAACATAATCAGCCTGTAGAGAGAATTCCAGTAAACATGGATGTATTTAGATAAATTTATAATCAATTGAAAGGGTTACTTCTTGTTCACTTGAATAGTATTTGGTCTCATGTTGACGAGGATACTGGAAAGCACTTATTTGTATTTAATAATAACTTATCATCATATAAGTTCCCTGTTAGTGGGAAAATTCAAATAAATGTGTCTCCACCCAATGCGGCAGTTTTGTACATAGGTCGAAATTTGTATAGAAATAAACATAGTACATTACTTCCTGATACTTCTCATGATGTGGAAGCTGGAGAATTTTTGTATGCTGAGATAATTAGAGAGTGTGATAAATTGATTACCCTTTTTATGAAAATAAGAATAATCTATCCTCTTATTAATATATAAAATACCTAATAAAAAGCATGGATATATTTGGTAATAGAAGGCAACAGGAGATTCCAGATAATTCCAGCGAGATTGCTAGATTAGATGTACGTCTAAAGAAACTGAAATCAGATTTATTAATATTACATAATTCGCTAAATCTAAATATTCAAGCAGAAATTACAAATCTTCAAACTCAACTGATTGATTCTATAGTAAAAATTGATGGAGAACTCAAATCTTTGCTTGAGAAATATACTAAATTAGCTTCAATAGATAATCTTCAGAACTTACAAGACAATATTGCCAAGTTGAAAAAAGAACTTGATAAATTTAGACAAATCCACAGAACGAATACCGAACAGCTGAAACAGCAATTAAATGACCAAGCAAATAGTATTCGTGCCGAACTGCAAACCATCATCCAGAAAATGAAAAGAAGAATATGAGCAGGTAAATGCTAGTATTGCTAAATTGCAAGAACAGTTTCAATCTTTCAAAGTTCCTACATTGCAAAGTATGAAATCTGAGTTACAGACAAATGAACTGCATACAGCTATAACAGAAGTTCAATCGAAACTATAGACATTGGAAGATTTTATCAATAATTTACCTTCATCTTCTGAATTAAATGCTATTGTTCGGAGCGTTGCCAGCATCAAATTACAGTTGGAGACTTATGAAGATTTTGGGAAGATACAAGGTACAATAACTCACATAGGAGATACTATGGCAACTATGAGAAATGAGCTAACAAATGTACAGGAAACTCTGGAATCGAAAATGCCTGGCATTACTGATATTATAGCTATAGTTCAACAGCAAGTTGATCTTGAATACTGAATCAGAATTATCGCATTTCCATCATCTTACTGACAACGTTTACAGTAAATTAGAGACACTGCAACAGTATACACCTACGCAGGATGACATAACGCAAATGCAAGAAATTTTGAAAAATACAGGTAATGCAACAGAACTTGATGCTATAAAATTAACTCTTACCACACTTCAGAATACTATAGCTGCTTTGCCTACTTCTCAGGAAATCAGAGCTATGAGGAGAGCAGTACATCGAATTTTTAAATCTGAGGATATCAAAAACATTCAAGCAGAAATTTCGCAAATCACAGAAACTGTTGCTACTCTCCCCAACAATCAAATAATTAACGAACTACATGCATTATTTACAGAAATCAGAAGTCAAGAACACCATCTTGCTACCCAGAGATATAAATTGAAACTTGTAGAAAATTTACAGGAGATTATTTCTAATATTACGTTACAAATTACTACTCTTGAAGCAAGTCAAGATTCTGCTTTATCAGGTTTTGCTACTCAACTTCACGATCTCAAAGAGGAATATAAAGAACTGTATGTTGATTTTTAATCAAACCTAGCTACGATGAGTTGGTTCGTACTATCAACAAACACTTGGAACCGGTATTAAGCAGACTAGATGACGTAGATACTCGGCAATTTTATTCTATGGTAATTGTTAAGTTACAAAGTGTTCCAAATGCTAGAGGGCACTGGACGTACGTCAATGCTAGCAATTTTTACAAATTCTATCCGTACACTCAGGTACATGAATGTTTTGTTGATGGAAGTTAACGATTTCTGAAGTTTAGTTTCCTAAAACATGGAAAACATATTGAAGTACCTCAGTTTACTATAGTGCGAAAAGATGGTATACACAATGCAATTCAAATACCTATTGCATACTGGGATGAGTCTACCAATAAATATAAAGTACATGACGACGAACAATTATCAGTTTTTGATATTGAAATTGGTGACAAGCTAGTATTTTACATAAATCGGTTATACCCTGAGGACAATCCATTTTATGCGATATTCTCACTTCGAACTCGATGTCAAGACAAGATACAGTTCATTAATTAAACAAACCAGCCCGTCGCAATTACAAGCGATTAAGTGTAGTAACAAAGGTTATAAATGATTTGTTTCAGGCTGATCTTATTGAGATGGCCCCTCCAAGGGGGATTTTAAAAAATTTGGATCAGATAAATCATGGTTACAAATATATGCTTACAGTTATTGATACCTTTAGCAAATATGCATGGGTTGTTCCCTTAAATTCCAAGACGAGTACTTGTGTTACCGAGGCTTTTAAGTCGATGTTTAGTGAGGGAAGTATACCAAAATATTTACAGACAGATAGGGGGAAAGAATTTTACAATTCTACATTTGCTAAGTTAATGCAACAACATATTATTAAACATTATTCTACATACAATGATCTGAAAGCTAGTATAGTGGAACGATTCAACAGAACATTAAAAAATCGCATGTGGATTCAATTTACTCTACAGGGCATTTATAAGTGGGTGCAAATTTTACCCGAGCTAGTTCATGATTACAACAATACAGTTCACAGTACTATTCACATGAAACCTTCTGAGGTAACCAAGTCTGATGAGCAACGATTGATTTCTACTGTTTATTGTCAAAAATATACATATACTACCAAGAAGCCAAAGTTTAAAATAGTGGATCAGGTAAGGGTCAGTAAATATAAACAATTATTCGAGAAGGGTTTTACTAAAAATTGGAGTACGAAATTATTCTAAGTGGTTCAAGTTTCATCAGGGAATAGAAATACATATATCATAAAAGATAATCATAACAAAATAATGAAAGGAAGATTATATGAAGAGGAACTTAGTAAAACAAAATATCGAGATACATATCTAATCGAGAAAATATTGAAGAAGAAAAATAATAAATTGTATGTGAAATGGTTAGGTCTGCTAGACAAAAGTTGCATAGAAGCAAAACAGGTGATTCTTTGACACCAACATGGAATGTGGTACAGCGTTTACCAGATGTAGTGGAAAGTAATAAAAAAATGGAGAGTTGTTACCTGATAACATAAGATGCCTCATTGCATGCCGATCAGGTTGTGGAAAAACTACTTTACTGGTTGATAATTTATTGCTTGCCCCCATTTAGGCTAGATTGAAGAAATAGACACTTGTATGTATTCTCAAAGAGTTTAGAACAACCGAAATACCAACAACTCATGAAGCTTTACGAGGGACTGGGCATAGCTACATTTGCTTCAACAATAAAACCTCTCGACCAATGTTTGAAAAATTCTGTTGTGGTATTCGATGATGTTATTCTGGAAAATCAGAATGAAATTAGATTTTTTTTACACAGGGTCGTCACAAAGAAATATACTGCTTTCATTTACTCATTTGAAACATGTATACGATGATTATGTGGGAGGAGACTTAAATTTCAAACAATTTTCAAAATTCTGTTCATAATGTTGGAACTGGGACGATTTTGGATTTTTTACTATCGACATGACTCGTAAACCTAAGAATGGTAAGTTCAGAAATAAAATCAACGACTTTTTAAACGTTGATACGATATTAAATAACCATTAATCAAAAAAAATATGGCGAAACACAAAATTGAAGATAATTCTAAATTACGAGAGTACTTGTCCAAACGTTTCAAAGGTTGGAAATCAGAGAATCGAGGTTTTTACGAACAACACAAGCGTCAAGACGAAACTATTATCGATGCAATTGGTAGTCTTGGTAAATAGGTTATGAGTGTTACAGAACAAAATAAAAACCTCATCAATGAATTGGTACTTCTTACTGCTAAAAATTATGCAGATTTCCCTCCTACGCCATTATCTAGTATCCACACTCCTCTGGTACTTAAGGAACCACCTGCTAAAGCAGCTATAGAATAATCAGAGAAAATCGAGTTGGTCCCCTGGCAATTGATTATTTGAGTACAGGAAAATTCGAAAAAGATTAAGTATTTGGATTGTATCCAACTATGGAGGCTAATGAAGGCGTGGTATGGAAAATTGGCAAATCTAAAGTTACATTCGAAGGGGACAACATAAAAATTAATTTGGTTGGGAGAAACAGCTGGTCCAGATATCCTGGTACCGTAGAGCTATGGGAGCTCATTGCCAAAAAACAACCAAAAAATTTTACAGAAGATGATTATCAAAGTTACTCTGAAAATTTGACACTCTCTGATGCTTTGTACCAAAATAACGATGCCATTCAAAAGCGTGTGAAATCGAGCAGCGGGGATAAATACAAAAATCTGATAAAACCTATCTGGAATCAACTCAAAACCGGTAGTGGTATAATACAATACAATACTCTACCTAAGGAATTTGTATGGGTAAACGATGTAAGAAACTTATAGATAGGTTGCTGGTTATAGCAAGGGAGGAAAATGCTGGGAACAATAATTTCCATAATGAGAAAATGGGTATTGTAAACATGATCAGTGATAAATTAGCTAATTTTCTTGTAAACGATCCTAAAGGTATTGGATGCTTAATTAAAATTATCAATACTTTACCTCCTAAATTCTGGAATATATCAGAGGGTCGAGGTTTAGTAAATTATATTATTAATAAACTTCCGTTCGAGTTACACGTACCAATATTCTGGTCCTGGTACAAAACTTGAGAAACGAATAGAAAGAAGGGACAGAGGTATTAATCCTCTGGATGCAGCTTGTAAAGAACATGATATTGCATACAACACACACAAAGATCTGAATGATCGTCATGTGGCTGATCAAAAACTGGAAGAGGCAGCTTTTGGAAGATTAACAAGCAGAGATGCATCATTGGGTGAAAAAATAACAGCGTTTAGTACAACTATTTCTATGAATATAAAACAAAAATTAGGGTGGGGTTTGTAATATAAATTATTTGAAAAACAATAATAACAACAACAAAAACATGAAAGCAAAAGGAATTGTATACCAAATATCATATCACGATCTTAAAAATTTAAAACTTAATTCGATTTTTACTAAAAAATTACAAGAAAAAACGAGGCAATGTATAGCCAAAGGAAATGGAATGAACTTATTACTCAGTACGCCACAATTAAAACGATTGCAAAATATAAGAAAGAAAACACACAGTGGAGGATTCATATTCAGGATTCCAGCTATCCTGGCTGGATTAGGGGCAGTTGGGAGCTTAGCCGGGGGCAGTGCTGCTATAGCCAAAACTGTAATTGATTCGAAATAAAATAAGGCAGAACTAGAAGAGCAAAAGCGTCATAAAATTAGCCATGGAGAATAAAAATAGGAAATGTGTGAAGTTTAGAGCACTCAGAAAATTAAAAAATAGAAGAATCTCTTGCCAAACAAAACATTGAATCTTTAATTAAAATATTTAAAATTAAACATTTCAGGGATTTTTCATGTCTCATTCTCTCCCTAAAGGTCGTCCTCACTCTCGAGTATGTCGCGTGGTGAATTTGGACAAGTAAGGAAACGTTGGTACTCACTGGATATGCTATTAAAACAAAGTAAAAATGCTTTTATTTTCGATTCTTTTGGAGGGGAATCAATTCGTTACTTGAAACATGTTAAAATTTATTACAACGACGATAGTTCACATGATCTCCTTGTAGTCCGAGAAGAATCAAATTTGCTGCTGCGGGGAACGCGTCTCCGCTATCCTTCTTCACCAAGTCGAATTGAAGGAAAAGGTCTGCTCTGTGAGGATTAACGAACCCGTCGCCTACGTCCACGTCGTATTCGATTTCCCTGTTCGCTTCGTTCAAATTTGCGAACGTGCGACGGTTGGGAGGGAAAAATTGCAATTCGTAACTTTCGATTTGCTCCATTTTTTTCACTATGTGTTATTTATTATATGTTGATCTCCAGGACGGCCGTCGTCGTGGCACCTGCAAAATCCACCACGTCTCCTTTCTCGTTCGTCACCACCAACTCTATGTTGTCTATGCGGTTGCGACATACTCTAAAATAGAACGGCGAAGAAGGTGTGTAGATGATCGGTTCCATGAATTCGGAACTGTGTTTGAACGTGGCTATGATTCCCGTCTGCTTGTGATTTCCTAATCCGTCGGATTTCGTGATCATTCCTTCGGCCAGGTTGCAGTGAACGTTCAAATTTTCGATGGCTAGAAATTTAGGAATGTTTGCTCCCGAGTGCTTGATGCCAGCTTCGAGTTTGGTGTTGTTCTCGAAACCTAAAAGTTCTCCTATAGTGCCCAGGTGAACGGTCTCCTTCGCCGATACGATTTCGACTCTGTGCGTGACCGAATTTTGAGAAAGGTACGTGCCTTTAGGTAATTGAGCTTGCAAAGTAGAAAGATTGTATTGACCTGACGTGACGACGATATGTTCACTTCCGACGCTAATTTTGTTGTTGTTCTGCGTGACGTTAGGTATGAGGTACATGCTGTAGAATGTACGCAGAGCTATGGATTTAGGATAGACGATGACGTCGTGCAGCGTGAGTTTCAAGATCGAAGATTCGCTCGTGAGTTGGAACACGCCCATCGTGATGCTTAGGTTCCAAAATGCTTTCTGGAAATCTTCCACCTGTGGCTTATTTATTTTAGAGAGAAACGTGAGCATGGAGAGGCAGAGATGACCGCAGTTCACGTCTCCGAAATTTTGAATGCGTTCGTCGTTGTAGTATAGGTTGTTCGTTTTCAGATAATGGACTAAATTTGTAGGTGGAACACCTCCGAAAGAATCGAAAACAAATGCATTGTTAATGTTTGCATTTTTGTGGTAACATATCCAATGCTTGCCTGGATTTCCTTGACTGTCCAAGTTGACTACTCCACATTCTCTATTTTTAACAGTTGAAGGTAACGAATCGGACATGAAAACGCCTCTGAAGTGTTTGAATTGTAATGGTTTGATCAGAGATTCAATGTCTCGGTTGGTGAGTGCTGTTTATTTTTTTAAAACTTCCTCATGACCCCCTTCCGCTTCTTCTCCATGGGCAGGTTGTGACGTTTCTCTTCTACCAATTCCGCCTTGTTCTTCTTCTTTCGCGATGGCGGCGCTACACCCAGCCAAACTTCCAACGGCCCTCAATGCTGCCAGGGTGGCCGGGATGCTGAATATGAACCCCCCCTGTCTTTTGCTGTTTCCGCGAAGTCTGCAATCTTTTCAATTGAGATGTGCTGAGCAGCAATTTCATTCCATGTCCTTTGGACAGGCAAGAACGTTTCTTCTCGCGTTGTTTCTTGGTGAGTAAGCCATCCAGGGCACCTTGATTTTTTAGACTTGAGTATGGTATCTGGTACACGACACCATTGGGCTTCATGTTATTTTCACGGTATGTTATTTATATATATTTATGTTCTGAGATTTTTTTTTGTTTCCCTCCCGTGTAATTTTTTTCAAGGTATTTTATTTTATATACTCTGCGCAGCCGTTACACAAATTCTATTACGTGCTTTGTTTTCTTACCAACAAGTTCCTTTGTCCCCTTGTACACGATTCGAGTTTTGTTATAGATTAAAAAAGATAGCTTCTCGTCGGATAACATGTTAGCGTATCAATCTGGTAAAAATAGACTGTATTGTCCGTTGAGCAACAGACGTACTTTGGGACCATACTGGGTAGAAAAAATTGGACCGGACGTTATTGTGTAAGGTTTGTTGACTTCCAATTCCTGAATTTTTATATACTCGACTGACAAATTTAGCATTTGTATTAATGCTTGGAGGTCACTCATTTTTTCAGTCATATCGAAGAGAAATTCAGGGTGTGTGTGTTATAGAATTTTTAATTTTTCACAATGTGTTATTTATATACCGAAGAATTTTTTTTGATCTCGTAGATTTATTTTCACGATTTGTGTTATTTATATATTAAGTTGTTTTTTTTTTACTTGTACATTTTTAGATTGGAAAAAAGTTCGTGCTTTGGAAAACGCGATGATGTGCGTGATGATATCATCGGTCTCCTGATTAGACTTGCGCCAATCTTCCTTGTATCGTCTTCTCCCCTGCCTCGCCTAATGAAGTTCGTCCATCCTGTCGTTTAATTTTTCCCCTGCAGCTGAAAAAACAGTGTCGAGATCACCGCACCTCATGCCACTAATCTCCCGAAGATGGTCCTTGAAAACCATTTCACAAGGGATACGAAATTCCGGCGTTGTTCTTGCTTTGATTACAAGTTTCTCAACATCCTCGCAATCTCCGTTTAAAGCGTGTTTGAATATTTTACATAGCAGTTCGGGCGGTAAGTCGGTTATACAAGACATGTTGTTATTATTATTTTTTTACTGTATGTTATTTATTTATATACCCCACCCAAATTTTTGTTTCGTGTTTATGGCGATGGTGGTGCCCAATGCTGCAACTTTTTCACCCAACGATGCGTCTCTGCTGACGAATCTTTCGAAAGCGGAATTTTCCAATTTCTTGTCTGCTTCGTGACGTGCATCCAGATCGGTGCGAGTGTTGTAAGCGATGTCGTGATCTTTGCATGCCGCATCCAACGATTCACACCCTTGTCTCCTCTCTCCAATCTTTTCTCGAGTTTGGTACCCGGTCCGCAGTACTGGTAGCCAGGTAAATGCATCTCGAAAGGTAACTTGTTGATGATGTCGTTCACGAGTCCCTTTCCTTCGGCCACGTTCCAGAATCTCGGAGGCAGCGTGTTGATAATTTTGATCAAGTAACATATGCCCTTGTCGTCGTTCAAATTGAAGTTGGAAAGTTTCGTGCTGATCATGTCCAGGATGCCAACCTTCTCGTTGAAGAAAATTACGATTGCCTGCATTCTCTTCACCGGCTATCACTAACAATCGGTCGATGAGTTTCCTCACGTCGTCCACCCAAACGAATTCTTTGGGTAACGTGTTGTAGCGTTTGACGCCGCTTCCACTTTTCACCTCGTTCCTAATCGGTTTGATGAGATTCCTGTACTTCTCACCGCTGCTCGATTTCACCCTATTCTGCGAGGCATTGTTGTTCTGGTACATGGCATCCGTCATGATTAGAATTTCCCTGTAACTCTGATAATTTTCGTCGGTGTAATCTTTCGGATATTTTTTGGCAACGAGTTCCTACAGTCCCACCGTACCCGGATACCTGGTCCAACTAATTTTATCGCCTAAATTAACTTTAATGTCGTTACCTTCGAAGGTGACTTTCGATTTCCCAATCTTCCACACGACGCCTTCGTTAATTTCCATGCTCGGATACAATCCAAACACTTCATCCTTGTCGAACTTCCCCGTGCACTGGTAGCCTCGTGCCAACGGTCCCAACTCGATCATATCCGAAGACGACGTGCTGCTTATGACTCGACGTTGTGCCGGTACTTCCTTCAGTTCGAGCGGCGTCGAAGGAATGCTCGAAATGGGCGTGGGTACAATGTAACTTTTAGCTGCAAGTGGTACGAGTTCGTTGATCAAATTTTAATTTGTTCCGTGACACGTTTAATTTCTTTACCTAGATCGCTGATGGCATCGATCACAGGTTGATCTTGACTTTTCTTCTCTTCGTGAGGTAATCGCGAAGCTTAAGATTTTCGTCTTCGATTTTTCGTTTCGTCATAACGTTATTTATGCACGTCGTTTCTCACAACGTTGCAACGTTTATAAAGTCGTTGATTTTGTTTCTGTATTTTCCGTCGTTGGGTTTCCTCGTCATGTCGATCGTCGCGAATCCGAAATCGTCACTCTTCCAGCAAGAAGAGCAGCGTTCAGAAAATTGATTGTTATTCATGTCTCCGCTTACGTAGTCATCGTACGCGTGCTTGAGGTTGGTGTGATCTTGACGAAACAAACATATAAAATTAGCGTTGTCGCGTAGTAACTGTTTTGGAATTTTGGAAAACGTTTGAGCTAGGTAAAAGCAATCCGTTCCTTTGTGACAACCTTGCGTGAAAAAGTTGCGAATTTCATTTTGATTTTCCAGGATGACATCGTCGAACGCAACGACTGAATTTTCACGACAATCGTCGAGTGGTTTTATTTCATAAAGCGAACGTTGCAATGTCAAGACCATCGTACAGTTTCATCAGTTACTGGTATTTGGATTGCTCCAAACTTTTCGAGAACACGTACAGGTGCCTGTTATTCCAATCTAACCAATTCGGTGCGAGGAGAAAATTGACCACGAGCAGTGTCGTTTTCCCACACCCTGAAGGACCTACGATTAGACAGCGGATGCTGTCGGGGAGCAACTCGCCGTTCTTTTTTTCGTTTGACTTTCCGAATCCGGTAGACGATTCACCACGTTCCACGTACTTACAAGATCAGTTCGTACGCATCGATCCAACTCTTTTCCGGAAGTCCCAGCCATTTGACAAACAGTTTGTCACCTTTCCTACGCAATACTTTCTCGATGAGGTACGTGTCGGGGTGTTTTGTTTTAGAGAGTTCCTCTTCGTAAAATCTTCCTTTCAAAATCTCGCCGCTACTATCCTTTATTATATACGTGTGTCGGTTTCCGGGTAAAACTAGAACCACCGCAAAAAGTTCCGTGCTCCAATTTTTTGTGAATCCCTTCTCGAAGGTGCGTTTGAATTTGCTGATGCTCACCTGGTCTCCAATGTTGAATTTTGATTTCTTGGTAGTCGGTGTACTTTGGACAGTAAACTGTAGAAATTAAACGCTGCTCGTCAGATTTCGTAACGTCAGCTAGCTTCATGCCTATAGTTCTGTGTACCGTATCATTATAGGTGTCGACGAGTTCCGGCAGGATGACGACCCATTTGTAATTTCCCCGAAGCGTGAATCGTTTCCACATGTGTGTTTTCAAGGTTCGATTAAATCTTTCCACGATGCTGGCTTTGATGTGACCGAAAGTCGAATAATGTCGAATGTCATGTTTTTGAATAAACTTTGGGAATATGGCGTTGTAAAATTCTTTACCGTTGTCTGTTTGCAAAATCCGTGGTCGTCTGCCGCTTTCGCGAAAAATTAATTTGAATGCTTCCGTGACGCATGTTCCCGTTTTCGCTTTCAAAGGTACTGCCCATTCGAATTTCGAAAATGTGTCTATGACGGTGAGGAGGTACTTGTTGCCCTTGTTCAATTTATGTAAATTTTTAAAGTTTCCGCTGCTCATTTCCACGAGGTCACTTTCCCAGAGGTCATCGATGCCCTTTGTTACCATTCTTCGACGATGGCTTGCCTACACATTTTTTTTTAGAGATTACGTTTGAAGAGAAGCACGAGCGTGATGGGATTCAAAGAGGGTGGCACCTCGCTTGTGTTTTGAATGATCAGCTTATCGCCGACACTCACGTCAAAAACAGTAAGATCTTCGTCTTCGTGTATTTCATATATGTTGTGAGTTTCGTTCCAACGTGCCAGAGGAATGTTTCCTGCTTTCTGGACACCACGATTCGATATCAACGTCATGATGGGGATGCTAGCTTTTCTGCCGTGAGACCAGTACGAAAATTCGTTTATCTGAATCGTGACATCGAGGAGAAACTTGTAATACGGATGATAAGGATGTAACATGTACAGTTTGTTACCTTCGACGAACGTGGAGATTCTCTGTTGATTGGGTACGCTGTTGATTTCGATGGCTTGCAAGGTGAACAATTTGACGATTTTTGTATCGACGCTGAGCAGATTACTGTGAACGTGTCCAAGTATATTTTCAATGGGCAACAAATGCTCGACTATGGTATCCGTTATGGCAGAAAATGACGGTTTGATTTTCACTTCCACGTTCAACTGTTTTCTTTTCTTAATTTCTTGGGGTGATTACAAAACTCAAAAATTCTTTCTACTTTTAACAGAATTTCAGGTATGTTATTTATATAGAATTTCTCGGGGTGATTACAAAAATCAAAATTAAACTTAACGTGAATATAATTTCCAGGTATTTTATTTGATATAGAATTTCTCGGGGTGATTACAAAAATTAAAATTCAACTTAACGTGAATATAATTTCCAGGTATATTATTTTATATAGAATTTCTCGGGGCGAATACAAAACTAAAAAATCCGAGACAGTTCAGTTTTAACGTGTTCATATTTGAAAAAAATATGCAAAATACGCCTTGGAGATTTCAAATGTTTATTTTGCCGGCAGCCCGAACCGCCATCCGCCGATCTCCTTTGGGATCAACTTCCTCTCTAAACCACTATCAACTCGCCAAACGTCGATAAAATTCTGCATCCACTAATTTTTTCCACCGCGCTTAGATTTGGAGTGTGAAAGAAAATGCGAGAGAATCATGAGATCTATCGGCGGCAGTCAGGGCTGTCGTTCGCCGGTATGGGATATCGTCCCCGACCGCTATTCTGTATCGACCTAGAAAACTAGAAAAAGAGGAAGCTGCTTGGCTTGCTTGATGATCGGGAGGCGGAGATGAAGAACGAGGGAGTTCTTCATGTCGGCGGGAGTTAGGGCTGTCGTTCGCCGGTCGCGGCTTCCCCTCGGACTCGAAGTTCATCCGTGTGAAACCAGATTTTTTGTTGGTGTAAAAATTATCGCGACCCAGAAAACACATGCAGAGCAAGCAATCCTTTTTTCCCCCGTTGTTGTTCGACGACGGAAAAATAAGTTTAGAGTTATCGTACCGTTTTTCCATTGTTTCGTTGGATGCACATTCAGCAGGTCGTTATTGTCTATACATCCTGGTCATTTTTTTTTCCTCGCGCATCAATTTTGTTGTTATTTGGGTCGAATCTTACAACAAAACTGAAAATGTTTTGAAGGAAAAATCACTTGCTGTCTTTCACGTTTTCGATGCTTGTCACCACCAGCTAACAGTAGCCTAGTACATGCAAACTGCAAAACTTTACTTCTACTTCTACAATTAATTGCCGGTAAGTGTAAGCAGTTCTCTTCGCTTTTGTTATATATAGTAAACTTTAAAGTATTTGTTGTTAGGAAAAAAAATGGCTGCAATTTTTGTCAATCGTTTCAACGACGCTATCCGAGCCACGACATGCTCGATGCAATGCTCGGAGATAGAAGCATTTCCTTAATAGCGATCCATCTGGCCGAAGAAAGAAAAGCTTTTCTGGATCTGGTGGGTAAATTGAATGCCGATGCCGAAAATCGTTCGAACGCGATGGAGGTCGACTCGGAACCGGTGGCGACTACGGATGCTGCGAACGACAGCGAGAACCAGAACGTACAGTTTCATTTCACCTCTCAGTTTCTGGTGCGGGAATTCGTCGAACCTTTCATTACTGCCCCCTCCCTCCGTACGAAGTTTCAACTTTACAACAACGTCCTCAACTCGATACTCGAGGCTTACGTGCAACAAAAATACATATCCATCTGCATGGGTTCGGCTGTTTCGAGCCTTCTGCGCTTGGATAGCAGGTACGAAGGCAATCCACCCATCATCGAATTGGTGAATTCGATTTTGGCTCCTCTCACGGACGAGAAGAACATGCTTCTCATGTTCATCGCGTTGCTGGAGATTGTACTCGAATGTTTTGATTTTTCGATCTTGTAGTCGGACTACAAGGAGATCATGTGGAAGGGAGGACTGAGAATCACATTTCGAAGAGCGGCCTACGATAACGACGCACTGATGCGATACAGCAACTTGAACGCGGACGGTATCAAGTCGCTGCCTAACACTTTACCCGAAGCAGCCAAATGCGTCATCCGGAGCATGGGGTTGAGAATGCCGATCTTGGAATACGAAACGAACTACGCCCTCAAGTACAAAGCGGAGATCTTGAAAAGTCCACAGGTGCCCATTCACTTTCATGGTTACCAGTGCGTGCAGAAAATAGCGTCCGGAAGTCACATGGAATTCGACTTGACGACGCAGTTCAACAACATACAGTTCGACATGCCAGATTTCGTCATTGTACTCTTTCAGACCGGGAGGGACAAGAATCAAGAAAAAGATTCCAGCAAATTTGACGACTGCAAGATCAAAAACGTTTATCTCAAGAATGGCAGGAACGAAGTGTTCCCGCGCGAAAATTACAACCTCGACATGACAAAAGATGATTATCTAAAACTTTACGGAGCGTACTCTGCTTACAAGCGCGTGACCTAGGGAAACGTCGACATGTACTACACGCCCAGCGAATTCAAAGCACAAAAACCCATGTTCGTCATCAACACGACGAAGCGGAAGCAGGTGGTGTTCAACGATCGCACCAACATCAAGGTCGTCTGCGAGTTCAACAGTCCATTGCCCGAGGATACCGGTGCAGCGTCATCCTGGTCGCCGAGAAGTCCTTCGCGTACGACATGAAGAACGAGAGGGTGACGGAACAGTTTCAAAAAAATCGTAAAAAAAAATTGCCTAATACTAAAAGAAAATCCACACATTTTTTAGGTTATATAAAACATGTTAAAACTTTAAAATACTGAAATATTAAAACAAACGCGGAATCCAATGTAAGTTAGTTCGGTGCGTAAAAGATTGCAAATAAAAAAATGATAGGTCACTGAAGATCGTAAAAAAAATATCGTAAGAAAAAAGGATAGGTTAAGTTATATCACGTAAGATCGTGGCATTCGTACCAAGTATGAGTGGAAAAAAAATTAGATGCGGTGAAAATTGTACTGAAAAATCGTCAAACGCTATAAAATCAACAAAAAATCGTCAAAATATGCTACCACTGAGGTTAAATCCATAAAAAAAGGGCTCGCCAGTTCCTTGATTTAGGTTAGGTTAGACCAAGAAAAAAACCTTGGTGATTTTTTCGAGTAAAGTGTTGGCAACACTGCGAGAAAATGAGGCTTATGCCTTACAAGAGAAAACCATTGAGGCGAACCTCACCCAGCCTCACTTTCGGTTCCAGAACTGTCTTTTTGGGTCTACTCTAAAGTAGGTCAAAGCACGTAGAGGCTCTCGTGTAGTTTAGCACGTAATAAAAAAATGAATAGGTTAAGTTATATCACGTAAGTACGAGGTGGGAAAAAGGAGGAAAATTGTACTAAAACATCGCTAAACGCTAAAACATCGACAAAAAATTGTTAAAATATGTCAAAAACTGATATTCAATTGATAAAAAAGAGGATAAAAGACGATACCTACAAAGTACTATTTTGAAACAACCAATTTACAATACTGACGATCGTATTCATGATTTCGATCAAATTATATGTGTCCGTGTTTGCATTACGATGCTCAGAATATTACGTAAAATACCAAACATCAAATTAAAAGATTTTCAAAAAGCTGTATGCCACAGGTATGATTATCAAAGCAGAAGAAAATTCGATTGGCAGTCACAAGGAGACAAGTATCATTGCTACATTTAAACCTAATTCGGAATTTATGGAACATATCTTCTATTACCCAATCCCACCAGTCTATTTCCCTGTTTCTATTGATAAAGTTAATTACATAGAGATAACAATTACGAATGAGAAAAATGAAATCATCGATTTTGCCGGTTCTAATAGCACTGCGATAATATAAATTAATATTTAAAATATATAAATAAATACCAAAAATTCCCTCCAAACAGTAGGACATTTGCAAATTTGAATAAGCCTAATAAAGAGATACAGTATGACATCACGGTGGGGATGGGTTTTATTCATCAAAATAGATCTGATCTGTATCTAAAATTTGATATTGTAAAACAAAGTAATGGCGAAGAATATCCCCTCCATGGAGCTAATATAAAACTTACAGATAATTTTGTTCCATTCTTATTTTCTCAAATTGAAGTCAGAAAGCATGGTACAGTTATTGAAAGGATTGATTGTCCTGGAATTACATCCACTACAGTGGGGACATTAAAACTGTCCAAAGCAGAGAGTGCATATTATAAAGTTGGTGGGTTCTTAGCTGGAACAAAAATTCAAGCAAAAAGTCACACAGTAGTGTTCCCCATGAGATTGCTATTTCGTTTTTTCTCTGATTATAAAGAAATTATGTGGAAAGGTGGTTTGAGTATCATATTTCGCAGATGATCAATGCCAATGATCATAATGCCATCATGAGATACAAATCTTTGAATGCTAATGGAACAGCTAATGATGCTAATTTACCCGAAGCTGCGAAATGTGTGATCCAGGCTATGGAGTTGCGAATGCTTATAGTTGAAAATGAATCTAATTATGCTTTGAAATACAAAGCCAACATTTTGAAAAATTCTCAAATTCCGATTCAATTTTATACTTATCAATGCATTCAGAAGCCTGTGGAAGGTAAATTGTTTGAATTTCATCTCACTAATCAGTTCCAATCTTTGCAATATGACATGGCAGAGTTTGTAGCTGTACTGTATCAAACAAGGAAAGATGATAATCAGGAAAAGGATAGCAGTCAGTTTGATAATTGTAAAGTTAAAAATGTGTATCTGAAGAATGGCAGAAATGAGGTGTCCCCTCGTGAAAATTATAATTTAAACATTGCAGAACAAGATAATTTGAAGTTATATGAAGCTTATAGTGCATTTAAAAGAGTAACTGAAGGAAACATAGAGATGTATTATAATCCAGATGAGTTCATAATTCACAGACCAATGTTTTTAATCATGCATCAAAAAGAAAATTAGTAGTTATAAATGATTGAACTAATATAAAATTGATATGTGAATTCCATGAAACTCTACCTGAAAATACTACATGTAGTGCAATTTTAATTGTGGATATGTTTATGATGTAAAAAATGAAAGAGTGAAAGAAAAATTTTAATAGGAGAGAATAATATATAAAAAATTAGACTGCGTGTAGATTTTTTTTTCAAAATTTTGGTTTAATATTAGATTTATTTTTTCACATGTGTTGAGTACAATTATTATTAACTTCTAAACTAAAGTGTCCCCAAGGCAAAGTATGGATTCCACACTCGAGAATACACCTTGTCGTCGTGTGGATCCAGGGCTATTTTTTAATTTTATCTGTTGTAATCTCATGGTTTGAGCGTTGTATTCTATTTTCCTCTCGAAGTATCCTCGACTGTGAATGAAGGCAACAAATATAATCCTGGAATTTTAGTTTGCTTTCCACGGTATCTTTGCACGTTCCTTTTTCTTTCTTCGCGACGCTACTCTATGTTCTGAATGTATACATCTTCCAACGCAAACCAGCAAACTCAACAATAATATCACCGTTACACTCATCTTTTAATTTGCCAAGAACCTTCTTGTTGCGGGAAGGAATTCCCAATCTGTTAAGTTGAGGATAGGAAGAAATGTCGAAATATCCAAGCATAGAAGGATGTTTAAGATCTTCGTAGATGTTAGGTGTTTGTATGTCATAATTAAAACTATCAGTGTCTATTTACAAAATTGACAGCTTATCATTATAGAAGATTTTCAATGAAATTCGAACATGTACAGTTTTGACAGGTCGAGAACTGTTGCACCAACGTAAATAGGTTTTTTGAATTTTATTAATTTTATATCTAGATTAAAAAGTGTTAAATTCCCGTTGTAAATTTTTCGCGATTTGAATCTAGGATTAGATACCAATTTTCTACATTTATTGTTATCTGAAACCAATTTTATGTCTATAAGCTTTATGACGTTCTCCATTGTTTTTCCATAAACGGTATTATTCATTAGTTTATAAAAATATTTATCTAATTCTGAAATGGCAGCTGTTATGTATCTCGTTTTTGTCTCAATATAAGATTTTAACCGTGAAGGGTGTTTGAACTTGAGAATTCTTCTTACATTTACTACCTGAACATCCTTCCCAATCAAAAACTGGAGATTCTTGTAGTGTATGACAGTAGTGTAATTGGTGCTATTATAAAGCTGAGAAAGTACGAGGTATTTTGACTGAATATAAATACTTAAAACCAAGGCAAAATGTCTATAAAATCTTATTGCTACTGTGTATAACCTACGATTTTTGTAAAAAAAAACGCCTCAGAAAGTACGACCCCCCTCAGATTGATATGGCTAAACCTGAATTTGCCAAACTGTTGTTTATAAGTTTGTTATAAATATGGCTCACATGATATTTGTTTTGGCTATACCTAAAACTAAGTCAAAATGCTCATATAAGCCACACCCACACACAACTACCCTCACCTACACACACACACCTACACCTACATATATTTACCCACACATACACATACACGTCTACTTCTGGTCTACTTCTATTGCAACATTTTGTGCAACAAATTATTATTTAATATTATGCAACAAATTATTAGACGTGTGGTTGGTTGGTTATGATGTAATGGGTGTCTTCTGATTGGGCCACTGTTTCAGATGCGGTTCGCGCTTAGGCTATTTAAAGAGTTCTTGCAATAAAGATTAGTTAATATTGTGAGAATAGTTGAATAGTGTAGAGGTGTTGTTCCAGTGCTCCTCATATTATAGCTCTGTTTGGTTTGATATACTGAATTTCTTATTATTTATATTAAACATATTTCTAGTATACTGAACAAGAATCTTATATTTTATATAAAAGAGTCTAATATTTGATACATCAAGTTGTAATTAGTTTATATTTAGAGTCTGGCTTGCAGCTGTTGCAGTCTGTCCCAGCTTGCTATACATAATCGATACATAACACAAGGCATTAGGTCAATGCCTGTGCAGACATGCAATTGTGATAGGTTAGTGATTCTGTAGGTCATTGCTTCTGTGGACCAATACTTATTCTACCGGCTCAGTGCTGAAGGGTGTTAGTGGTCGACATTAGGTCTCACAACTGAAGTTTCCGGGTTCGAATCCCTGCATGGGACATTTTTATAAGTGTTCTTTATCCAATTTCATCTTTGTTCTCATCGTTGCGATTAGCCAAAATCGAAAGAAAGGCGACGTAAAATAACAAAATTACAAACAAGAAGATATAATAATAAGAAGAGATGCAATGCGTAACATGTCGTTTTCGAGGATTACTCTCAAGAAAGGGTCTAACACACTTCCACGCAGTATACCGTGGAAATGATGAGGCTCTGGCGCTTGAACCCAGAACTCGGATTAGTTAGGGAGTAATTATCTTTGGGGCTCCTGAATGTCCTAATACAGCCTAGTTTTTATTATAGAATATTTGTAGGAAATTTGCCATCAGATGTAGGCCTATGTGTTGGTTTTAGATGTTGATAAGTATAGAGAAAGGATTTCAACGTCCGGAAAGGGGAAAAAAGGTTCTGAAAATGTGATTATATTAGTGATTTTAAATTGTATTCTTGGGGTCATGTACACACTTGAATTTTGAATTTTTTCCCGAGAAAATGTATATATAATTACCAGAGCTGAAAAAATATTATAATTATAACTATTGTTTTTAAGTTATATTTTATCAATCATCATAAGTTTAAAAGTGTTTTTTTCTAGTAAATAGAATTTCATTAAATTTTAACTTGATTGTGCGTTTTGTGTTTTCCCCGAGAACATTTATATATAAATACCGAGAAACTTCTATTTAAATAACAATTTGTGAAAATGACAACTTGTATAACCGACTTACCACTTGAACTGCTGTACAAGATTTTTGAGTACACAGTCGACGGAGGTGAGGATGTTGCGAGGCTTGTTGAGTTAAGCCCTGAATTTCGTCCACCGTGCGAGATGATTTTTATGGACAATCTTCGCAAAATGAGCGGTATTAAAAACTTGCAGAAGTCTGAGTCTCTTTTTCGGGCTGCAGGCAAAAAGTTGGCTGATAGGATAGACGAGCCGAGGGAAGGAAGGAGACGATATACGTATGATTGGTATGAGTCAAACGCGGAAACAGACAACATCATTACACAACTTATCGCATTGACTGAGGCGTAAACTTTTTTTCTAACCTGACATGATATATAAATAAAATACTATTACTAACAAGGAAATAAACGGATTAACTTTTGCAGGCAACCAAATCTCATGAAATATTGATAAAAGATATGCTTTCTATTAAAAATGTAATTACTTATAAACATGGAATGCGTGATATTCTCGAAAAACCTAACCCCTCTTCCCTCTCTTCAAGAAGTCGAATCCTATTAAAACAAACAAAGAAAAAACATCAACACGGACAACAAACATGCATCACATGAAATAATATCATATTAACAAACAACTTATTTTAATTAGTTAAAAAATTCTAAATTTAATATCTAATGAAAACACATAATAACAACTTATTTGAACTAGTTTCCAAATTCAAATATTTAGGAGTTATATTAACAAATGAAAATTATATTAAAGAGGAAATAAAATAAAAATAGGCTTAATTCAGGAAATGCATGTTACTTCTCTCTAAGAAACTAAAAGTTAAAATATACAAAACAGTAATTCTGCCTGTCGTATTATATGGATGTGAAACTTGGTCGAACATAAATTGAGAGTATTTGAAAACAAGATTGTTAGGAAAATATTTGGACCCAAAAGGGATGAGAAGACAGGTTAGTGGAGAAGGTTACATAATTTAGAACTACATAATTTGTATTCATGTCCAGATATTATTAGAATGATTAAATCAAGAAGACTTAGGTGGACAGGCTATGTGGTACAAAGCCCGAATGGGTTAGGAAAGAGGAGTTTACAGGATTCTTGTTGGGATCTTGTTGTCCGTGTTGATGTTTTTTCTTTGTTTGTTTTAATAGGATACGACTTCTTGAAGAGAGGGAAGAGGGGTTACGTTTTTCGAGAATATCACGCATTCCATGTTTATAAGTAATTACATTTTTAATAGAAAGCATATCTTTTATCAATATTTCATGAGATTTGGTTGCCTGCAAAAGTTAATCCGTTTATCTCCTTGTTAGTAATAGTATTTTATTTATATATCATGTCAGGTTAGAAGAAAAGTTCGCGCCTCAGTCAATGCGATAATTTGTGTAATGATGTTGTCTGTTTCCGCGTTTGACTCATACCAATCATACGTATATCGTCTCCTTCCTTCCCTCGGCTAGTCTATCCTATCAGCCAACTTTTTGCCTGCAGCCCGAAAAAGAGACTCAGACTTCTGCAAGTTTTTAATACCGCTCATTTTGCGAAGCTTGTCCATAAAAATCATCTCGCACGGTGGACGAAATTCAGGGCTTAACTCAACAAGCCTCGCAACATCCTCACCTCCGTCGACTGTGTACTCAAAGATCTTGTACAGCAGTTCAAGTGGAAAGTCGGTTATACAAGTTGACATTTTCACAAATTGTTATTTAAATAGAAGTTTCTCGGTATTTATATATAAATGTTCTCGGGGAAAAACACAAAACGCACAATCAAGTTAAAATTTAATAAGATTATATTTACTAGAAAAAAATACTTTTAAACTTATGATGATTGATAAAATATAACTTAAAAAACAATAGTTATAAATATAATATTTTTTCAGCTCTGGTAATTATATATACATTTTCTCGGGAAAAAATTCAAAATTCAAGTGTGTACATGACCCCAAGAATACAATTTAAAATCACTAATATAATCACATTTTCAGAACCTTTTTTTCCCCTTTCCAGACGTTGAAATCCTTTCTCTATACTTATCAACATCTAAAACCAACACATAGGCCTACATCTGATGGCAAATTTCCTATAACTATTCTATAATAAAAACTAGGCTGTATTAGGACATTCAGGAGCCCCACAGATAATTACTCACTAACTAATCCGAGTTCTGGTTTCAAGTGCCAGAGCCTCATCATTTCCACGGTATACTGCGTGGAAGTGTGTTAGACCCTTTCTTGAGAGTAATCCTCGAAAACTACATGTTACGCATTGCATCTCTTCTTATTATTATATCTTCTTGTTTGTAATTTTGTTATTTTACGTCGCCTTTCTATCGATTTTGGCTAGTCGCAACGACGAGAATAAAGATGAAATTGGATAAAGAACACTTATAAAAATGTCCCATGCAGGGATTCGAACCCGGAAACTTCAGTGGCGAGACCTAAAGTCGACCACTAACACCCTTCAGCACTGAGCCGGTAGAATAAGTATTGGTCCACAGAAGCAATGACCTACAGAATCACTAACCTATCACAATTGCATGTCTGCACAGGCATTGACCTAATGCCTTGTGTTATGTGTCGATTATGTATAGCAAGCTGGGACAGACTGCAACAGCTGCAAGCCAGACTCTAAATATAAACTAATTACAACTGGATGTATCAAATATTAGACTCTTTTATATAAAATATAAGATTCTTGTTCAGTATACTAGAAATGTGTTTAATATAAATAATAAGAAATTCAGTATATCAAACCAAACAGAGCTATAATATGAGGAGCACTGGAACAACACCTCTACACTCTTCAACTATTCTCACAATATTAACTAATCTTTATTGCAAGAACTCTTTAAATAGCCTAAGCGCGAACCGCATCTGAAACAGTGACCCAATCAGAAGACACCCATTACATCATAACCAACCAACCACACGTCTAATAATTTGTTGCATAATATTAAATAATAATTTGTTGCACAAAATGATGCAATAGAAGTAGACCAGAAGTAGACGTGTATGTGTATGTGTGGGTAAATATATGTAGGTGTAGGTGTGTGTGGGTAGGTGTGTGTGGGTGTGGCTTATATGAGCATTTTGACTTAGTTTTAAGTATAGCCAAAACAAATATCATGTGAGCCATATTTATAACAAACTTATAAACAACAATTTGGCAAATTCAGGATTAGCCACATCAATCTGAGGGGGGTCGTACTTTCTGAAGCGCTTTTTTTTTTTACAAAAATCGTAGGTTATACACAGTAGCAATAAGATTTTATAGACATTTTGCCTTGGTTTTAAGTATTTCTATTCCGTCAAAATACCTCGTACTTTTTCATCTTTATAATAGCACCAATTACACTACTTATGACGTATCTCTCTTTTCTCTCCAGAGTTAACATAAGCTTGTTTTGATTAGAATCAGTTGGACATTTAATTTCGGGTGCCGGAGGTAAATCAGAAAAAAATATCATGCAACTTATTTTGAAATTAAATATCTACCTCAATAAACAGGCCAAATTCATGATCGTGGAAATGATTAATATCAATTGAAATGGGATCTATCCACTCGAATCCTCCGAATGGAAGTTTTTGTATCATTGCGAAACCGTAGAGATTATTCACGTCAGCGTAAAATATGTAATTTGATGGTCGATTTGCATCGTATTGATTCTCAAACATGTAAATAGTGTTTGCCTTTGCGTGTCTCTGCGAGCATTGAACCATCCACCCCACGTATCCCCTTTCTATAAAAAAGTAGCATGTCCACGTCCGATATCAATTCCAACTTGATCCTGGTCTGGAGCAACATTGCAACACAAGCCAAACCAGGAAGACTGTAGAAATGGGCTTTATCTAATTTATAAATATTTATTGATGTTTTTCTAAATACCTGGAAAACATCATCATTTTTTTGTTATGTCTAATTTGAAATATGCATCGTGATAATCGCCAAGAGTATTGCATCTCAATTCCTTCCATATTAATTTCGCATGTTCTTATTCTTAATTCGTAATTCCGTTTTTTTCAGTTGACTGAAGAATTCTTTTTGAGGTGGGAGAGTGTCATCGTTAAATTTAGATTCATCGGTTACATATTCGTAAGGATAAATGCCATTACGTTTAATCAGTTCTACGTGTATGTTGGGAAAACTAGCTTTTGTAATTTTAAATTGATCGTCAATAAATTTACTCGCCAAAGCATCGAGACTTGCCGATAGGAATTTAAAAGAATCTAGAAACCTCATCTCTATGATTTCATTCGTTCCTGGAATTTTAACATTTTTACTTATAGAAATATAACGCTCTTGGTTTTGAACAAGAATATCAATTTTTTGCGTATCGTATCCAAGATTTCTAATTAAAAAATGGAAGTCGAAATTGGATCCATTATTTAAAAATATTGGTACGAATTTGTCCTTCTGGATCTTGAGGTTCCACGCGTTACAGATTTCACTAATGTACTTTCCGGTGAAATGATTATGGTGAAATACTTTCCGATTCTCATCCGTAAAATGATGATCACAACCGGACACGTTTCAATGTTATTGTAAGATTGAAGTTCATCACTAGATCATGGAAGCATTGATTTCGATTGGCATAAGAAACTGCCAATGTTGTCAACCTCGTCCACCATCTTTTAAAAAAAAAGAGTTCAATAACATTCGGTCCGTGATATTATATATTGTTTATCTATCCTATATTGCCAAACAACAACATATCCAAAACTATTTGGATCATGAAGCTGGTACGATGTTTTGCAGGATTTAAATGATGATGAAAATATAAATGAAACAGACGTAAATAAGAATTGGGAGCACATACGTAATGCAATAGAATCAGCAGCTAAAGAAAGTATAGGATACCATAAACCGAGAAAAAGTAAGCCATGGTTTGATAATGAATGTCATAATCTAATAGATATAAGAAATCAGGCTAGACTTAGGTGGTTAAATAACTCTGATGATACAAATCTAAACAATTATAATAGAATAAAGCGAGAAGTTAACCGCACGTTTAGAAGTAAAAAAAGAGATTACTTGAAAACCAAAATTAACGTAATTGAAACAAACAGCAAAAATAAAAATATCAGAGATTTATATAAAGGTGTAAATGAATTTAGAAAGGGGTGGCAACCTAAAGTAAACTTGATAAAAGATAAAGACGGTGATTTTCTAGCTGACCCATGCGATATTCTAAATAGATGGAAGAACTACTTTAATGACCTTTTAAATGTCCATGTAGGAGATAAATCAGAAGTGAATGAAGTCCACACAGCAGAACCTTTAGTTCCAGAACCCAACTTGACTGAAGTTAAAGATGCTATTAAAAGGCTAAAGAATAACAAAGCACCTGGCATTGATTTAATACCAGCTGAGTTAATTAAATATGGTGGAAATTCATTAATGTATCAAATTCATAAATTAATCTGTTTAATATGGAATAAAGAAGAAATCCCTCAAGTGTGGAAAGAATCCATAATTGTTCCTGTGTTTAAAAAAGGTGATAAAATGAACTGCAATAATTACCGTGGAATTTCTCTACTCTCAACAACATATAAAATATTATCTAACATTCTTTTAACAAGACTAACCCCATATGCTAATGAAATTATAGGTGATTATCAATGTGGATTTAAACGTAACAGATCAACTACAGATCAAATTTTTCACATCAGACAGACACTTGAAAAAAAGTGGGAATATAATCAAAATGTCCATCAGGTATTCATTGATTTCAAAAAAGCATATGATTCAGTCAAAGGAGATAAACTATATAATATATTAGTTGAGTTTGGAATACCTAAGAAGCTTGTTAGTATGATAAAAGTATGCACCAGTGAAACAGAAAGTAAAATTCGTGTGGGTATTAATATGTCTGACAAATTTACAATTCATGATGGGTTAAAACAAGGAGATGCATTATCTTCATTGCTCTTTAATTTTGCCTTAGAATATGCTGTTAGGAAGGTAAAAGAAACTAAAGAAGGACTAAAATTAAATGGTGTGACTCAGTTGTTAGCATATGCAGATGATGTAGACTTACTGGGGGATGATGTGAATACAATTAAGAATAATGCTAAAATATTTTTCAAAACTGCTAAAGAGATAGGTTTGGAAGTTAACAAAGAGAAAACTAAATATATGCTTACAGGCCGAAACCAAGTGTTAGGTAATAATCAAAATCTAATTATTGATAACAACTCGTTTGAACCAGTTTCCAAATTCAAATACTTAGGAGTAATATTAACAAATGAAAATTATATTAAAGAGGAAATAAAAAGTAGGCTTAATTCAGGAAATGCATGTTACTTCTCTCTTCATAAACTTTTGTCTTCTCGTTTAATATCTAAGAAACTGAAAGTTAAAATATACAAAACAGTAATTTTGCCTGTAGTATTATATGCATGTGAAACTTGGTCCCTTACATTGAAAGAGGAACATAAATTGAGAATATTTGAAAATAAGATCCTTAGGAAAATATTTGGACCTAAAAGGGATGAGGAGACAGGTGAGTGGAGAAGGTTACATAATTTAGAACTACATAATTTGTATTCATGTCCAGATATTATTAGAATAATTAAATCAAGAAGACTTAGGTGGGCAGGCCATGTGGCACGAATGGGAGAGGAACGAGGAGTTTACAGGATTCTTGTTGGGAAACCTGATGGTAAGAGACCTGTTGGAAGGCCAAGACGAAGATGGAGGGACAACGTTGAGATGGACCTAAGGGAAATCTGTAGGGATGGAAAAGAGTATATAGAACTTGCTCAAAATAGGGAAACATGGAAGGCCTGTGTTGCTGCAGCCATGAACCTTCGGGTTTAAGAAGGCTAGAGAGTTAGTTAGTTAGTTAGCTGGTACGGTGTTGTGGAAGAAAATTCAGGATCCGGATCGCAATAGGACAGTGGTTTGAGAAAAGTCTCAAAGTCTGCGATGATGATGGCCGGATTTTCCAACAAGACCTTGTGCATTTTAAATTCTTCGAATTCATTTGCTTTGGGCATTATCATTCGAGCCGGTCTGTTGACTCCACATTAGTTTTTATGTTTAGCAAGTTTTTGTTTGTCAATTTCTTGATTTTGGAAATGTTCGTAATTATGTTGGTCAAGATCGTCGAATGCGGTTAAACACCTTGGACAAACTTTGATGTGTGCATGAAACTTGGATGTTTGACTTCTGACCAAGCTGGAGAGTGAACGAATTAGCGTGTAATGATGAACTTCATGGTCAGCAATAAGAAGCAGATTGATTTCCACGACTTCGTCATCAGCAATATTAGTTATCCTAACGGGGTGCACAAAATGCTTAACTGAACTATACGAATATACATTTATAGCTAATCCTTTTCTTTCTCCATTTCCTACCCTGTTTTCAAACTTTGTTATGTCAGAAATAGCAACAGGGTATTTGATGCCTGTCACAGCATATTCAATATCGTCTACATATTGTGTGTAATGACTAAATCGATATCGATGATCTATCCAATGAACCGGGTGAAGCGCCGCTAAAATGCACCACATAAAACACTTACTGTCGGTGTTATGAATATTCAGCACGGCTTTCTGATGCTGAATTTCTACTGGAAGTGGAACGTAGCTGGAAACAGAAAAAGGTGTAAATTTGTTTATATAAGCAATAAATCGGTGAGGACTTGAGAATAAAAACCAACCCGAACCCTCACCCTCGAACTCGTCGTGTTTTCTAATCAATTCACTAGTAAGATTAGAATTTAAAAAACATTCAAATTATCAATGTCTGCGAAATAAGGAACTTGGTTTTTCATTTTGTGAAAAAAAAATATTTCTTGTGACATTGGTTTTCTCATATTTACAGATTAGATCAACATATACTTTTATAGAGTTGTTTTCCAGTTTATTTTTCAGAATATTTATGATAGATGTTTTAATTTCACTCAAGAAACTAGAAATATCACAGCCTGGTTTCCAAGTAAATCGGAAATCCTGGAGTTGGTCATTGAATGCAGATCTAATTGGCTTTTGGTCATTAGACATTTTTATATGTTTTGAAGTAGAAGCTTCAACTTCAGGATGATCAATTTTTCTTTTCAATGTTCCATGTCCGGTTGATGCAATGCAAATTTCCATGTGTTCACTTAAATTAGCAATGCTAATTATTTTTCCGCATTGCGTACAAGGCTTAGTAGGTAACAAACTATTTATTGTTGAACCTGTTTCGCTACATCTTGCACTATGTTTGCTAATATTAGTTTTGGAGATGAATTTCCCACAAATAGCACATTCGATGAACTTGGTAGATGACATTTTCTTTAATATGCTTTAAGTAAATAACAATAAGACGCACAATCAACTCAAAATTCAATGAGATAATTACAATAATTAATAGAATGTAACTTATAAAACAATAGTTATATTTATAATATAATTTTTCAGCTCAGGTATTTATATATAAATTTTCCCGGGAAAATACAAAAAAACGCACAATTAAGTCAAAATTCAATCTATGTGAAAAAACTCTTAAATCACCTTCAAAATAAAATACATATTTGTACTAAGTATAAAAAATAATTAATAATTACGATAAAATTTTTAGCTATGTTAATTATATAGATTTTTTCCGGAGATAATAATAAATAGTATATAGCTTTAAAATAAGTAAAAAAACTTAGCTTTTATCAAAAATGACGAGCACTGCAACAACACCTCCGCACTCTTCAAACACTCTCACAATACTGACTAATCTGTAATGCAAAAACTGTTTAAGTAGTCTAAGCGGAAAGCCATGTTGAAAAACAGAAGACACCACGTCAAATACAAGTCGTTATAACATTGCGTAATAACCTGTTTGCATAAACATGATGCACAAGATACCTTCCGTGCTATTGTAATGTTGCGAAATGTTATGCAATAAACTGTTGCATAAGCATGATGCAAGCAATAGTTTACCCTTATAAAAATACAATAAAGGAAGCTTAATATGAGGCCATCACATTATTATGTAATGTTACGTACTTTAACTCGAAAGAAATCACAGATTTGCAATAGTATAAAATCGACAAAAACATCATCAAAATAGGTTTACCATTGTGCTTAAATTAATAAAAATAATAGACCTCGTACCAAGTATGGCGTAGAAGGAATATGATTATACTACTAGCGTATCATCCGCGTAACAATGTGTATTACAATGGCTGATGGTGTCTGATATGTCAGCGACGTTTAAGGTGTATAAAAGGGGGGCCAGAATGGAACCTTGCGGGACTACTCCATTTAATGTTATCGGTGATAATCCGGTGTCGGCGGGGTAAAAAACTCTTTGTTTTCTTTCCTGTCGATAAGATTGGAACCAGTTCATTACAGGCTTCGCAAAACTGTAGTATTTCATTTTTGCTAGGAGAAGGTTATGATTAACAAGATCGAAAGCTTTAGAAAGGTCTAATAATACTAGTATAGTTAGTTTTTTATTGTTAATCGAACGTAAAATATTGTCCGTGACAGATAACAATGTTGTACTATGAGAAGTACGGAAACCTGATTGAGAATCAGGTAGAGTTTTATATTATTCAATGTAATCGTTTAATTGTATAGATACTATCTTTTCTGTGACTTTTGAAAATATTGATAGAACACTGATTGGTCTTAAATATCTTAGAGAGGTTAACGTCTGCTTTTCATGCATTTGGAGATTGGCCGGTTTTCAGATAAATATTTATAGTATGTGTGAGTGCCGGAAGTATGAAAGGAATTTCAAGTTTAATCATTTTGCACGTAATGTTGTCCACTCCTGCAGCATTTGATCGAATGCTGTACACTGCCTTTCAACCTTAGAATCTTGAACCTGACGAAGGATAATTCATTTCCATCGTTTCGAAAGCAGTTCTCCAAGAAATAGTTACACTCCTTTGCAATTATGGCGTTGTCTTGAGGAACACTGTTATAGACATTTGCTAAAAGTTTATTAATTTTAGAGGGACTGCTCAGGAGAGGCGGATTTCTCCCGCGTTCCGTTTGATACCGATACCAATTGTTTTCCGGCTATTCCACATATTCTTTGAATTACTCTTATAGTTATTTACAATAAAAGAAAAATAAGCTTTTTTCTCTTTCCTCATAATTGAGGTTGTAAAATTTCGTAATCTTTTATATTCGTCCCAATGTAAAATTAATTTGCTTCGTTTATATTTACACAGCGCACCACCCCTCAGTTTCATGAGCAGCTTAAGATTATCAGTTAGCCACGGCGCTGGCTCTTTCGTCACCCTAACCGTTCGTAATAGGGCGTGAACGTTAAACAGGACGTCGAGATTTTTCTCAAGATATTTTATTTTAGAATAGATGTTTCCAAGTTTAAACGTTTCATTAAAATTGATGTTTGCAGCATCTAGACAAAAATTCTCATATTCAAATTTCTTAACATCTCGGTACGTAACGTACTTGGCTTTATCCCTGGGTTTTGCGGAATGTAGTGACACGCTCGTCAAGCAGTGGTCTAAAGTTCCGATTGGATTAGCGATTTCGAAAGGATATACAATTTTGGGGTTGTCAACAATTATTAAATGTAACAATGTTTCGGAAGATTCAGTTATTCTAGTGGATTTATCAATTAATTTTTTTTAACTATACGATTTAATAATATCTTTAAGAAACAGAGTCTCCGCTTTTTGTTTTGATGAGCATGTCGCAATTAAAAACGCCTAGCATAAGGAAAATGTCTACACTGGCATAGTTATCTTTAATAATTTATTCCATGATGGCAAGATTAGTATAAGCTACATTTGGAGGACGGTAAAACGCGCAAATACCAAGTTTTAAGTCACTTACACTAACTATCATGATAATATATTCAATATCTTTGGCTTCGGAAGGTCGGAGGTCTGCGAATTTTACTGCCAGCGCCGAGCTGGTAAATATGGCAATGCCCCCGCATCACATAGTAGTGTAAAGGTATATAATACTAGGACGAGAAAGTATGAGCCCCCCTCAGGCTGATTTGGCTACACTTAAATTTAGGTCAAGATGTCCATATGAGCTTATTGCTCGAGTGTGCTACTCTGTCTAAAACAAGACTTTTGTAAAAAAGCCCTCGGGAATTTCCCGTGAAAGTATGACCCCCCTCAGATTGATTTGGCTACATTTACAAAAGTTGCATCTGCTAAATAGTTGTCCATAAGCTTGTTAAAAATATGCCCCCTCTTGATATTGTTTCTGCTACACTTAAAACTAAGCCAAGATGTTCATAAAACCCGCACCCACTCACACCTACACATACACCCACACATATATACTTCCGGTCCACTTCCGGTTTAAGTTCATGCACACCCACCCGCACACACACACATACACACACACACACACACACGCACACACACACACAATCTCACAAGTTTACTTCTGGTCAACTTCTATTGCATCATGTTGTGCAACAAATTATTATCCAATATTATGCAACAAATTATTAGGCAAGAGCTTTTGCATTACATATCAGTTAGTATTGTGAGAGTGTTTGAAGAGTACAGAAGTGTTGTTGCAGTGCTCCCCATGCAGGTCTGTTTGGTTTGATATATACAATTTCCTATTATTCATATTAAACATATTTTTGTATACTGAACAAAAGTCTTATATTTTGTATAAAGGAGTCTGATATTTGACACATCTTGCTTGTTTGTTGTAATCCACTCATATTTAGAGTCAGTCTTATATCTGTCACAGTTTGTTATACAAGATCAATACATGACACACGGTATTAGGTCATGTACTTATTCTGCCTTTGAGCATGTAGGCTATTCGCTTTACAACCTGTCATAGTTTTATTAAGTATAGAGTTTTGATTTGAACCCCAAGAAATCTTATATAATAAACCAACAACAAAGCCAAAAATATTAAGACACTTAGTATACACACTTAGTATACAAAGCACACTGCTGAACCCAACTGATATTTTGTATTAAGTATAGAGTTTTGATTTGAACCCCAAGAAATTGTATATAATAAACCAACAACAAAAATGTCAAATCAAAAATATTGTGATCAATGCAATAAGAATATATCTAGCCCCAATTGGACTAAGCACCAAAGAAATTTTGATCCAGAGAAATGCAGAACACACACAAAAATTAGCCAAAAATGCCATAAAAACTATAGCATGGAATACTTCACATATAAACATAAAGCTACTTGTTATGTACAGTCATCAACATTGCCCTCACAGCCATCTACATCTTCATCTGGTCTAAAAAGGAAGCTTGAAACACCCGATAATGCTAGAGCAGCAAAGCACCCACGCTATGCACCCATCCATAGCAGTTTTGCTGGCCAACTAAGGGATTACAGTTTTGTATCAGAGCCAAGATGTGATATTTAGAATTTTTTGAACAGTATAAATCCTGATGTGTAGGCTATTCTAAATGCACAAAATAACTCTTATAAGCTATCCCTCAAATTGTTTACACAATATAAGAAACCAATCGGCACAAAATTTACACAGCCCCACATAACCCAAACTGAACTTTTATACTCAAATATAAACTCAGACAATATACTTAGAAGGTTGATAGATCAATTGCTTATCAAACATTCTGAGTTTGCTGCTAAGGAATCGGGTTGAAGCCTATGTGGATCTCCGCACAAGTTATATATTAATATTTCTGAATTCAGCCCACTACAAGGTTCTACATATCTGCCATTAACTGCCAATATTAGAAACAAGAAAACCGTGGTCAACCTAGAAAAAAATGATCAGAAATGCTTTCTGTGGTGTATTTTAGCTGGGTTGTTTCCAGATTTAGATCATCCAGAGAGAATAAATCAATATATACAGCATGAACATGATTTTGATGATACTATGGAGGGCTTAGAATATCCAATGTCTGTTCAGAATATTGATAAATTTGAAAAAAAAAGGCCAGAGATATCAATGGTAAACAAATATCTATTAATGTTTTTATTTGTTCTACTGGTCGTGGCAATTGCTTTATAGAACCTCTCAGAATCAGTACACTTGATAATGATTTTGCTGTTCCGATTGATCTGCTCTTAATTGAAGGAGATGGCACATACCATTACACTTTGATACATAATCTTGAAGCTTTAGTAAGAAAACAAATAAATAAATCTAAAACAATATTTAAGTTGTGCCGAAGATGTTTAACTGTATTTGATGGTAAAAAAATAATAAATGGCGTTCGTGAAGTGAATACAGAAATTGCTAAAAACTAGTTAGTTGAACATTTAAAATATTGTGAGAACCATAAACCTGTTCATATGGTGATGCCTAATCCAAGTGAAAATGCCAAATTCAAAAAATTTGAAGCTTTGTTGGAACACCCAGCATATATAGTTTGTGATTTTGAATCAAACATCAAACCTCTTGGATTCTGCAACCCAGATCCTGATGAATCTTCAATTACATCATATCAGTTACATGTGCCTTCTAGTTTTTGTTATATTGTTATACAGAATGGAGTTCCTAGTTAACCACAATTTTACATGGGACCAAATGCTATCAAAGAATTTGCACATAGAATAGAAAATGAGTGCCGTTGCATAGCCTCTAATGTGTTGTTAAAATCAAAACCTATGATTTTAGCAGAGGATCAGATTGAAGATTTCAACAATGCAGAAAAATGCCAGGTATGTGATTCTGAATTTTCAGATACAAATATCAAGGTGCATCACCATTTCCATACAGATGGTAAATTCAAAATGGCCTTGTGTAATAGTTGTAATATTAAGATCCAGAGACCAAAATTTGTCCCAATATTTTGTCACGGGGCATCCAATTATGATTTTCATCATCTGATCAGGTACGAGGGGTTCGATAAACAGGATTTAAGTATTTTAGAAGAAAATGATGAGAAATATATAGCTATTAGCAAGATAATTAAAGTTAATGGTGTTCCTATTCACTTAAGATTTCTTGATTCATACAGAATTTTGTCAGCTAGCTTAGCTACTCTGGCCAGTCAATTATCTGATGATCAATTTAAAATTACTTGTGACATGTTTCCAAATCAGGACTTGAAATTAATTAGGCGAAAAGGTGTATACCCATATGACTATGTTACAGATTTTTCTAAATTTGATGAGTGTGCTTTGCCACCAAAACAAGCATTCTACAGTAAACTCAGGGCATCTGAAATTACTGATGAAGATTATCACCATGCTCAGTTGATTTGGGACAACATAAAATGCCAGACATTTGGTGATTATCATAAGGCATAATTAAAACTTGATGTAACTCTCTTAGCCGATATACTTCAGGCATTTAGAAAATTTTCAATAGAAAATTATAAGCTGGATCCAATTTATTTCTACAGTGCTCCAGGCCTAGCATGGTCTGCAATGTTTTTAAACACTAAAATGCAATTGAAATTAATCCAAGATCAAGATATGTATCTTTTTATAAAACAATGCATAAGAGGAGGCATGGTGAAATGTTCTCAGAGATATGCTATAGCAAATAACAAATATATTTCTAATTATGATCCAGCACTGCCATCAAATTATATACTTTATGTGGATGCCAACAGCTTGTATGGGCATGCTATGATGGATAAATTGCCATATGCAGGGCTTGAGTGGGTTGAAAATTTCAGTATTGAAAATCTTCAGGATTTTGATGACAGTCACTATGTTCTATTCTTAGAGGTTTATCTGACAATTCCTAAAGATTCACATAACAAGTTTTCTGATCTGCCCGCAATTGTTGTTTCAATTGCTCAGAGTTGGTAGCCTGAGTTTTTAATTTGGCTTGAAGAGCTGCTACAGCCTCCTTTAAACTTTGAAAACTATCCAATGTTGCCAAGTCAGTATATTTCTGAAGCAATAATTTAAGTTCTGAATCAATTTTAACAAGAGGGTCCATGTATTGTGATTGTAAATTTGTAATTTCTAGTTGAAGACTGGCATTGAGTGTGGTTTGTAGAGCTTGTAAATCACTTCTTAATTTTTTTACTCTGACATCAAGCATCAGAATCTCATCACTGTGATTCTCATCCCTTGTATGGCCAAATATATCGTTAGGCATTTTGTTTTAGTTGTTATTTATTATAAAATATCTAATTCTTAATTCTATAAAAAAAGGTATAAGCTTGTCATAATATCCTGGGACTTCAATATATAAGCAATCACCGGCAGAGACAGTATATACAGTGCCAGAAATCATGTTTGAGTGCTTAATTCTATAAATATTTCTCCCTACTGAAACCTTGACATCTCCCTCGGGAGTTGTAATAAATTGTAATTGACCACTTATATGTAATTCGTAATAGTTTAAATTATTGTTAAATATGTATAATATTTTACCTGTTTTATCATCAACATCTGTAAGTATGCTGTTCAGATGAATAATTAACAAACCACTTAGTTTAGATATTATATCAGGAGAGGGTGCTGGTTTTGGCATGTCCATAATAGCCTGTTTTTTGAACCCAAATAAGTTCATTGGCATGTTTATTTGTTTCAAATCATGTTCTGTGTTCGGGCATGGATTGCCACTTATCAAGTCACAATGACCCCATGGTAAAGTATGTATGCACATGTTAAGATGCATCTCTTATCGTCATGTGGATCCAGAGCCACTTTTCTTACAATATTTGTAGTCAACAAGTGATCCACACTCTGAATTCTGCATTCTGATGTTCTAATTAAATATTGTGATTTGAGACAATTTTTATAATCTTTAAATTGGAGCTCATTGTCCACAATTACTCTACAAATACCCTTGGCTTTTTTGGCAACAACACAACTACCTGTTTCAAAACTGTACATCTTGGCCCTTAACACAGCAAATCCTACAATAACATCACCAAGAGTCTTATCTTTTAACTTGCCAGGTACCTTTTTGTTGTGGGGTTGAATTTTTGAATGTTGACTAGTATCAAAATATTTAAACAATTCAGGATGTGATATATATTTATAAACATCTTCTGTTTGAATATCAAGAATAAAACTATCTGTGTCCATGTACATCAATTTTATACTATTACCATAAAAAGGTTTCAACACTTCATAATAGAGTTTTAACATATGTAATTTGGCCAATTCTAATATCACAGCCCCTACATAAATAGGTTTATCAAACTTAATCTTTGTTTTTTTCATATTAAAGAGTGTCATATTCTCATCATAAATTCTTCTATAATTAAAATTAGGCTTTGCCACCAATTTTTTGCTCCGGCTGGGATCAGTAACTAATTTAACATCACTATGTTTTCTGACATTTTCTATGGTTTTGCCATAACTGAATTTGACCATCAATTTAAACAAGGTCTTATCAAATTGGCTTACTGCACATGTTCGAAGCTCGGTGTTTGTATCAATGTATGTCTTCGACCATCTTGAGTGCCTGAACCTTAAGGCTTTGCAAACTTTGGTCACTTGAATACCATGATGCATCAGGAACTGGAGGTTTTTGTAATATATGACATAACCCTGTTTTGGCTCTAGAGTCATCATTAGCTTCTTCTGTTTAGAGCCAGCTGAACACTCAACCTCAGGAATTGGGGGCAGATCAGAAAACTGGTTGTGTAAATTATCTTGAATTGTCAGATGAACCTCTAAGAATAGAACATAGTGACTGTCATCAAAATCCTGAAGATCACCAATACTAAAATCTTCAACCCACTCAAGCCCTGCATATGGCAGTTTATCCATCATAGCATAACCATACAGGCTGTTGGCATCCACATAAAGTATAAAATTTGATGTCATTGCTGGATTATAATCAGGAATATATTTGTTGTTGGCTCTAGCATATCTCTGACAACATTGCACCATGCCTACTCTTATACATTGTTCCATAAACAGATACATATCTTGATCTTGGATTAATTTCAATTGCATTTTAGTGTTCAAAAACATTGAAAACCATGCTAGGCCTGGAGCACTGTAGAAATACATTGGATACAGCTTATAATTTTCCATCGATGATTTTCTAAATGCCTGAAGTATATCGGCTAGGAGAGTCACATCAAGTTTCAAGTATGCCTTATGATAATCACCAAATGTCTGGCATTTTAAATTGGCCCACATCAACTGAGCATGGTGATAATCTTCATCAGTGATTCCGGATGCTTTGAGTTTACTGTAGAACTCTTCTTGTGGTGGCAGAGCACACTCATCAAATTTAGAAAAATCTGCAACATAATCATATGGATATACACCTTTTCGCCTAATTAATTTCAAGTCCTGATTTGGAAACATAGCACATGTAATTTTGAATTGATCATCAGATAATTGACTGTCCAGAGTAGCTAAGCTAGCCGACAAAATTCTGTATGAATCAAGAAATCTTAAGTGAATAGGAACACCATTAACTTTAATTATCTTGCTAATAGCTATATATTTCTCATCATTTTCTGCTAAAATATTTAAATCCTGCTTATCAAACCCCTCGTACCTGATCAGATGATGAAAATCATAATTGGATGCCCCGTGACAAAATATCGGGACACATTTTGGTCTCTGGATCTTAATATTACAACTATTACACAGGGCCATTTTGAATTTACCATCTGTATGGGAATGATGATGCACCTTGATATTTGTATCTGAAAATTCAGAATTGCATACCGGGCATTTTTCTGCATTGTTGAAATCTTCAATCTGATCCTCTGCTAAAATCATAGGTTTTGATTTTAACAACACATTAGAGGCTATGCAACGGCACTCATTTTCTATTCTATGTGCAAATTCTTTGATAGCATTTGGTCCCATGAAAAATTGTGGTTCACTAGCAACTCCATTCTGTATAACAATATAACAAAAACTAGAAGGTTCATGTACCTGGTATGATGTACGTGAAGATTCATCAGGATCTGGGTTGCAGAATGCAAGGGGTTTGAGGTTTGATTCAAAATCACAAACTATATATGCTGGGTGTTCCAACAAAGCTTCAATTTTTTTGAATTTGGCATTTTCATTTGGATTAGGCATAAGCATATGAACAGGTTTATGATTCCCACAATATTTTAAATGTTCAACTAACTTGTTTTTAACAATTTCTGTATTCACTTCACAAACCCCATTTATTATTTTTTACCATCAAATACAGTTAAACATCTTCGGCACAACTTAAATATTGTTTTAGATTTATTTATTTGTTTTCTTACTAAAGCTTCAAGATTATGTATCAACGTGTAATGTTATGTGCCATCTCCTTCAATTAAGAGCAGATCAATCGGAACAGCAAAATCAGTATCAAGTGTACTGATTCTGAGAGATTCTATAAAGCAATTGCCACGACCAGTAGAACAAATAAAAACATTAATAGATAATTGTTTACCATTGATATCTCTGGCCTTTTTTTTCAAATTTATCAATATTCTGAACAGACATTGGATATTCTAAGCCCTTCATAGTATCATCAAAATCATGTTCATGCTGTATATAATGATTTATTCTCTCTGGATGATCTAAAACTGGAAACAAAGCAGCTAAAATACACCACAAAAAAACATTTCTGATCATTATTTTCTATGTTAACCAAAGCTTTTTTTGTTTTTAATATTGGCAGGAAAAGGCAGATTGTAGATCCTTGTAATGGGTTAAATTTATAAATATTAATATATAACTTGTGTGGAGTTCCACATAAACTCCATCCTGATTCCTTAGCAGCAAACTCAGAATGTTTAATATTCAATTGCTCTATCAAACTGCTTATTATTTTGTCTATATTTGTATTTGAATATATAGCTACAGTTTCTGTTAAGTGGGGCTGTGTAAATTTTGTGCCGTTTGGTTTCTTATATTTTGTAAACAATTTGATGGATAGCTTATAAGAGCTATTTTGTGCATTAAGAATAGCCTGCACATCAGAATTTATACTGTTCAAAAAATTCTTAATGTCACATTTTGGCTCTGATGCAAAACGGTAATCCCTTAGTTGGCCAGCAAAACTGCTATGGATAAGTGCATAGCATGGCTTTTTTGCTGCTCCAGAATTATCGGTTGTTTCAAGTTTCCCTTTTAGACCAGATGTAGATGGCTGTGATGAAGTAGAAGGCTGTACATAACAAGTACGTTTATGTTTATATGTGAAGTATTCCATGCTATATTTTCTATGGCATTTTTGGCATATTTTTGTGGGTGTTCTGCATTTTTGTGGATCACAATTCCTTTGGTGCTTAGCCCAATTAGGGCTGGATATATTCTTATTGCATTGATTACAATATTTCTGATTTGGCATTTTTGTTGTTGTTTTATTATATAAGATTTCTTGGGGTTCATATCAAAACTTTATACTTAATACAAAATATCAGTTGCGTTCAGCAGTGTGATTTGTATACTTAGTGTGTATACTTAGTGTGTATACTAAGTGTGTTAATATGTTTGGATTTGGTATTGGTTTATTATATAAGATTTTTTGGGGTTCAAATCAAAACTCTATACTTAATACAAAATATCAGTTGGGTTCAGCAGTGTGCTTTGTATACTAAGTGTGTATACTTAGTGTGTATACTTAGTGTGTTAATATTTTTGGCTTTGTTATTTTTATTGTTGGTTTATTATATAAGATTTCTTGGGGTTCAAATCAAAACTCTATACTTAATAAAACTATGACAGGTTGTAAAGCTAATAGCCTACATGCACAATGATAGAATAAGTATTGATCTACAGAAGCACTGACCTACCACAATTGCATGTCTTCACAGGCATGTTGTGGTGTGCATAGAAAGGCAATGACCTAATACCGTGTGTCATGTATTGATCTTGTATAACAAACTGTGACAGATATAAGCCTGACTCTAAATATGAGTGGATTACAACAAACAAGCGGGATGTGTCAAATATCAGACTCCTTTATACAAAATATAAAACTTTTGTTCAGTATACCAGAAATATGTTTAATATGAATAATAGGAAATTGTATATATCAAACCAAACAGACCTGTATGAGGAGCACTGCAACAACACATCTGTACTCTTCAAACACTCTCACAATACTAACTGATATGTAATGCAAAAGCTCTTGCCTAATAATTTGTTGCTTAATATTGGATAATAATTTGTTGCACAACATGATGCAATAGAAGAAGACCAGAAGTAAACTTGTGAGATTGTGTGTGTGTGTGTGTATGTGTGTGTGCGGGTGGGTGTGCATGAACTTAAACCCGAAGTGGACCGGAAGTAAACTGGAAGTAAACCGGAAGTGGACCGGAAGTAGACCGGAAGTAAACCGGAAATGGACCGGAAGTAAACCCGAAGTGGACCGGAAGTAAATATGTGTGGGTGTGCGTGGGTGGGTGTGGGTGTGCGTGGGTGTAGATGTAGCTAATAAGATTACACTTAGCAGAGTATTACACTAGAGGCAATAAGTTCATATGAGCATCTTGGCTTAGTTTTAAGTGTGGCCAAAACAGTGTCAAGATTGGCATATTTTTAAGAAGCTTATGGGCAACAATCTGACAGATGCAGCTTTTGTAAGTGTAGCCAAATCAATCTGAGGGAGGTCATACTTTCACGTGAAATTCCCGAGGGCTTTTTTACAAAAGTCTTGGGTTAGACAGAGTAGCAGACTCCTCTCGAATTCTGGCAAGCACGGAAACGTCAAGCCATAGGAAGCACTTCATCTTATTCGGATAAGATCGAGTTAGGTCCGTTGACGAGAGATTACCTGAGTACCGAGAAATTCGACAAGGACGAGGTGTTCGGATTGTACCAGAGCATGGAAAAAACGAAGGAGTGATTTGGATGATTGGAAAATCGAGTCACATTCGAAGGAGACGACGAAAAATTAATTTAGGTTAAACAGATAGTTGGTCCAGGTACGCAGGTACGGTTCAAATTTTGGAACTGATCATCAAAAAATGTCCGGAACATTACACGGACGAAGATTATCAAAGTTGCACGGACATTTTAATATTGTCGGATTCTCTGTAACAAAATCAACGACGCCACTCAGAATCGTGTCAAATCCAGCAGCGGAGAGAAATAGAGGTATCTCATGAAACCAATTTGGAACGATATAAAAAGTGGAAGCGGTGTCAAACGCTACAACACATTGCCGAAGGAATTCGTGTGGGTTGAGGACGTTAGGAAACTGGTGGATCGTTTACTTGTCATAGCAGGCAAAGAAAATGCAGGCAATCGTAATTTTTACAACGAGAAAGTAGGAATCGTGTACATGATCAGCACCAAACTCTCCAACTTCATCGTGAATGAGAGTAAAGGAATAGGATACCTTACCAGCATAATGAACATTTTTCCAAGGAAATTTTGGAACGTGGCAGAGGGAAAGGGAATCGGGAACGACATCATAACCAAATTACTGTTCGAAATGTTTCCCAGGTTACCAGTACTGCGGACCGGGTACCAAACTCGAACAAAGATTGGAAAAAGGAGACAGCGGAGTGAATACGTAGGACGCCGCATGCAAAGATCACGACATCGCTTACAACACACAAACAAATCTAGACGCAAGTCAGGAAGCAGATAGAAATTTGTAACATACAGCATTCAATAGATTCATGAGTAGCGACACTTCTCTGCGGGGAACGGGTTGCAGCTTTAGGCACGACCATAGCAATGAACACGATACAAAAATTTTGATGGGGTCTATAAATAACACCCCGTAAAAAATGACACACCTTCAAATAACACAACTTTCTCCCGAACTGCTGCATAAAATATTTACGAACACGTTCGATATAGGAGACAGGAACATCGACTTCTTGAAAGTAAAGCAGGGATTTCGTCCAAAGTAAAATTGGTTCTCATTGACCACCTTCGGAAAATATGAGGTACGAAAACTTACAAGATCTCGACGCCTTTCTTCGGGCTGCAGAGAAAAAAATTGGACGAGCTTCAAAAAGCGAGACAAGGAATAAGACAATAAATACACCGACGATTGGAACAAGTCCAACATGGAAACAGGTAGCACCTTTGCTCACCTCATCGCGTTGTTCCAACTTTTTTCTCCGATAAGCGATTGCCACAAATAAAAAAAACGAACTTATCACGTGAAACGAGTGACACAAATAAATAACATCTCAGAAACCTAGGTGCCCTCGACGGGTTGCTCACCAAGAAACAACGCGAGAAGAAAAGCTCATGCTTGTCCAAAGGTTACGGAATGTAATTGTTGCTTAGTACTTCTCAATTGAAAAGATTGCAGGGTTCGAGGAAAAAATCTCACACGGCAGGTTTCGTCTTCAGCATTCCAGCAATTATAGCGGCTTTTCGGTGTTGTGGGAAGTTTAGCCGGTAGTAGCGCAGCCATAGCAAAACCCGTAATCGGAATAAGGCAGAATTGAAAGAACAGAAACGTCATAACCTGGAAATGGAGAAGAGAGGTAAAGGCCTCAAGAAGAACGCTTCGAAAAAGTTTTAAAAAAAGAAGCGCTCAGTAACCGCGACATTGATTATTTATAAAAACCGTTGGGAATCAAACACTTCTGAGGAGTTTTCATGTCAGAACCTTTACACTCCTGCGTATGAAAAATAGGGTGTGGAGTCGTCAACTTGGACAATTGGGGAAATTCGGGCAAGTATTGGATATGTTATCTCAAAAATTAAAACAACAACTCTTTCGTTTTCGATTCTTTCGGAGGTATTTCATCGTCAGGTTTAGTAAAATATCTCAAAGCTTTCAACTTTTACTACATCGATGAGAGAATCCAAGGTGTGGAGGAAGTGAACTGCGGTCAACTTTGCGTTTCCATTCTTGCATTCATGTTAAGAATAAATAACCCATCAATTCGTCATTTCCAGAAAGCATCGTTGAACCTTAAACATCATTGGAGTATTCCATCTCACAAGCAAAACTTCTATCTTGAAACTTGCGTTGAACCACGACATCGTCTATCCTAAATCCATAGCTCTTCGTGCATCTTACAGCATGTACCTGATTCCAAGCGTTACCGAACACAACAACAGCATCAAAGTTGGAAACGAAAAAATCAGCATCAAGCCGGGACAGAACAATTTGTCCGCCTTTCAAGCCGAATTACCAAGAGGAGTACATCTCTCTCAAAATTCCGTGACCCACAGAGTGGAGTTGGTGTCCGCAACAGAAACCGCTGACCTGCTACGATCGGATAACGAGAACAACACAAAACTCGAACCTGGAATCAAGCACTTCGGAGCAAACATTCCAAAATTCCTGGCCACCGAGACTCTGAACGTTCACTGTAACGTGGCGGAAGGCATGATCACAAAAGCAGACCATATCGGTAGTCACAAACGAACGGGAAACATAGTGACTTTCAAACCAAATTCGGAATTCATGGAACCAATCATCTTCACGCCCTCATCACTAATCTACTTTCCTGTATGTCACAATCGAATCTACCAGATTGAATTTGTGGAGACAATCGCAAAGACGTGGGGGTTTCTTGCATTAGCATATTATCGGTATCCTCTCCGGCTGGAAATTTAAAAAGACGTATGTCGTCATGGACCACCTATGAATATATTTTCTAAGTCCAGCGTTAAAAAAAATAAAATTGCGAATATCTCGAAAACGGCAAGAGAAAAGACGAAAATAAATCTAGAAATTTCCCCCAAATAACACTTCATCGATTTTGAGACTCTCGAATACGTATACCAAGTTTGGAGGTGCTAAATTCAGGGGTGGGGGCCTTGGTGAAATCACCAATTGCCATTTTTTTCATCGCTCGTAACTTCCGAAACGTTGGTCGTAGAGAGGTCAGGTTTGGTGCGTTAACATCGTCTCGATGTCCTCCCTAACTGGAAGAAATTCAAAATGTCGACCGGAAGTGGATGTATCTCGAACGGTTACACTTTGTCAAAATGTGGTTTTGGGAATTAACAAGGACATGTGATACAAAAAGAAAGTAATATACGCTTATATACATGTAGGTTTAGAAATAGCCTGGAAGAGAACAAGCTAACATTTTTCGAACTACACAAACTTTCATATCCGTAGTCGGTATGATCCAGTATGAGTCAAGATCGAACTTTCATTGACTGAATTCCATCTATTCAGCTCGCGCGGGACAGTAAATTCGGATCGGAAAAACGGATTTTAACTCGCTGGTCGAGAGCTTTCGGTGAGGGATAATTAGCAATTGGCCGGGAACAGGGGATTTATATTAATTGTAGTTTAGTCCGTAAAATATCGTGAAACAAAGGACGTAAAAAACAACACTTTCAGATTAACTTAGCCCGTAAAAGGTCGTGAAAAAGTGAATATGTTAAGTTATATCACGTAAGATCGTGGCATAACTAAGAAGTATGAGATGGAAAAACCTAGATGCGATGAAAATTGTACTAGAACGTCGCCGAACGCCATAAAATTAACAACAAATCGTCATAATATGATACAACTGATGTTAAATGCATAGCAATAGGGGATACCTACAAAGTATGGCTTGGAATCTGCCAACTACACTACTGTTTTCTACGTAGATAATGTTTTGGTTTCTCATCCTTTGTACCACTAGAGCATAGCTTTTGAATGTGAGCAATTCCACGCTATGCACAATCGTTAAAAAACATCTTGCATTTAAAAATAAAATGAATTTGTATGCCACTCTATAATATCCTTTTCTAAAAGTAATGCTTCCTTTCCCCGTCCATCATTGAGTAACAAATTGAAAGGAACAGTTCAATGCTCTGTAATGGAACACTGGAGTTGATGTTTATGATTGAAAGCTTTTCGTCAAGTCTGTTCAAAACTTTTACTTTTGTTGTTCGCTGAATGTTTCTCACCATTTCCCTTTTACATTCAACACTAAGTCGCAAATCAAAAAAAAGAAAGTGCAACTAAATGTTCTGAAAAATAACAGAGGTTGCAACGAACAGCTTCTGATGAAGCAGTTCCAATTATACGAATAGAGTAATCTATAATCTGTTCAAGTAGATGTTATTGGCGTTGTTGAAGCAGGCTCTTGGAGCTATGAGAGGTTCGTTCAATTAAGGACCAAAGACGAGACTTACGAATAAGCATACTTCTGTGACGCCATTTTCTCTGTTGTGGTAAGAATGAACTCTTCCTGGAACATGTAAAATTTAAGGCAATATATTGCGTTTGGCATGCATCGAGCTTGATGAAATAAATACACAGTGTGCACGAAATTTAACTTCAGTTGTATCTGGTTTTCCAAGAAATATCTGACAGGCTTAGCAGTTCGAGGCAGTCTCCTCTCGGCTGTTGCATTTTCATAGCATCATTGTAGTAGTTATGAATTTCATGACAGTTTAAGGAGGTTCTCAGTATTAAACAAGTTGTCACATTCTGTACTAAAATACTTCTTGTCAACACCTAATCATTGTTTCTGAAGACCTTTAAAAAAATTACATCTGGTTCCCCACTTTGTCCAAATATTTCTAAAAAAACTAAATAACATGATTTCAAAAATATTGTGCCGGCAAGCAATCCAAACAAGCTCTTTATCAAGAGCCTTTTCAATTAAAGAGCATGCACCCAAATTTTACCCCACTTTAGATGCCGTTGTATCAAAGCACAGTCCATGCACTTGATCCTTTAATCCTAAAGTATCAATTCGTAATCTCAAAAAAAAACGCATATAATTTTTCTAAACCGTTATCAGTGACAAGTACAGTAACTCGATCCACTTCTAGCAAGCAAAGAAAAACTATCATTGTTTAAAAGCTATACACTTAGAGTGGCGATGAAGGAAAAGTCTGGTCAAAATTTCAACATCTAAATTTAATCAAATTCCTTCACAAGAGAAATCACAAAACATGAAAATAAATACAATATATCGGTATAGAAAGTGTCAGTTGTCCACTAAATGTTTCTGAAAAAGTTTTAAAAAATAATTGGTTATAACAAAAATTATTTCTTATATTCCCATATTGGCTAAAAGTATTGAGTGGCGATTTCTTACTTTATTTTACTTACAAATCCTAGCGACCTTTAAATATGCTTCGAATAGGCTAGTTTGTGGCATACATGGCTCTTTTGATAAAGGAAAAAAAATGTGCAAAGTATGTGCTAAAATATTTTTTATTAATAAGAATAGACCACCCTTATACATATTCTTCATGTGTATGTACTCTTCGCAACATCTTATTTGACCGCCCCGAATGAATTCTAAGTCTCGAATTCGTTAGCAACATTGCACTTCGGCTCCAGGTGAGAGTATCGACCTTTGAGATGTCCTTCCACTAGACGAAAAACGCTGCAGTGAGAGGTTTTCAATTTCGCACTTTCCATGAACTTTGAAACTATAAACCGCTATTATAATACACAATCAAACAAAAATAAAGCAATGGAAAAATAACCTTAAGGACTTTTTACGATTCTGCTTGTTCGACTCGAAATTAGAGGGGTTTGGAACACTGAAGAGAGTTTTTCTCGACCTGGAAAAAATGGTCATCAAACTTGTGCAAAAGGGAGCGATTTTATGAGAAGTTTATTCTACATTTTATTTACTACACCTTGCATAATATGAAATACTTTGAACTCTTCTCAAAAAAATAATATTTTTCACGACTTGGAAGTTGCAGAGTTCCATGATTTAATGTGAAATTATTTTAGTTAACACACACATTATGATTAATTCACAAATCACATATATGTATTCAGGATACAAAATGTAATGTTATTTAAGATATGTATTTTTATATTGTTCACTGACACTTAAAATATTTATTATTTCGATATAGCTACTAAAATAACATCTACAGTTATGTTAAGTAGTGATGTAGTGCATTACTGTAACGAAGAAGAGATCTTAATGAGTTCAAATTGCTGAGATTGGTAATTTTATGTCCGTTCCTTCGTAATGACTGTTGTCAATCCCCGAACCGCAATTTAACATGCGTCTAAAACTAAGAGTTAATCGCCAGTTAACATAAGTAAATAGTTATTCCGACGGAGGCCGATGCGATAAGAAACTACTAATAAGTATTTATGTAGTGAGTGACAAACAACAAATGCAAAACCTCATAATGATCGTTAATTTGTAACTGATTTGTATCTAAAATGTTTGTCTAATTTTAGCAGAAAGTATGAGATCTAACAAGGTTTCCCCACTAAATTTGCAATATTCGTAATCACCATCACAAACTTAGCTTTACTTAACTTGATTCTGCGCATTCCACATGGCATGTGACTTCCTTCTAACTTCATCTTACTACTTACTTTCACCAATTGAAATACAGAGAGCAATGTTATCTTCTTAGCAGGATGGAAAAACTTTACACCCAACGATATACTCCGTCTTACGAAACACCTTAGAAAACACATCTCGGAAATTTAATCTTAAAGAGCGCGGAAACAATCAGGTGAAAATTGTTGCTACGTTGGCAGTTTATGATAATTTCAATCTATTACTTGTTGACGTTGAAATCACAGATATGCGACCAATATTTACTCGCAATGTGGTTTTCTTAGAAAATATTTTTTTCGCTATATTTCGTCCACATGCGAGGATGGATGCATTCGGTTGCGTTCATCCACTTGTTTTCGTCGTTCCCGATCGAATGCAACATAAATCAGGGTTCCGCGTCAATTAGGAACTGAGATAATCAATTTCTTAGAAAACGTCTTAAGATTACTAAGATTGTATTTTGCGAACCAGAAGTGACTTTTTGGTTTACGTCTTAAGGAATAAGACATATGTCTTAAGACGTCATGTGAAGAAAGCCTATATCTTGCGTACTGTCGGACTTAGAATAATAGCCTTTGTTGCATGCAAGTGTTGGAGTCATTTCCAATATTGACGGATGAATGATGAAGTCATATTGAGCATCCATTCTCCCTCCCCCAAAAAAGACAAAAAAGCACGTTCACAATATGGCAAAAACTATCATGGTCGTAAGAGGGGATGGTGGGGTGTTTTCACAATGAATCGAATTCCCTTCAACTCTACAGCCTCCTATTGATATAATCACTAAATATGTGTTGTGGATGAGGGATGATATGTTGAAATTGATGGAAGAATTGTCACATACTCAAACTCATGAGGGGGATTCGTGTCGCCGTCTGGTAGTCGTCGGGATACATTCAAACATACAGGCTACATATGTGTACACCCATTATTTGAATTCCATAGCAACGCCGATTAAACAAAAAAAAAAACATGTAATAATGACCACACTTCGTGGTCATTAAAACCACTCGCAATTATTAAGTTATATAATACACACATGCGAGAGAAAATAACAAAAGAAAGTAATTTACCTAAAACCAGCTAGCAGTAAAGTAACACAGCAACAGCCGTTTAAACGCGTACACTTTAGTGTAGAGAACTTTCAGTAGAATCTATTCCCGCGTCCGATATCTTTTGGAGGCACATAGTGGTTTGTATCGCACTTTAAACAGTAGGTCCAGTCCTGTTTAGCCTTTCTATGCATAAAGTAAACTTAAAAAAAAACAATTCAATCCATCAACCACTATAATTTTTCCACAGCTTTGCAAGAACGTCACTCTCCTCTACAGAAACTTTGACGCAATTACACTTGACCTGGATAAAAACCAACGTGATTTGCAGTGTTTGATCTCATCCGGTGTCAGTTCATACAGCAAAATACTTTCCCTGTCCCACCTCGACTAGAGCCAACGTCAGAACAAAAGTCAAACCCGTCACACACATATTCGCGATGTCACGTCTCGGTGCAATATATGTTAATGTAAAAAACTAGATCATGTCATGCACACATCTCCCCATCTGGTGAGAGGAGTTCGTACCAGAGGGCTGCGTGTGTCCGTTGAACAGGTCAACTTTCTTAAAACCCGTGCGACTAGTCCCGTTAAAGAGAAAGCCGACAGCCACCCAAGGGACTCACCATCCATGTATTCTATAAACACACCGTACAAGACTACCCCGATTGTCCGTGGGCCATCAAACACGTCGAAAGGAGGTTACGAGAAAGGGCCCCTCAAAAATACATCGTGAAAGGCTACGCCGAAGGCCCATTCGAGGCTAAGCTAAGTGTCCGAGTGCATTCAAATACGTTGCAAGGAACCACGATAAAGGACATGAGGTTTAAATACATCAGAAAAGGCTATGAGCTCCTCAAACATTCATCTTAAATATCTATGCCAATCGCCCGTTCCTACTAATGATAAGATTCGTACACATGATTGATTGAAACGGGGTTATACATCTATTCCTGCCGTCCCTTAGCAATTTCCATCCACAATCATACAATGTAATTATTACTCAGCATTTGTGCAGCATCTGTTTGTGATCAATGTCGATTTTTAAATGATAGAAAGTCGCTTGCCTCCTACATTCCACATCAAGAAAAGCCCAATTCAACACATACTTCTAAGCATGTAGCTTCCAGTTTTGTCTTGAAGTTAGCGTGTACCTATGATCAAAATATACCATACGGATGTTTGCACCGAGGAGAAGATGCTTCCCAAAAATGTATTAATGAAATTTGTGTGTAGACAAAAAAGGTTGCTCCGTTCTTTCATGGCGAAGAACTGATAAAAATCTCACACCGGAGCAGCAATGCAAACATGATAAAACTATACATTGTGAATATTTTAAGAAATGCTTTCTTTCAAATTACCGAGATATTTAACCACCACATCCATCACTCATAAGATTTCATTGCCACACTTTGCAACGCACGTAAATTAAGTATCAAGTAAAGTGACTTTCTTCGATTATTCATACATTATTATCAACATTTGGATAAATATCTCTTCATCAAAGAACTTGGATGCGATGTAGAGAGAATTAACATCATACCACGCAGCAAAGAAAAATATATTTGCATGGAAAATAATATAAGATTCGATAATGAACAATTTGTTACTACAAGATCCTGGATTCTTACCAGTTTCTATCAAACAGTTTGGCTACTCTAGCGAAACAATTAGAAAATTATGAATATACACACATAATACAACATTTCGGTAGTAAATATTAATCATTGTTAACACGAAACAGCAATCTACCCTTACGAATATATATATAAATTTCCTAAATTCAAAGACACTCGGTTACCATCACGAGATAAATAATACAATTATCTTCAAGGCATCGAATGCAGCGAAGAATATTTTGAACATATTCAAGTTTAAGACCATAGGTGATTATTTTAAGAAAAATCTGAAGAACTTACTATTGTCCCAACAACTTAATTAACCTTCATATGTTAACAATTGCACCTGCACTTATACATCATATAATGCATACCTAACCTACCCCCCCCCCGGCATACACATTGAACTACCGAAGACTTATTACTTATCTTTACTCAACAGTATATATACTAATCTATTCAATGTATTATTTTATCATTGTATAATATTTATATTATCTTTATTGTATTATCATGATCATTATGTGTTTTTTTTCTTTCTTTTTATTTTTATTCATTTATTGTATCTTTGACAAGGGTTGGTTGTAAGAACGGCCCATGAGGCCGAAACACGCCTGCTTAAATAAAGACCATTCTATTCTATTCTATTCTATTATCACGATATCTATTTAACTTTGGATACGCTCTTGCTAGCAGATGAGTTTCAAGCATTTCGAAGACCTTGTTTTCCCACGTACGCTTCAGATCCTGTGTACATGTTCACAACACCTCAAATCATATGGCCAAAAGATGTTGAAATATACTGGAGTTGAAATCGGACTCCTCACCGATGTTGACCATATCTTCTTTATCCAAAATGGAAAGCGAGGCGGAAGTGTGCAACGTCCTCTTCGATATGCAAAAGCGAACAATCTTTTTGCACCTCATTACGTAACTAGCAAATCTTCCCAATGAATAGTTTACGACGATATGAATAATCTATACGGTCAAGCTATGACACAAGCACTTCCTATCGTCAATTACGAATGGATAATTTCTGAAGAACTTGTTTGAAAAAAAAACTGAACATAGTTTGAAAATCATCACCAGGGCTGTTGCCTAGAAGTTGATCTAGAGTCTCCAACCGACCTTCATGATAAGCATCACAGATACATCATGGCTCCCGTTTCTCAAACATTTTCCAGGTACAGATTAAACAAAATTGATGATGATAAAAAAAATATATTCTGCATTATTGTCTCCTGCAATATTATCAGAAGCAAGGTTTGAATTTAATAAAATAAACAGAGGTTTCAAATGAATAGAAAGTAAATTTTTTGCACAATATATCGACAAAAATACAGCATGTCGCATGAATCCTGGCTCAAAAACAGAGAAAGATATTTATATGCTACTAAATAAAAAATAATATATGGTTAAACGATTGAAAATATGAGAGATAGATTAAGATGCACTTTGATATCCGATCAGAATAAATTGATTGAAACTCATTGCTGATTCTACTTACAAACTTTTCACCCGCATCACAGAAAATCTATTTTTAATTTAAAGAGCCGGTACGTTTGTTAAATGTCATACGACTATCGCTGTAAAGTTGCTATACTCGAATTATTTAAACTTCCAATGTATCAATTTCATTACAATATCATGAGGCCAAACTATAAAGAGAATATTGCAATTACATACATGGACACAGATGAATTTGTCTATGTGATTAAATCAGATAATATATCGTGATCATGCAACATTTAAAGAATATTTTGATTTTAGTAACATTCCAGAAAGTCATCCATTTTTAAGTATTGAAAATACATTAAAAATTAGTAAGACCAAAGATGATGATACAGCAGGTTAAATCATAACAGAATTTGCTGGAGTCAAAGCTAAAATGTATTGCATTAAAATAAAGAAAAAGATTTGAAATGTATGTACTGCCAAACTTACCATATAAAATTTCAAACAGTGCATTTTTTAAAACAATTCGAATATGTTAACAGAATATAGAATTACCAGCGAGCACCATCACTTGCACACCACAATGATAAATTGAATAAATTGGCACACAACAGAAAAGATAATGAATTTCAAATACCAGATTGTAGTATTCACACTTTGGAATAAGGACATTATAATTTAAGTAAACAATGCAATTCTTGTATTAATAATTTATAATTTTGTTCTATAGTACGTTCATGTTTCACATCGAACACAATTGATTTCTCCACAATTAAAATAACGGTACATATTGTATTTTCAGGAAACACATCTTGAAATTCACATATCAGTCAAATTGTCGATCGATCATTCGCAACCACCAGCTTCTTTTACATATATTAATTAAGAATATCGGTCTACGTGATATATATTCGTCTGGATTGTAATATATATTAATATTCCCCTCCGTCACTTTCTTGTATTCTTGCATGCCTCGTAAAATTTTAAATAATCTTGATTTGATATATTCAAATCATAATTCTCTCATGGGAAAAACTCTCTACGACCATTTGTAAGAAAAATATCAAATTATCAAAATGAATGCTGTATTTTCGCTGATCGTCGTCTCTTCCTCTTTGGAACAGCACAACTACAAACTTAGTCAAGTCAAACCTAAATTATTTTTTTCGGAAGGTTTGCATATGCATTGGTAAGTGTACAAAAGCAAATATATTTGTGTATTTTTCAAGATGTTAGTTTTGTATTATAGTATATCTTAGATATATTCATATTCTACCACAGACATGCGTAATTCCACACATTTGAACACACATTTTGCTGCTTCGGATAACATTGCATCGTTAGCAATTTCATCTGCAATAAATGCTTTGTATCTCATGAGAACCTTTTATCGTTGGGTACTCGGCGAAACGAAATGCGCATCCACCTTTTCACATAATTTCCTTATAATGGGATAAAAATACAAATAACAGCCGCGTTCGGGAATAATAAAGTTTGGATTCTTGTTCTATTTTTGTTCCGGCTTCGAATCCCGATTAAAATTAAATATTGTCTGCTTTGGACAATTCCATATTCCCTACTGTAGTTGAAGTGATGCCAGGAATCAATACGGTCGATGACTGCAACGTGCTTCCTAATCTCAATTTGTGAGAAGAGAAAAGGTACAAAATTGTCTATGAGTTTCAAATTTTAATTTGAAATATATTCTTCATAGTGTTTCTTGAAAATCTTGTATTGTGATATGGTGAATTTTTTTATATTAATACAAGTATCAAAATGCAAATGTGACTGCAAGTAACTTGATCAAAACCTTGAAAGTGTTCGTCGTTGTAATAAATGCTAGAATAGGATATATAGTATACTAGGTCTAACGTTGGCCTTCCACCAAGAAAATAAAAAATCTGAAACAATATTGTATTGCTTGTAATAGTAGATCCAGTGCGTACCGACATTTTTAGACACTTCCAAATACACCACACAACAAGAATCAGACATGAAGATTTTTCTAAAATATCGAACTAAAGTTTCAATATCTTGGTTCGTAAGCGGTTCTTCTTTTTGAAACGTTTCTCAATGTTTGAATTTCATGTCAAAACCTATCTTTATTCCTCCATGGACAAATTATGACGTTTTTGTTCTCCAAATTCACCTTTATTTTTCTTTCCATGGATAACTGATTTGGCAATCGAAACACAACCTAATGCAAGACTTCCCACAGCATACAAAACTGCTAACTATAGCCTGGATAAAAATAAATCCTTTACTATATGACATTTTCTTATTTTCTGCAAGAATTTTAATTGAGTTGTGCTTAGTAAGAAATTCATTCCATTCCATGTCCTTTGAGCACACACTGCGGCAATTATCTTGAATTGGCTTTTGTAAAGCCAGCACAAGCAAATTTAGAGGTTCTATCAATTGCAACGACACGTTATTGTTTTTTCTCTCGCTGCTATTTGTTAGAACGGAATTTTAAATAAACTATTTGTTTCAAATTTTGATAAGGCAATTTGATAGATAATAACTTTGTTTCATATTTTCTTAAGAGAAAGACTCTCAGTGACAAATCATAAGCAACAAAATCTAAAAGTTCTAACATTTGATACAGGAAAGTTTACTGATGAAAGAATTAAGAAAGATTACCAAATTAAACTGTCAAATAGATTTGATGTTTTGCAGGATTTAAATGATGATGAAAATATAAATGAAACAGACGTAAATAAGAATTGGGAGCACATACGTAATGCAATAGAATCAGGAGCTAAAGAAAGCATAGGATACCATAACCCGAGAAAAAGTAAGCCATGGTTTGATAATGAACGTCATAATCTAATAGAAATAAGAAATCAGGATAGACTTAGGTGGTTAAATAACTCCGATGATACAAATCTAAACAATTATAATAGAATAAAGCGATAAGTTAACCGCACGTTTAGAAGTAAAAAAGAGATTACTTGAATAGCAAAATTAACGAAATTGAAACAAACAGCAAATATAAAAATATCAGAGTTTTATATAAAGGTATAAATGAGTTTAGAAAGGGGTGGCAACCTAAAGTAAACTTGACAAAAGATAAAGACGGTGATTTTCTAGCTGACCCAAGCGATATTCTAAATAGATGGAAGAACTACTTTAATGACCTTTTAAATGTCCATGTAGGAGATAAATCAGAAGTAAATGAAGTCCACACAGCAGAACCTTTAGTTCTAGAACCTAACTTGACTGAAGTTAAAGATTCTATTAAAAGGCTAAAGAATAACAAAGCACCTGGCATTGATTTAATACCAGCTGAGTTAATTAAATATGGTGGAAATTCGTTAGTAGGTCAAATTAATAAATTAATTTGTTTAATATAGAATAAAGAAGAAATCCCTCAACAGTGAAAAAAATCCATAATTGTTCCTGTGTTTATAAAAGGTGATAAAATGAACTGCAATAATTACCGTGGAATTTCTCTACTCTCAAGAATATTTAAAATATTATCTAACATTCTTTTAACAAGACTAACCCCATATGCTAATGAAATTATAGGTGATTATCAATGTGGATTTAAACGTAACAGATCAACTACAGATCAAATTTTTCACATCAGACAGACACTTGAAAAAAGTGGGAATATAATCAAAATGTCCATCAGCTATTCATTGATTTCAAAAAAGCATATGATTCGGTCAAAGGAGATAAATTATATAATATATTAGTCGAGTTTGGAATACCTAAGAAGCTTGTTAGTATGATAAAAATATGCACCAGTAAAAAAGATAGTAAAATTCGTGTGGGTATTAATATGTCTGACAAGATTACAATTCATGATGGGTTAAAACAAGGAGATGCATTATCTCCATTGGTCTTTAATTTTGCCTTAGAATATGCTGTTAGGAAGGTAAAAGAAACTAAAACAGGACTAAAATTAAATGGTGTGACTCAGTTGTTAGCATATACAGATGATGTGAATACAATTAAGAATAATTCTAAAATAAATTTCAAAACTGCTAAAGAGATAGGTTTGGAAGTTAACAAAGGGAAAACTAAATATATGCTTACATGCCGAAACCAAGTGTTAGGTAATAATCAAAATCTAATTATTGATAACAACTCGTTTGAACCTGTTTCCAAATTGAAATACTTAGGAGTAATATTAACAAATGTAAATTATATTAAAGAGGAAATAAAAAGTAGGCGTAATTCAGGAAATGCATGTTACTTCTCTCTTCATAAACTTTTGTCTTCTCGTTTAATATCTAAGAAACTAAAAGTTCAAATATACAAAACAGTAATATTGCCTATAGTATTATATGGATGTGAAACTTGGTCCCTTACATTGAAAGAGGAACATATATTGAGAGTATTTGAAAATAAGATCCTTAGGAAAATCTTTGGACATAAAAGGGATGAGAGGAGACAGGTGAGTGGAGAAGGTTACATAATTTAGAAGTACATAATTTATATTCATGTCCAGATATTATTAAAATGATTAAATCAAGAAGACTTAGATGAGCAGGCCATGTGGCACGAATGGGAGAGGAAAGAGGAGTTACGGGATTCTTGTTGGGAAACCTGATGGTAAGAGACCTGTAGGAAGACAAAGACGAAGATGGAGGGTCAACGTTGAGATGGACCTAAAGGAAATCGGTAGGGATGGAAAAGAGTTAATAGAACTTGCTCAAGATAGGGACAGATAGAATGCCTGTGTTGCTGCAGCCATGAACCTTCGGGTTTAAGAAGGCTAGGGAGTTAGTTAGTTTAGTTAGTTCATATTTTCTTAAGGGATATTTATTATTATAAGCCTCATCCTAATGTTATTTTCATATGCATTGGAATGTTGGTACAAATAATTGCTACACGTTCACCTAGTAATGCATTTCCACTGACAAGACGAGCGAATGCAGCATTTTTAATATTTTTTGTGGTTCTCTATTCTGTGTGAGATTGTCATTATGATACAATGCATTGGATGTTGTTAAAGCTTATTTATATCTTTCATAATCTTCGTTGATGTAATTTTCAGGACGCTTACCTGTAGCAAGTTTTTACAATCCTACACTGCCAGGACACTTCACTCAACTATTTCTATCTCCTAAGAAATGTTCAATGTAAACTATAATATCATCACCTTATAATTTAACTATGAAATTTACAATTTTCTAAATGATTCTCTTATCACGTTCATTGCCTAAATACAAACTAAACACTACATCCTTATTACATTTTTTGTGCTCAAATATTTTGTTGCTATGGCAACACATTCTATCGGCTCGAAAGAAACAGACATGGTTCCTTGTGGAAGTGGTATGTGAAGTGATAGATTGTAAAAGCTAAGGAGTGATGTGGTTGGATAATTTAAGGTGCTACTAGCAGCATCTGATATTAGTTCTGTAATCAAATCTTTAATTTGTTCTGTGACAGTTTTAATTTCTTTCATTCTCTTAGCGTAATTTTAAGTTATCAACAATTTTTCGTTTCGTCATTTTATTATTATTTTGTTACATTATATTGTTTGCTATTTGTTAGTTAAGCATGCACATTTTATTTCTATATTTTCCATTGTTAGGCTTTCTTGTCATGTCGATGGTAACAAATATAAAATTATTTTTCCAACAATCTGCACATAACTATTAAAATTCGTGATATCCCATGTCACCTCCCACGTAATCATCATGTACATGCCTTGAATTTCTGTGGTCTTGCCGAAATAAGCATGTGGAATTAGCATTTTCAAGGAGTAGTTGTTTACAATTTTGGACAAATAGTACATATTTTTTTTGGCGACCATGTGTCAAATAATTTTTAATTTCATTTTGATTTTCGAGATTCACATCAGAGAGCACCACAACAGAATTTTCAAGACAATGATAGAGGGGTATAATTTCAGGTGAGAATACAACTATGTTTGTATTATCGTCCAATTCCATCAATTGTTTGAATTTACGTTGCTCTAGAATTATGGAGATCACATTTCAAGTATATATTATTACAATCCAAACAACCTGGTGCAAGTACGAAATTATCTTTGAATAATGTAGTTTGACCAAAACCAGAGGGACCTACGATGATTCAGCGAAGACGGTCTGGCAATATTCCACCATTATGATTCCGATTTTGTTCTAGATCTACGACTCGTTTCACAACATCCCACACCACACGATCACTTTGCTTTTCTCGATCCACTAGGTTTCGGGGAGGCTGAGCCATTTAACAGGTAACATACCTTTATTTTTACGTATTATTTTTTTTCAAATAACATACGTGTCTAGGTATTTATTTTTACTGAGCTCTTCTTTGCAGACCCATTCTTTCAAAATCTCATTTACTAAATCTTACATTATCACCTATTTTGTATTTTGTTTCAGGGATGTAAGTTGATATCTGGGACAGTAGACAGTAGAAATTAAATGCTTTAGGTTTCTTTTATTTAAGTGGGAGAGTTTTATGTGTATGGTACTGTATATTGTATGTATTATTGTAACGATAGACAAGATCGGATAAAATATTCACCAATCAATAGTTACCATGAAATGTGAATTGTTTCCATATGTTGTTCTTTAATGTTCTTTTGAAGTTCTCGAAGATAGTGGCTTGCACGTAACTGTGTGTGGATTAATGTTTGAAACCAAGCTGTTGCGATAGTTTACTGAACATGGAATTGATTTATTTTTCCTCTCTGTCTGTCGATTACATGATATCCTGTATTGACTTAATATATGTTTGATTGCATCTACGATATCAACAACGTATTTGCCTCTCAAAGTAACGACCAAAGAATATTTACTAAAACTATCAATTACAGTAAACATATACTTAAAACCTTGATTTATTTTATAAAAACATTTCAAATTTTACTGTTCAATTCCACAAGATTACTTTGCCATATATCGTCGATACCTTTCCTTACGACTGGAATACGTTTGTAGTGTCGACGAGCTGGCCTATGAAGTACCTTGAAAGTACCTTGTCTAGCCATTCAGTGATACATTACGTTAGAACAAAGTAACTAATGTAAATGGATGCTTAGAAGGAGCCACTTCGTAATATTATGTACAGCATACGATCACAACCTTCTACGTCAAAACAGACAATTCTTCATTTTTGGCTGTGTGATACACATAAGAAGTCTCGTACTAAGGTGTGAACGGTATTTTCTGGGATTTCATAATACCACGCTTGCTAATCAAACTCATCGTTTGGAGAGTGCGTTGTTTCCTATGACCCCAATAAGAAAATTCATGAATTTGAATAGTACTATATAGTAATAAAAAGTTTGCCGCTGACGTTAATTTCAGAATGTTCGCAAGGTAAAATATCACAAACTTAGCAGGTTTCATGGAAGCTATGAAAATGTTCGTTTTCGAATAAGATCGAAGAAAGTGGTCCAATAGAACCTTCACATTTTCTAAAAACATGAAATGTTGGTCGTCACTAGATCTCAGAGAATGCCTGTTTTTAGACATTAGGGTCCGTAAACCAAGAAAATTCATAGAAAAATTAAAACTTTCGAAATGGTTCCCTTTTAATTTTATGTAATTCTGAACGACAGACATAAAGTAAATACTGTTTCTAGTGAATGTATAAGACAGATACAGATTTAATGTTTTTAAGGACGGGAGTATGGACGTATCGCTGAATAAATATTTGAGCAGGCAGGAGAATAACATTAAATTTTTTTACGACATATCAATAACCCATAAACGGTAGAAGCACCAGCATCTGAAAATAATTTGTTCAGTAGTTACAGCTTATAAAACTTGGGACAAAATCATATCAACATTTGTAATAGCCGAAGCATTCAGGAAGTGAAATTCACAGAAGAATCCCTGGTGCCCTAAGAAAACTACTTATGAATTCGAAATTTTGCAGGTATCCATACGGTATAGGTATGCAGAGCATATAGAAGTGTTTTTCCAAAATTAAGACGGTTGAGCAGAGACCATATTTGCATTTAAGCCACTTTCAATGGAATGGGTAAAATGTAATGTTTAAACCTAATTCCCTTGGCTAGAATTTGGACATTTTTTAAAATTGAGGTATGATAATCAAGACAGATGTCTCAAATTTGATCAATACCCAGCCACTACACCCTTAAATATGCATATATGCATGTAAAAGTAATGTAATATGCACATTAGTACACTATTTGTATATACATCAGTAATAAACATATATATTGTTATAACCCAAGTCCATTTATCATTCCAATTATTTCATAAATAGCTTGAATACTAAAATTTTCTTATGTTTCGAATTATAATTAGAATACTTTTTATTATTTGCAAAATATCAATATATGGCATATCGGCCACACAAGTAAAACTATTTACCAAGACGGAAACTAAGTAAATATTATTACATTTATATATCCTGAAAATTTATCAGATGTATTAGTAGTGTACATATGCTGTATAAATATTACCTGGCGTTTTGTAGATATGGGGTATACAGTTGCACGTTTTAAAATAGTGGTTGATTTTACACTCTTGAACGCAATCTTCATAACTGTACGTTTCAAAAAATTCCAAATTTATTTCATCTCTGAAAATACAATGTCTCCGTTCCAAACCTATTGATCTCACGTTGGTATTGCAGATCGTCGGATGAATTGTGTAACTATAGTATGATTGTACATTATAACTCACGGTTAATGTAATATCCAATGATGGATAATATATGTATGGTGAAACGAAGTAAACCTAGAATATATAAAATATACTAGACGTAAATGATCATCTTGAACTTTTTAGTTCCTGTAAAATAGAAATGTATTACACATAAGGAAGATAAGTTGATATGTCCTCTCATTTAGTTGTTACACCTTTTGTGTACAACGTATATTTAAGTATATATACGGGATGTAAAAGTGCCCTGAACCTCAATTTTTGTGAGTGACAATCAACAATTGTCATCTGAACAAAATATCAAGTAATCTTCATAATTAACATAGAAAGTAGAATGTAGTTTACAAATAAAAAACTATTTATTTACTTCATTTGTACGTATTGCGTCCCACAACTGACACCAAAAAAATTATCCTTTAGCTATTATATATATCTCCCTCACCTTTACTAGAATATTTAAAAGTCAATTAGCATCTATCTCACTCAAGTAATATGTCTTTTATCTTTTGACAATTCACAGAGATTAAAATGTATTTGTTATTAAGTGAAGAGACAGCGTGTCCCACACGGGGCACACATTTGTTCACTTATAGCTACAAATATGGAAAAGTGTTTACTCGACAGAGTTAAGTTTCAGAAACTGTGGAGGCTATTTACGGAAGTTGCCAAAGAACAGAAAGACAAATATTAAATCTGCATTAATGAATAATAAACTGATAGTTGGAGTAGGTAATATCAGGTTAGTCAAAAAGTAAATGGAATGTTTTCTTTTCTTCCGTAGATTGGCTGTACATCTTTCTGCGCTGGTAAGCCTATAGGTAGTATCGCTGTCTTCGCCTGTGGCAGGTTACATCGTCATCACTTTAGTTCGCTCTGCAGTGTTGCCATGTAAACATGGCTGCGACACTGTCGGTGTGCACCACAGAAGAACAGCGTTCTGTAATCCGTTTCTTGTGGTCTCAAGGTGTAGCAGGAGCTGAAAGCCATAGATGACTTTCAGCACAATACGGTGACAATGTTTTACTGCTGCGAAGTGTTTACCAGTGGATTGAAAATTTCAAAAGATGTCGAACAAGTGTGAAGGACGAGGAAAGAGCAGGTCGCCCAGCCAAATCCACTACTGATGACAACATTGAGCAAGTCCGTGAGCTACTTCTGAATAACCGACGAGTGACTGTTGATGAAGTGGCAAACCTTATGCACGTGATGCATATGAAATTGTCCATAACAGGCTCAACTCTCATAAAGACTGTGCGAGATGGGCCCTAAAGAACTCCCTGACGAGAACCAGCGAAATCGTGTGAGAATCTGTCAGCAATTATTGCATAAACATGCTAGTCGTGTATATTAGCCGGTTCAACGCCACACTTTGTAGGTATCCCTTTTTTTATCAATTGAATATCAGTTTTTGACATATTTTGACAATTTTTTGTCGATGTTTTAGCGTTCAGCGATGTTTTAGTACAAATTTTCACTGCACCACTATTTTCCCCACTCAAACTTGGTAGGTATATCACAATCTTACGTGATATAACTTAACCTATCTTTTTTCTTACGATTTTTTAATTATTTTACCATCCTAAGTGATATAACTTAACCTATCATTTTTTTATTTACGCACCGAACTAACCTACAAGGGACTCTGTTTGTTTTAATATTTCAGTATTTTAAGGTTTTCACAAATTTTATATAACCTAAAATATGTTGGATGTTGATTTTTTTTTCAGTATGTGGCAATTTTTTTTATGAATTTTAAAACTGTTCCGTCACCCTCTCGTTCTACACGTCGTACGCGAAAGACTTCTCTGCAATGAGGATGACGCTGCACAATGTATCCTCAGGCAGCGCGCCGTGGAACTCGCACACGACCTTGATGTTGGTGCGATCGTTGACCACCACCTGATTCCTCTTCGTCGTGTTGATGGCGAACATGGGTCTCCGTGCTTTGAATTCGCTGGGTGTGTAGTACATGTCCACGTTTCCCTCTCTTACTCTCTTGTAAGCGGTGTACGCTTCGTAAAGTTTGAGATAATCATTTTTGGTCATGTCGAGGTTGTAATTCTCGCGCGGGAACACTTCGTTCCTACCGTTCTTGAGATAAACATTTTTCATCTTGGAGTCGTCGAATTTACTGGAATCTTTTTCCTGATTGTTATCGCGTCCGGTCTGAAAGAGTACAATGACGAAATCTGGCATGTCGAACTGTATGTTGTTGAATTGCGTCGTCACGTCAAATTCCATGTGACTTCCGGACGCTATCTTCTGCACGCACTGGTAACCGTGAAAGTGAATCGGCACCTGCGGACTTTTCAAGATCTCGCTTTGTACTTGAGGGCGTAGTTCGTTTCGTATTCCACCACCGGCATTCTCAATTCCATGCTCCGGATGACGCACTTGGCTGCTTCGGGTAATGTGTTGGGCAGCGGCGTGGTGCCGTCCGGACCCAAAGTAGCGTATCGCATCAGTGCGTCGTTTTCGTTGGCCGCTCTTCGAAATGTGATCCTCAGTCCTCCCTTCCACATGATCTCCTTGTAGTCCGAGAAGAATCCCGGAAGCAGACGCATGGAAAGAGCACCGTGTGACTTCTCGTCGATATTTTCGTCCCCGCTTGGAAACCTCCCGCTTGATAGTATGCTGCGTCCGTTTTGGATAATTTCAATGTTCCCACTGCCGTGGACGTGATGCCTGGATAATCGATTCTGTCTGTTGTGTTTCCTCACATCCACCTGCGAGAACAGATGAGGCAGGAAGTTGTCCACGAGTATCAAATTTGCTGCTGCGGGGAACGCTTCTCCGCTTTCTTTCTTCACCACGTCGAATTCAAGGTAAAGGTCCGCTCTGTGAGGATGAACGAACCCGTCGCCTACGTCCACATCGTATTCGATCTCCCAGTTCACTTCGTTCAAATTGGCGAACGTGCGACGGTTCGGAGGAAAAGATTGTAATTCGTAACTTTCGATTTGTACCATTTTTTTCACTATGTGTGTTATTTATTATACGTTGATCTCCACGATGGCCGTCGTCGTTGCACCTACGAAATCCACCACGTCTCCTTTCTCGTTCGTCACCACCAACTCTATGTTGTCTATGCGGTTGCGACATACTGAAAAATAGATCGGCGAAGAGGGTGTGTAGATGATCGGTTCCATGAATTCGGAACTGGGTTTGAACGTGGCTATGATTCCCGTCTGCTTGTGACTTCCTAACAATCCGTCTGAAGATTTCGTGATCATTCCTTCCGCTACGTTGTAGTGTGCGTTCAGAGTCTCGATGGCCAAGAATTTAGGAATGTTTGCTGCCGTGTGCTTGATGCCAGCTTCGAGTTTGGTGTCGTTCTGGAAACTTAAAAGTTCTCCTATGGTGCCCAGGTCCACGGTCTCCGACGCCGATACGATTTCCACTCTGTGCGTGACCGAATTTTGAGAAAGGTACGTGCCTTTGGGTAATTGAGCTTGCAAAGTAGACAGATTGAATTGACCTGGCGTGACGACGATATGTTCGCTTCCGACGCTAATTTTGTTGTGCTGCGTGACGTTAGGTATGAGGTACATGCAGTAGAATGCACGCAGAGCAATTGATTTAGGATAGACGATGTCGTCGTGCAGCGTGAGTTTCATGATCGAAGATTCGCTCGTGAGATGGAACACGCCCATGATGCTGTTTCAGATTCCACAGTGCTTTCTGGAAATCTTCCACCTGGGGCTTATTTATTTTAGAGAGAAACGCGAGCATGGAGAGACAAAGATGACCGCAGTTCACGTCTCCGAAATTTTGAATGCGTTCGTCGTTGTAGTATATAGGTTTGTTTGTTTTCAGATAATGAATTAAATTTGTAGGTGGAACACCTCCGAAAGAATCGAAAACGAATGCTTTATCATTTTTGTGGTAACATATCAAATTCGTGCCTGGATTTTCTTGACTGTCCAAGTTGACTATGCCGCATTCTCTATTCCTAACGGTTGAAGGTAACGAGTCGGACATGAAAACGCCTCTGAAGTGTTTGATTCGTAATGGTTTGATCAGAGATTCAATGCATCGGTTGGTGAGTGCTGTTTCTTTTTTTTAAACTTCCTCATGACCCCCTTCCCTTTCTTCTCCATGGCCAGTTTGTGACGTTTCTCTTCTACCAATTCCGCCTTGTTCTCCTTCGAGTCGATGACGGTTTTCACGATGGAGGCGCTACCCCCGGCCAAACTTCCAACGGCCCCCAATGCTGCCAGGATGGCCGGGATGCTGAATGTGAACCCCCCTGTCTTTTGCTGTTTTCGCGAACGCTGCAACCGTCTCAATTGTGGAGTGCTGAGCAGCAATTTTATTCCGTGTCCTTTCGACAAGCAAGAACGTTTCTTCTCGCGTTGTTTCTTGGTGAGTAACCCATCGAGGGCACCCAGCGTTTTCAGATTCGAATATGGTATCTGGTACACGACACCCTTGGGCTTCATGTTGATGCTCTATATGTTATTTTTTCACGGTATGTTATTTATATATATAAATGTTCTGAGATTTTTTTGTTTCGCGTAACTTTTTTTACGGTATGTTATTTATATATATAAATGTTCTGAGATTTTTTTTTGTTTCGTGTAAATTTTTTTAGAGGTATGTTATTTTATATACTCCGCGCAGCCCCGTTACACAAATTCTATTACGTGCTTCGTTTTCTTACCAAGAAGTTCCTTTGTCCCCTTGTACACGATTCGAGTTTTGTTCTCGATTAAAATAGATAGCTTCTCGTCGGATAACATGATAGCGTATCGATCTGGTAAAAATAGACTGTATTGTCCGTTGAGCAACAGACGCACCTTGGGACCATACTGAGTAGAAACAATTGAACCGGAAGTTATCGTGTAAGGTTTGACGACCACCAATTCCTGAATTTTTACATACTCGACTGACAAATTTAGCATTTGTTTTAATGCTTGGATTTCACTCATTTTTTTCAGTCATATCGAAGAGAAATTTCAGGCTGTGTGTGTTAGAGAATTTTAATTTTTCACAATGTGTTATTTATATACCGAAGATTTTTTTTTGATCTCGTAGATTTTTTTACGATGTGTGTTATTTATATATCAAGATTTTTTTTTACTTGTACATTTTTTTTGACACGTATATTTTTTCTCGTATATTTTATTTGACGTACATTTTTGGGACACGTACATTTTTTTGTTGCACATTTTTTGACAACTTTTTTTGTCATATTTGTTTTTGACACGTACTTTTTTTGACACGTATATTTTTTACACCTACATTTTTTTCTCACATTTTTTTTGACGTAAATTTTTTTTGACACATACTTTTTGTTGCACATTTTTTGACAACTTTTTTTTGACGAGACAACTTTTTTTGAAAATAAAAAATTTTTACGATAAGGCAACTTTTTTTCTGACGGTGATAAATTTTCTACGTCAACTTTTTTTGGCGTGACAATTTTTTTTGACGATAAAAAATTTTTACGATAAGGCAACTTTTCTTCTGACGGTGATAATTTTTCCACGTCAACTTTTTTTTTGAAGAGAAATTTTTTTGACGATAAATAATTTTTACGATCAGGCAACTTTTTTCTGACGGTGATAATTTTTCCACGTCAACCTTTTTTGGCGTGCCAATTTTTTTTGACGATAAAAAATTTTTACGATAAGGCAACTTTTTTTCTGACGATGATAATTTTTACACGTCAACTTTTTTTTGACGAGACAAATTTTTTTGACGATAAAAAATTTTTACGATAAGGCAACTTTTTTTTCTGACGATGTCCGCGTCAACTTTTTTTGACGAGACAAATTTTTTTGACGATAAAAACGTTTTCCATGGCAATTTTTTTTGACATGTACATTTTTTTACGTATATTTTTGTCTCAAATTTTTTGACACGTACATTTTTTTGACACGTATATTTTTTGACACGTATATTATTATTTTTTTCACAGTGTGTGTAAGAGGAAGAAAGCTCGTGTTTGGGAAACGAGATGAAGTGCGTTATAATATCTGCCGTCTTCTGTTCAGACTTGCACCAATCATCCGTGCATCGTCTTCTCCCCTGCCTCTCCTCGTGAAGTTCGTCCATCCTATCGTTTAATTTTTCCCCTGCGGCCGAAAGAAGAGTGTCGAGATCACCGCACCTCAGGCCGCTGATCTCCCGAAGATGGTCCTTGACAGCCATTTCACAAGGGATACGAAATTCCGACTTTGTGTTTGCTATGATTACAAGTTTCCCTACATCCTCACAATCTCCGTTTATTGCGTGTTTGAATATTTTACATAGTAGCTCGGGCGGCAAATCTGTTATACGAGACATGTTGTTATTATTTATTTTTTTACTGTATGTTATTTATATACCCCACCCAAATTTTTGTCTCGTGTTCATGGCGATGGTCGTACCTAATGCGGCGACCCGTTCACCCAGCGATGCGTCTCTGCTGACGAACCTTTCGAAAGCGGCATGTTCCAATTTATTGTCTGCTTCGTGACGTGCATCCAGATCGGTGCGAGTGTTGTTGTAGGCGATGTCGTGATCTTTGCATGCCGCGTCCAACGGATTCACACCCTTGTCTCCTCTCTCCAATCTTTTCTCGAGTTTGGTTCCCGGTCCGCAGTACTGGTAGCCAGGTAAATGCATCTCGAAAGGTAACTTGTTGATGATGTCGTTCACGAGTCCCTTTTCTTCGGCCACGTTCCAGAATCTCGGGGGCAGCGTGTTGATAATTTTGATCAGGTAACCTATGCCCTTGTCGTCGTTCACGATGAAGTTGGATAGTTTCGTGCTGATCATGTCCACGATGCCAACCTTCTCGTTGTAGAAATTACGATTGCCTGCATTCTCTTCGCCGGCTATCACCAACAATCGGTCCACGACCTTCCTCACGTCGTCCACCCAAACGAATTCTTTGGGTAACGTGTTGTAGCGTTTGACGCCGCTTCCACTTTTCACCTCGTTCCAAATCGGTTTGATGAGATTCCTGTACTTCTCACCGCTACTCGATTTCACTCTATCTGCGAGGCATCGTTGTTCTGGTACATGGCATCCGTCATGATTAGAATTTCCCTGTAACTCTGGTAATCTTCGTCGGTGTAATCTTTCGGCTGCTCTTTGGCAACAAGTTCCCACAGTCTCACCGTACCCGGATACCTGGTCCAACTGTTCTTCTCGCCTAAATTAACTTTAATGTCGTTGCCTTCGAAGGTCACCTTCGATTTCCCAATCTTCCACACGACACCCTCGTTGGTTTCCATGCTCGGATAAAATCCGAACACTTCATCCTTGTCGAATTATCCCGTGCTCAGGTAGTCTCGTGCCAAAGGTCCCAACTCGATTTTATCCGAAGACGTGCTGCTTATGGCTCGACGTCGTGGTACGTCCTTCAGTTCGAACGGTGTCGAAGGAATGCTCGAAATGGGCGTGGGTACAATGTAACTTTTAGCTGCAAGTGGTACGAGTTCGTTGATCAAATTTTTATTTTGTTCCGTGACGCATTTAATTTCTTTACCTAGATCGCTGATGGCATCGATCACAAGTTGATCTTGACGTTTCTTCTCTTCGTAGAATCCGCGATTCTCGGATTTCCAACCTTTGAAGCGTTTCGCGAGGTAATCGCGAAGCTTAAGATTTTCGTCTTCGATATTTCGTTTCGTCATAACCTTATTTATACACGTCGTTTCTCACAACGTTGCAACGTTTAGAAAGTCGTTGATTTTGTTTCTGTATTTTCCGTCGTTGGGTTTCTTCGTCATGTCGATCGTCGCGAATCCGAAATCGTCACTGTTCCAGCAAGAAGAGCAGCGTTCCGAAAATTGATTGTAGTTCATGTCTCCGCCTACGTAGTCATCGTACGCGTGCTTGAGGTTGGTGTGATCTTGACGAAACAAACATATGAAATTAGCGTTGTCGCGTAGTAACTGTTTTGGAATTTTGGCAAACGTTTGAGCTAGGTAAAAGCAATCCATTCCTTTGTGACGACCTTGCGTGAAAAAGTTGCGAATTTCATTTTGATTTTCCAGGATGACATCGTCGAACACAACGACTGAATTTTCACGACAATCGTCGAGTGGTTTTATTTCCGAAGCGAACGTTGCAATGTCCAGACCATCGTACAGTTTCATCATTTGCTGGTATTTGGATTGCTCCAAACTTTTCGAGAACACGTACAGGTACCTGTTCTTCCAATCTAACCAATTCGGTGCGAGGAGAAAATTGCCCACGAGCAGTGTCGTTTTCCCACACCCCGAAGGACCTACGATTAGACAGCGGAAGCTGTCGGGAAGCAACTCGCCGTTCTTTTTTTTCGTTTGACTTTCCGAATCCGGTAGACACTTCACCACGTTCCACGTACTCACAAGATCATTCGTTTGCGTCGATCCAACTCTTTTCCGGAAGTCCCAGCCATTTGACAAACAGTTTGTCACCTTTCCTACGCAATACTTTCTCGATGAGGTACGTGTCGGGGTGTTTCGTTTTAGAGAGTTCCTCTTCGTAAAATCTTCCTTTCAAAATCTCGCCGCTACTATCTTTTATTATATACGTGTGTCGGTTTCCGGGTAAAACTCGAACCACCGTAAAAAGTTCCGTGCTCCAATTTTTTGTGAATCCCTTCTCGAATGTGCGTTTGAATTTGCTGATCCTCACCTGGTCTCCAATTTTGAATTTTGATTTCTTGGTAGTCGGAGTGTACTTTGGACAGTAAAGGGTAGAAATTAAACGCTGCTCGTCAGATTTCGTAACGTCAGCTGGCTTCATGCCTATCGTTCTGTGCACCGTATCATTATAGTTGTCGACGAGTTCCGGCAGGATGTCGACCCATTTGTAATTTCCCCGAAACGTGAATCGTTTCCACATGTGTGTTTTCAAGGTTCGATTAAATCTTTCCAAGATGCTGGCTTTGATGTGACTGAAGGTCGCATAATGTCGAATGTCATGTTTTTGAATAAACTTTTGGAATACGGCGTTGTAAAATTCTTTACCGTTGTCCGTGTGCAAAAACCGTGGTCGTCTGCCGCTTTTGCGAAAAATTAATTTGAATGCTTCCGTGACGCATGTTCCCGTTTTGGCTTTCAAAGGTAGAGCCCATGCGAATTTCAAAAATGTGTCTATGTCTGTGAGGAGGTACTTGTTGCCCTTGTTCAATTTATGTACATTTTTCAAATTGCCGCTGCTCATCTCCAAGAGGTCATCTTGCCAGAGGTCATCGATGCCCTTTGTTACCACAGCCAAACGTTCGTAGTTGCGGCGTGCAGGTTTATGCAATTCTTCGACGATGGCCTGCCTAGACATTTTGAAGTTTACGTTTGAAGAGAAGCACGAGCGTGATGGGATTCAAAGAGGGTGGCACCTCTCTCGTGTTTTGAATGATCAGCTTATCGCCGGCACTCACGTCGAAAACGGTAAGATCTTCGTCTTCCTGTATCTACACGCTTGGTGTTGCCGAAAATTTCGTTAGGCATTTTGTTAACGGTTATTTATTAAAGGAAAGACGATTCGTAATTCTACGAAGAGAGGAATGAGTTTGTCGTATTCTCCGAGGAGTTGAACGTAAAGATAGTCTCCTGCGGAAACATCGTACGCCATGTTAGAAAGCATCTTGTCGTGCTTGATTCGAAAAATGTTCTTGCCGGTAGATATTTTGATTTCGCCTACGTTTTCCAGATTCACGGTGATTTGAAGTTTCCCACCGATCGGAATTTCGTAAAAATGTATATTGTTGTTGAAGATGTAAAACGTTTTGCCGACGTCTTCATCCAATTTCGTCCAAATTCTGTTGAGGTGAATGATCAACAGACCGTTGAGTTTAGGTAACACGGAAGGTAAGACTTCATGATCTGGTATGGACGGTGCAGTTTCCATGATAATCTGTTTTTTGAAACCGAACAAGTTCATAGGCATTCTGGTTATTTAAGGATACGGTCAAAGTTTTATTTTGTAATGACAGTCAAAGTGTTTTTTTTTACTGAGTAACAAAATGTTTTTGTTTTTTTTTAAGTTGGTGAAAATTGTTGTGTGTGGTGGTGAGTGCTAATTATTTGCACTGTGCGCAATTCTTATTTATTTCTAAAGGACGATGTCCCCAAGGCAATGTGTGAATACCACACTCGAGGACGCACCTCTTATCGTCATCGGGATCCAGCGCAATTTTTCTAACTTTGTTTGTGGTGATGATATGGTCGACGCTCTGGATCCTATGTTCTATACTTAGTATCGTCGATTGTGAGTAAAGGCAATCGATGTAATCGTAGAAGGTGAGTTTGTTCTCCACCGTATTTTTGCCCACACCTTTTGCTTTCTTCGTGACGCTAATCTCTGTTCTCATGGCATACATCTTCGAACGCAAACCCGCGAACTCGACAATAATATCACCTTTACATTCATCTTTCAGTTTACCTAGGACTTTTTTGTTACGAGATGGAATTCCAAATCTGTTGGGTTTAAGGATACGCAGAAGTATCGAAATACTCAAGCATGGAAGGATTTTTATGTCTTCGTATAGGTTAGGTGTTTGTATGCTGTAAATAAAGCTGTCGGTGTTAGTGTACAAAAGTGATATTTTATCATTGTAGAAGGGTTTCATCACGTAATAATGAAATTCGAACATGTAAAGTTTCGACAAGTCGAGAACCGTTGCGCCAACGTAAATTGGTTTTCTGAATTTCATCAATTTTATATCTAGATTGAAAAGTGCCAAATTCTCGTTGTAAATTTTTCTCGACTTGAATCTAGGATCGGCTATCCACTTCCGACATTTATTCTTATCGGAAATTAATTTTACGTCTACGTGCTTTCCAACATTCTCCATGGTCTTTCCGTACACCGCATTGTTCTTTAATTTAAAGAAGTCCTTGTCTAAATCGGAAGTGGCAGCTGTTCTATGTTGTGTGTTAGTTTCTATGTAAGGTCGTAACCACGTGGAATGTTTAAACTTTAGTATTCTTTTAACATTTACTATCTGAACACCCTTCCCAATCAAAAACCGGAGATTCTTGAAGTGGACGACGTATCTCTGTTTAGGGTCCAATGTTAACAAAAGCTTGTCTTGAACCGAGTCGGGTGGACATTTGATTTCGGGAGTCGGAGGCAAATCCGAAAATGTGTCGTACAAGTGGTTGGAGAATTGGAGATCTACCTCTGCGAAGAAACCACACTCGCTATCGTCGAAATGAATAATGTCTATCGAAGTAGGATCTAACCATTCGAATCCCCCGTAAGGAAGTTTCTGAACCATGGCATGTCCGTAGAGATTATTAACGTCGGCGTAGAAGATGTAATTCGATGCTCGATTTGAATCGTAATCTTCTTTCATGTGTACGTTATTAGCTTTTGCATGTCTCTGTACGCGTTGCACCATTCCACCTCGTATCCCTCTTTCGATAAATAGCAACATGTCAACGTCCGATATCAGTTCCAGCTTGATCTTCGTCTAGAATAACATTGCCGACCACGCTAATCCCGGTAAACTGTAGAAATACGCTGAATCTAATTTATAAATATTCGTTGCCGTTTTCCTGAACGCTTGAAAAACATCCGCGAGTATCGTCACGTCTAATTTTAAATATGCGCCTTGGTAGTCTCCGAGTGTCCTACATTCTAATTTCTCCCACATGAGTTGCGCGTGTTGGTATTCTTCGTCCGTGATTCCTTTCTCTCTGAGTCTGCTGTAAAATTCTCTTGGAAGTGGAAGAGCGTCGTCGTTAAATTTAGAAACATCACTAACATATTCGTAAGGATAAACCCCTTTACGTCTAACGAGTTCTAGTCTACGTTGGGAAAACTATCTCTAGTTATTGTAAATTGATCGTCGGTGAGTTTGTTCGCTAAAGCATCCAGACTTGCAGAGAGAAATCTATACGAATCCAGGAAGCGCATCTCGATTGTATTTTTCGTTCCCGGAATCGACACTTGCTTGCTGAGACTAATGTAGCGTTCTTCATTCTCGGCCAAGACACCTATACGTTTCGGATCGTAGCCAAGATGTCTCACCAGGTGGTGAAAATCATATCCGCTTCCGTTGTGAAAGAATATGGGGATAAATTTAGGTCTCTGGATTTTAAGATTGCACGTGTTGCAAATTCCACCTATGTAGTTTCCGCTGAAATGAACGTGGTGGAACATTTTTTTGTTCTCATCAGTGAAACTTTGATCACATACCGGACACACCTCAGTGGAATTGTAATTTTGAAGTTCATTTTCAGTTAAAGGTGCCATCGGTTTTGATGTAAGCAGTACGCTACCAATTACCTCAACCTCCTCCACCATTTTTTCCAGGAAGTGTTCGATTACATTTGGCCCGCGGTATATTTATGCTTCATTTATTTTATCACGTCGCACAACAACATAGCCGAAACTATTAGGTTGATGAAGCTGGTACGGCGTTGTGGAGGAAATTTCAGGATCCGGATCGCAGTAGGAGAGTGGTTTCAGGAAAGACTCAAAATCTGCGACGATGATTGCGGGATGTTTCAACAATGCCTTGTGCATCTTGAATTCTTCGACTTCGTTCGTTTCGGGCATCAACATTCTAGCTGGTCTGTTGTTGCCACAATAAATTTTATGTTCGAAAAGTTTATCGATAGTAATTTGACGTCCGGTGTATTTTCGATAATCGACTTGTTTTTGATCGTCGAACGTGGTTAGACATCTCAGGCAAACTTCGATGCAATGTTCATGCTTGGTTGTTTGGCTTCCTAGTAATCGAGACATTGAACGAATTAGCGTGTAATGATAGACATCCTCGTTGGAAATGAGAAGGAGATTTATTACACGAGCATCGTCATCGTCGATATCGCTTATCCTGACGGGATGCACGAGATATTTATCTGACGTGAAGGAATATACATTAATAGCGATACGTTTTCCTGCACGATTTTCGAACTTTGTTATATCCGACAATGTCAGCGGGTATTCGATGCCAGACATTACACTTTGAAAGTCGGTCTCGTATTGTTTGTAATGATAAACCCGTTCTGGATGATTTGACCAATGAACAGGATGAAGTTCTGCCAACACACACCAAAGGAAACACTTGTTATCGCTGTTCTGTATATTTAACACAGCCCTCTTGTGTTGAATGTTCTGTGGAAGAGGAACGTAGCTGGAAGCGCGAAGAGGCGAGAATTGGTTCACGTAAACAGTTAACGTGTGAGGACTTCCACATAGAGACCATCCCGACCCTTTAGCCTCGAAATCGTCGTGTTTCTTAACCAGCTCGTTGGAAACTTTATAATAGAAGTTGTCCAAATTTTCGACGTCAGCAAAATAAAGTGTCTGGTTTTTTGTACGATGATAAAAAATACTCGTTGTGCCATCAACTTTCTCGTATTCAGAAAACAGAACAACGTATACTTTTATAGAGTTGTTTTTAAGTTTATTTTTAAAATATTTAGTACAGATGTTTTCGTTTCATCCAAGAAACTAAGGATGTCACGGCCTGGTTCTGACTTAATTGAAAAATCCTGGATTTGGTCGTTGAATGCAGATCTAATTGGTTTGGATTCATTAGATAATTTAATTTGCTTGGAAGTGGAAGTTTCCGTTTCTGAATTATCGATTTTCCTTTTCAATGTTCCTTGTCCGGTCGATGGTTTGCAAATTTTGAGGTGTTTACTTAAATGTGCAATGCTGATCATTTTTCCGCATCGAGCACAAGACTTAGAAGGTAACGAACGATTAATTCTCGAACCTGTTTCGCTACATCTTGCCCTGTGTACCGATAAATTGTTCTTTGAGATTAGCTTCCCACAAGTAACACATTCAGTTTTATAATTTTTATGATTGAAACTGGTGGTGGATGCCATTATGCTTTCTGCAAAATCACAGAAATTAAAAAGTCTAGTATATAGCGATACAATTTTCAGGTATGTTATTTATATAGAATTTCTTGGGTGCGAATACAAAACTCAAAAATTCAATGGACTGTGAATAAAATTTTCAAGTATGTTATTTATATAGAATTTCTCGGGGTGATTACAAAAATCAAAATTCAACTTAACGTGAATATATTTTTCATGTATGTTATTTTATATAGAATTTCTTGGGGTGATTACAAAAATCAAAATTCAACTTAACGTGAATCGTTAGATGCCCCCTGTTGATTTTGGAGGTGTAGAATACGTATACCAAGTTTTGGTGGTCCTGGGGTCAAGGGTTAAGAAGTTAGCCCACCCCCTCCCAAAAACTTTGATCACTCGTAACTTTTGAACGAATAGTCATAGAGAGGTCGGGTTTAGTGTGTCGGTCGAGTCTCGGTGTCCTCTGTCCACCCATATCAAAATAAACATAGGTCGTCATGATACCAATTTTTTTCATCAATCAGCGTTAAAAAAAATCTTAGGACAAAAAAAACCTACAAAGACCGAGACATGGACATAGACATTACATATAGACATAGACATTAGACAACTTAACCTAACTTTACCGGGAACACGAGCCCGGGGACAGGGATAGGACCCCGGGGACAGGGGTACAGGGACAGGGGGGCCCCCGGGGACCGGGGGTGGTCACTCCACCGCAGCAGTGGTTGAACGCAGCTAATGATCGAATATTGTTTCCAATGTGCTTTGGATACATACATGAACACCATATATATATATATATATATATCAAGAACAACATATACATTACACAACCCCGTTCAGAATCCGTAGACTCAACACAGAGAAGTAAATATACACACAATTAAAGACTCCTAGACACGCTGAAAAACTTTCGACCACAACCGGGTTCGAACCTATAGGCCACACGTAGAACGAACAATGACAAGAACGAGTGAACGCCTTAACACGCACGGCTACGGAGGAGAACCGAGAGAGGTCGTGTATAATTGTTCTTATATACCCAACAAAACTCAGAAACTGTCATACGCGAGAGCTATATTTTGCAACAACTATAATTACCCAACACTAGCAACAAGAACAAAAAATATATCAATTACTTGAAAAATATTAATTAGTAACTTTAGATAATATTAATTATTAGTTTTCAGTTGTAATTAATTTTAAAAAAACAATTAATAACATGTTAGGTGATGATAACCAAGTGCAAAAAGCATTGCATTTTCGTTTTTTTTACACACAAACAAAGCACAACTTAGTTCACAAAACCTCTAACAGATGGCAGATAGTTACATGGTTCTAGTTAGGATGATGATTTTTGGGTTGTTGGGTTGGGGTTGAAGAAGACTATTTGTTGTATTGACCACAGTATTTTTTTTTTTGTGTTTTCTGTTCTTTACGAGAATTAATATTGGTTGTCATAGAATCCTCCAATTCATGACTTAGGAAAAATCTGTTTGGTGATTCATCATGTACACCTATATGTGAGAAAAAGTATAAAAAGAACCTATGCTCGGAAATCCAAAATGGCGACCGGAAGTGGGGTTATCTTGGAAACGGTAAGAGTTGGGAAAAATCTGTTTCCGGATTGATCACGTATACCTATACGTGAGAAAAAGTATGAATAGAACCTATGTTCGGAAATCGAAAATGGCGACCGGAAGTGGGGTTATCTTGGAAACGGTAAGACTTAGGAGAAATCTGCTTGCGAAGTCTGTCTGTCGACGACTGCAAGATCAAGAACGTTTATCTCAAGAATGGTAGGAACGAAGTGTTCCCGCGCGAGAATTACAACCTCGACATGACCAAAAATGATTATCTCAAACTTTACGAAGCGTACACCGCTTACAAGAGAGTAACAGACTGAAACGTGGACATGTACTACACACCCAGCGAATTCAAAGCACGGAGACCCATGTTCGTCATCAACGCGACGAAGAAGAAGCAGGTGGTGGTCAACGATCGCACCAACATCAAGGTCGCGTGCGAGTTCCACGACGCGCTGCCTGAGGATACAGTGTGCAGCGTCATCCTCATTGCAGAGAAGTCCTTCGCGTACGACGTGAAGAAGGAGAGGGTGACGGAACAGTTTTAAAATTCATAAAAAAAATGCCACATACTAAAAAAAAAAATCAACATCCAACACATTTTAGGTTATATAAAATTTGTGAAAACCTTAAAATACTTAAATATTAAAACAAACAGAGTCCCTTGTAGGTTAGTTCGGTGCGTAAATAAAAAAAAATGATAGGTTAAGTTATATCACTTAGGATCGTAAAAAAATTAAAAAATCGTTAGAAAAAAAGATAGGTTAAGTTATATCACGTAAGATCGTGATATACCTACCAAGTGTGAGTGGGGAAAAAAGTGGTACAGTGAAAATTTGTACTAAAACATCGCTGAACGCTAAAACATCGACAAAAAATTGTCAAAATATGTCAAAAACTGATATTCAATTGATAAAAAAAGGGATACCTACAAAGTGTGGCGTTGAACCGGCTAATATACACTACTCATGCTAACGAAGGTGAAGCCTTTTTGAAACGAATCATCACTGGAGATGAAACATGGATCCAATACTTCTAACCTGAAAGCAAACGCCAGAGCATGGAATGGAAACACCTTGAATCTCCAGTGAAAAAAAGGTCAAGCGTCAACACTCTTCAGGAAAAGTGATGCTCACACTTTTTGGAAATCAGAAGGGTTAAATATGGATACATTACGTGGAAAAGGCGACAACAGTAAACAGTGAACAATACAATGATATGCGTTTGAAGATGTTGAAGTCTGCAATTCGAAGCAAACGACGAGGTCGATTGTCGTAAGGCATTATTTTGTTGCATGACAACGCACGCCCTCATACCGCTGCCGACACCGCTCAAACTTTTCAGAATCTGGGTTTCTAGTTCTTAGAGCATCCTACATAAAGTCTTGATCTTGCCCCGTCGGATTATCATCTGTTCGGTCCACTTAAAGATGTTTTAAGAGGCCGACGATTCGACAGAGATCAGCAGGTGAAGGAAGTGGTGCATACGTGGCTTACTGCTCAACCGAAAACTTTTTTTTCTCAGGGTATCGGAAAGCTTGTGGAACGTTGGACTAAGTGTATTGAAGTGCAGGGGGACTATATTGGAAAATGATATCATTGTAAGTTTTCTATTGTTGCTGTGATAAATAAAAAAATGATTGCCTTTACTTTTTTACTGACCTAATATATAGAAAATGTTGCCTAACAATCTGCCGTATAGTAACTTTAATATAAATATAAAAAGTAGTCCACGTGTATCAACCCTGATAAAGGAATGTCCCATACATGTAGTTCGAGACACCTCAGTAGGTTGCAACTCGAACCAAGGATATTACATGGATTAACATGTTGGTCGGATATAGGTAAGTGTGGAGAGATACCAGCTCTGTCATTCCTCTTCTTTCTTCTCCTTGACAAATTAAGGCAAATCAACATTATAAAACGAAACCTCTCGCATTGCATAATTAGTTACATTCCTCGTGACTCTAAGATTCCCTAGCTTAAATTGAGTCCAAGGTCGTGGTGAGTGTGCGGAACACTTCATAGTGTGAATGCAGGAAATTTCCGCAATTTTCTATTACATGTGACTTTAGATCCTCCCACAACGCCCCTGTTGAGGATGCAAACATACTACGCTAAATTTCATTGCCTAAACTAATTCTTCATTTTTGAAGATTCGGATTTTTAAATAGCTCTTCAACCACGTCATGGTAGAGATGCTTTAGTATATCATAATTTTGTACACTCCGGTAAAAATTGCCTACAAATTTCAACTACCCAGCAAACATTTCATAGCAAAGTTGCGATTACCGTTTAGGTTACTAAAGTATTAATTTATCCCGTACCCCACTTTGTTAAAAGGCTTAAAATAATACCCCACACTTAGTTTTCTTATGAATGTTAGTCCCCCAACCACTACATTATTATGGAAATTTGGAAATTAGTGTAACTGTTGTACCTTCCTGTACATATTAGTAATATTTTACGTCTCTCTCTATACGAATTTTACTGTTTTTAATTAACAACCCCTGAACCACCACTTCATGGTGATCATGAATACTTAAATTAGAGTAAATAGTCTGAAGTTTGTTTGCCTCAAGTGTTTTTCTTTGTATAAAAACCGCCCTTATTTTTCTTTCTCTTCTTTGTGTTTTGAATTTGAAAACGGACAAAATTTACGCGCATGAATAGTTCGCAACTCAGTTTACATGACGACATAGACCAATCAATAAATTACTTATTAGAACAAGCTTCCGCTATTACTGAACCCCCATCCAAACGCTAGCCCCCCCCCCCTTCGGAATATTCACTTCCTGTAACTCGTTGACGAGCAGCACAACTTGCTTACCCCCAATTCTTCCAATAACTTTTCACTTCTAAAAGATCCCGACCAACAACCAAACCTCTCACCAGTACTCCAGAAGTAAGACACATTATCCTCACCCCTCATAGACTCCCCCCCCCCTTCACACATGTTTCGATAAAATCAATACAGCATATTTGAAACCCTCAGTCCCGCAGCTAATAGGTCTTCTTTAATCACGATTCAGCCACCCACCCCCCATGTCTCCTTTTATTTTCACTCGTTTAACGAACTCATGTTTTCAAGGATAAAACATGCCAACAATGTAAAAATAATACATCAAATGTAAATTGGAGATGTAAATTCCTCCTTCCCACCATCAATGAATGTAATTTAATTGATTCATTATATCCATCATCTTGCTGTACGTAATATTAATAATAAATGAATATGCTGTATGTCAGAACGACTCAATTCACTTTGAGTTAACTACAAGTGTATTTTGCGAATCTTGCACGAATGGTATTCTATTGTTCCCTGGCTGGTGCTCGACGCAGAAAGAAAGAAACCAAAAAAGAAAGAAAAATAATTAGCCGAATCAGTGTTTCAGCCTTAGTTACCTTTGTATGTCGTTGCGTTCGCGAACTGTTTACATTATGTAACTACCAGCTCTAAATACAGAAATGCAATAGAAAACAAACAAACCTCAGACAGGTTAATAGCTTCAGCAATGTTGTTTTTTCTCCCCTTCTCCCTTTCTACAATTTCTAAACTAATGCATTTTGCATTATGCATTTGAATTTTACATTCATCCATTCCCCGTTTCCACCAGAGAATGATCACAACTACCGCCTTCTCTTTCTCACCTCGAAGAGATAAACATCCTATTCTTTTGTTTTGAATTACAACACTACCCCCTCTAGAGTTCATTTCTTCTTAGGGCGGACAAGGGCGCTTAACCCCTTTGCACAATTAGAAGCACACATACCATTTTCCATACATGCATTTCTTTTTATTTTACACGAATTATTAGAAGGAAAAGTATAGTACCATAATACTTAATTTCATCTTATTTTTTGCTTATTTCCCTTTTTACTTTTTCTTCTCTTTTGATTACAGACGCAGAAAACGCAATGGAGGCCTCATCTCAGCTTAATGTCATATTAATCTGCGCAAAAGCAATTCCATTTTTATTTCGGCTATGCTTCAAATATGCTGCTGTTTTGCTCCACGTTATTCCAACTCAAAGCAGTCTCACGCTAACTCCTCCCAGCGACCGATCACCAATGGTCCAATAGAATTAAATCCTGTTCCATTTATACCGACGAGACCCCCGTGCCATCCACCCCTCTTATGATATTTAGACCTAAACGTGAAGCTCCCCCACCCCTACCAATTCCGCCTTTCGACATGAATGTCAGTAATGATGATTACTGTATCCCCAACACTCCTCCATCATCGTTAGATAAAAGCTACTTTTCTATTGCCTACATAAGTAACAATCATCTCCTCTGATTTCCCCTCACTTTTTTCATTCCTCTTCTCTCTCCCCACACTCGTCGGTATGTCGTCGCAACAACGATACCGCGTCCAGATGGTCAAGTCGCTTGTACAATCGATAAAATGTACATCGCGTAAGAACATTTCAAGGAACATCATCGTGTTCGCTCATGACACACCAAAATGTAGTATCTCACCTTCTACGGGTCCAGATGTATTCAGCTCACCTGTATTCTTTGGAGACACACCGACAGTTCGACTCTCAAGGGATGTTATCTAAGTGTCCCGTTCCGATTTCCATGAAACTTGGCAGGTGTATAGAGGGGCCCAAAGGAAGAAATACGTGTTATTTGTTTCGGCTTAAAAGCAGTTTTAGGTGCCAAAACTCCCTCAAATGTCAAGATGAGGAGAAATTGAAGTGGGGATCTGACCCCTGTGTCGTCCTCTGATTCCTATGAAACTCGGCAGGTGTATAAACAGGCCCACACGAAAAAAATATGTGTTTTTTTTATTTCGGCTAAAAACTATTTTAGGGGCAAACCACTCCCCCTCAAATGTCAATATGAGAAGAAATCAAAGTGGGGATCTGACCCCTATGTCCCCCTCCAATTTCCATGAAACTTGTCGGATGTATAGATGGGTTCAAAGGAAGAAACACGTGTTTCTGTGTTTCAGCTAAAATCAGTTTTAGGAGCCAAACCCCTTATCATATGTCAACGTATTTCTTTCTTTGGGCCCCTCTATACACCAGCCAAGTTTCATGGAAATCGGTAGGGGAACACTTTCATAACCTCCCTTGTCAGTGGACTTCAGATATCACCCTCCTGGACTTTCCAGCGGCGATTCGTCAAGTACCAGCTAGTTTCCCGCATTCCCGTGCAGCGTTTTGGGTAAGTATAGTCATGCACATTATTGTGCATCGATCCACAACCACTCGTCATGCTATCTTCCGTGATCCCAGCTCTTTGGACCCCCCATCATCACGACCTTTGGTCCGGACTGTACTGACCAGTGGTTCTCCAGCATAATTACAGTTCTAAAGTTAACATCAGATTTTCAGTTATACAGTTAACATCCATCATATGTACAGCTATACAGTTAACATTAGTACTACACTGCTCAGTTCACATCCGAACTACCGCTGTACCGTCAGAGCAGAACTACAAGCGTACAGTCGTCAGTAGCACCTCTGCTATCGACTCTAAACCGACATCTGAGTGTGTGGTTCAAGTTACCTCCGCACCAGAATCGCAACCTTCTGCCTATGCTCCCTAGTGTCTACGAACCTTCCCCCTTTTTCTTGATCGTCGCTACACTCCCCCCCCGCAACCTACTGTGCAGAGTGATATAACCGTTCGACCAATGTTTTCTCCTTAGTGCTCCAATACGAACCTCCTTAAGTTATCCTGTGTTTTGATTCAACATCATGTGTCGTCATCAGCCAATGTGAGTTCAAGTGCTTCGTCAGTGTGTCTCATGGGTCATGGATTCAACGTCCTCACAGTGCAGTGATTTTACTACATAGTACGTCATGTTAACCCTAGAACGCATATGTGGGGTCTCTCAGACCCCACGTAGTATATTAAAACACCTTCTGATACAATAAATGCGCATCAGTTCTTCAGTGTTTGTGACATCTTACATCTGAATGTGATCTTATAACGTATGAAATTATAGCCCCGTACCAATAACAATTTTTGGGAATTTTGTTATTTTGTATCATTATCCCATGTTTCCATACGTGGGGTCGTTCAGACCCCAACAAGAAATAATACATTTTTTGTAATGTTAGGCACTAGTTCTGACATAGCAATGCATTTTGCTCTCGCTCAACTCTAGCATCGTGCTTTTACAGGTGCTTCATAGATGCGCTAATGAATCAGATTCACATCTAGTTCATAATATTCGTCTATAAAGCTATACTCCTATTTGACCGCATTACTGTAAGAAGAAGAAATACATACTATTTGTCATGTTTCTTCCGGTAGCACTTTTGTTGTGCATCACCAATATTATTTACAACTTGTCACCTTTCTTGCTGAAAAATAAGTTATGTATGTAATATCAATTATGTATAGGATACTTGAATCATGGCAGATTTGTGTTAGTGTTGCATCCTATGAGTGTGATTTAGAGATTTGGAGCATTTTCAAGGTATTTGTTTCAACCAGTGAGAATGAGTTCTGAAAGAAGGAAGAATGAGCGTTCTGTGAATCCAGAAGATGGTAATTGTAGTGAATTTGACGCTGAGTGGTTTGCTGAAGATGGAGTTTTATCCTCTGAAGAAAGTATTCAGGGCAGTGATGCAGAAGGATGCTACGAAAACACCAAGGACATGTGCTCCGAAACATCGAGTTCAGCTGAAAGTGAGTTAGACAGTGGTGAGATTGAAACATTTTCTTCAGATTCGGAAGCTGCTGCTTCAACTATTTTGACCAGAAGAGGTGGTACAATGTGGTCTTCTGTCCCTAAACCTATTGCACAAACTCGTCAACACAAAGTGCTTCACAATGCCCCTGGACCTGCACCAGGAACTATAACTACCACGCCAAAGGACCCATGGGAGTATTGTTGTTTGTTTGTAAAAGGATGGGAGGTAAATGTTTGAAGAGATCTGTTAGAACTTGGTGCGGATAGTAATAACTGGATTGGGAGTGCGCAAGACAGACAGAGGTGGAGGTTTTATGTTGCTTCGGCGATAAACCTTCAGGTTTTGTGATGTCAGAGAGTTAGTTAGTTTGTAAAAGTTGTGATAAAATACGTGTGGATATCTCAAAACGACATTAATATGTGATTTCCTTATCTTGTTGTAGAAAAAATATGTATTTGTAATTACTTTTACTGATATATTTTGATGGAGTCTACCAGACCCCACCTATGTGGGTATTTTAGTATGGTACCTGTCTTAATTGTTTCTTCTTAATCAACTCATTGGTGGCTTTTCATTTTTTGTTAACTTCGTTTTAGGTAATGGTTTGCCTTTATTATTATTTTGTGTACCTTCTTCATGTAATAAAGAAGTTTCGTCGGCCTTTAGACCATCCACATGCAACCATCGGTAGATGGATGTTAATTAATGAGGGGAATGAAGAGAGATGCAGAGCCTAAACTGTAAAAGTTATGATTTTCCATCTCTCCACTTCTAGCCTACAACTCGATCATTTACTGGCAATGCCGCAATCCATAGAGAATAGCTTCATTATTTCAAGCTGCATACCGCTGTTTATGTAATGTATGTAATTTTCTATGGGGGATGTTCCGCTCAGGATAGGGGCTTTTTCCTGTCATCGAAAGGTAAAAACAAAGGTTATGGATAGGAGTATAAAACATCCTGCATGGCAAAACTCACTTTCAGTTGGTATTAAGAATGTATCGATTAGAGTGAGTGCGGCATCGTAATAGTTGGAGGCGCGTATCACTTAAGGTGAGACACTTCAGTAGGTTGCACCTCGAACCAAGGACATTACGTGGATTAACATCTCGGTCGGATCTAGGTAAGTGTGAAGAGATAACACCTCTATCATTCCTCTTCTTTCTTCTCCTTGACAAAATAAAGCAAATCAACATTGTAAAATGAAACCTCTCGCATTGCATAATTAGTTAGATACATTGCTCGTGACTCTAAGATACTCTAGCTTAAATTGAGTCATATACATCTCATTGCTATTCGTGATGTATTAGCGTTTAAAAAATGGGAGTGCTTGTGAATGTTAAGCTGGTATATGTCAAGTCAAATGCTGCTTCGAGCATTCTACTTATAATCTGGGAGCATTGCAATCTTCGTAGTTGCTTATCACATTCAGAAGGATTCATATTTTTCTCGACCATGTTTCCTCTCTGTTGATCGCATTTAGCTATCAGATGAATCCTTGCCGAGTTATCAATGTTTCCGTTCACAACCATGCATGTGCTACTTTGAATTTATTTTCTTTCCTTCACTAATTTCTTCCAAGTTACGTCTCCTCTTCTTGTCTGTGGCACTTAATAGCAGGATTTACATCGCTCAACAAACTTACTCGATCTCTGGAATTTGAAAATGATTTCATCACCGCCAAACATTGGACGCCCTCACTCCTTAGGTATCAATTTATTGGAGGCTGAGTGAACCCATCAGCTTGGAAATGTCTCAACTAAAAAAACAACCCCTCAATATGTGTGCACTTTTATTACGAATATAGTTACCATTGAAATAGCGCTTTGCTGATTCGGAACAAAATCTCTGCCGACCATCAGGTCGATGTTGCCTCTCCATTCAACGTTGCAAATCATAAATTAGTTGATGAGATATGTCGACCTCAATGCCAAATATTCAAAACATAGTACTTTTAAACAATTGAAGTAAACTACAGCAATTAAGATATATACAGCGTGAAACATCCATTAAGAAAATGACTTGGCGAGCGAAGGACTAGGTAAGAAGATCTAAATAAAACATCAAAATAGGGTCTCATTTAATAGATTTAGTCGGTATGAAAAAAATGGAGTGTGCAAATTTCTCAAAATATCACTTGACAAGTGACATGTTTGTACGCCTTTTTTTCAATCTTTTGCATATGAAAGCAGTACGAGGATGTATCAAAAAGTTTCAAGACTAGTTCTGTAACACGCCAGCAGATGGCAGCGCAAGGCTGCACGCACAGGCACAGGGAGCACGAACCTATGTAAGCTAACTAACTAACTAACTAACTTACTCCCTAGCCTTCTTAAACCCGAAGGTTCATGGCCTTCCATCTGTCCCTATCTTGGGCAAGTTCTATATACTCTTTTCCATCCCTACCGATTTCCTTTAGGTCCATCTCAACGTTGTCCCTCCATCTTCATCTTGGTCTTCCTACAGGTCTCTTACCATCAGGTTTGACTTACCAACCTTTGTAAGTCAGTGTGAAAAGAGACATCGTCCTGTGTACATCGTGAGCTGTGCAGCTGGTGCTCTTCTGACCGCATGAGGTACCACGTCTGCGATTTCATCATGGACAGCAAGTTAGAACAGAGAAAACGTGAAATTCTGTGTGAAACAGGGCAAATCTGCCACAGAGACACGCACACTGCAAGAGTGGAAGAACATCACTGGAAGACGGCACGCTGATGGAGTTTTTGACAGACTTGGACGCAGTGTTCCTTCTGTTCCTTGGTCTGCAGCCTGGGGACGAACTTGGCAGGAACACGGCGAATGTTCAAATCCCACGTGAAGATTGCCTGCACTGTTCCGTATGACACACCGACAATGGCAGCAATGTTCTTGATTTTTCTCCGATGATCCTCATGCACAAGTTGCAGAATGGTTTCCACATTTTCGGGTATTGTGCTCGTTCTAATCTCTCATCTTCTTCCAGTGCTATTTTTCCACTCTTGAAGCGCGCCTGCCACTCAAAACACCTCGCACGACTCATTCCAGCATCGCCGTACACTTGCCGAATCATGGCAAGCGTCTCTTTGTGGCGGATATGCCCAGTTTCACACAGAATTTCACGTTTCCTCGTTGTTCTACCTTGCTGTCCATGATGAAATCGCAGACGTGGTAACGCACGTGGTCAGAAGAGCACCAGCTACACAGCTCATGATGAACACAGGACGATGTCTCTTAGCACACTGACTTACGAAGTTCGGTGCTCCCTGTGCCAGTGCGTGCAGCCTTGCACTGCCATCTGTTGGCATGTTACAGAACTAATCTCGAAACTTTTTGATACGTCCTCGTATAAGTGGCTAAACATTGAGTATGTTGAGTATTCTACTATTGTTTGCACTAATTTAAACTATACATATTGATTGATAGTTAATTCAAGGGGATGAGAGGGAAGTATGTAATGTAATACCTGAGCACGTCTGAAAACATGCAAAAAATCAGTTCCGAATGTACAAGAATGCTGTGATGGCTTGGAAGAACGTAGTATATTACATATAAGTATAATTGTATAAGATACAGACAAAGTTCAGAAATCGTTACTTTGGCAACACAGCTGTGCAGAGACCAGAAGAGTGTAGCCAACTCTACTGCAGATCCCTCTACTAGGCGAGAAACCCTGTGTGAAAGATTTACATTCTTGTTTATAACAAGAACTCAGAAACTATATTCACCCAACATCTTAATAGAGAACAAGACGGAAAACTTAAGTATGAGGAGTAATTTAAGATAAAATTTGCGATTCGGCATATTGACATTGGAATCAGATACTCTGTTGTGAGATTCGGAACACTGCGCTCGCTTGTGGTCCACCTGGAGTAAATCGCTGTTACGTTTGAACACAAAGGGCATAATTTTGAATAGTTGATGCAAATTGTATAACGACACCTTTGCAAATTACCGTGCAATGAGCGAAACGTAACAATTCTAGAAATTTCAAGTGAAAATGTGTTCGTCGGAAAGAAAAGTTTTAGGTACTTTGCGCAGTCATGAACAAGTTTCAAGGCATGTGCTACAAGCGAAGTTGTAGAGTATTGGTAAAGATATATTTTTCCCAAGAAATTAAGGGTCGTTGGTTCAAATCCAGAACCTTCCATATTTAGAAAAAAAAACATTTGTGGGTATTGCATTCAGATACATTGAGTATGGAGTTTAGTAATTAAGTTGATTAATTTAATTTCAGAATGTTCGAAAATAGTAATTGGGGTTGGAATTTTGACGAATGTTTCCACCGGCTCAATGTACTTGTTTTTATTTCAGTAAGGCATACAAATGAGAGATGAGATTTATTTCAAGCGCTAACTTTCCACTCAATCTAGACAGGCTACATATGAAATGTCAGCAACGTGCAAAAAGTCTTTCGAACCCTCACACAAGTCTAGCACAATACCGCTACACCACAGGCCACTAGAAATAAACATGTAGTTTAAAAAGTGACAGTGCACTATATAGGTCCTTTAGTTTAACAAAATGTCGTATTCGAATTCGCTTTTAGTTATGTAAAACGTGCGGGGAATTACTCATACATGTGCAAGTACTGCGTTCGTGTGTTCAGAAGTTCGAAGTACTGAGAAATGTTGGAAAAACAATAGTGACCAAGCACAAGCCTTTCCTATCTCACAAGTGGCAAATGTTAAATTATATCCAAATATTGATAAAGCGAGAGAGAGAGAGAAATACACCTTACTATCCCAGCTGGGTATTTTCAATTTCATTTTGTGTGATTTGAAAAATACGGATGGGAGAAATCAAATTAAAGGACCTAAATAGTGGACTGTCATTTTTTAAACTACATGTTTAGTATTAGTAGCACAAGAGCAAAGTCGTACCTGTAGTGTAGTGGCGTCGTGCTTGACGTGCGTTAAAGGGGTCGTAAGTTCGATCCCCAAACACAGCAGATCATTTTTCAAAAGGTGAGAATCATTTGACGAAATATTTCTTCAGATTCATGGATATAACGTTGATTTCTTCAAAGACGAACCCTTAAGTAACAGAGACATATCTAAATTGAAACAGACACCCTGGTACCACGTAAAAGGTGCCGAGACAACATAGGAAGGAGAGCATAGTCATCGCTATGGCTCGGAAGTTAATAATAAGTAGAATAACATTGAAATTAATTTAAAAAATCGCCTAAAATATTTTTCGCACTTAAAATAGAAGCTTGATTCTTTTAAAATTAATTAAAAATAATTTCATATAACCCGCTGTTTGTAGGTTTAAACTTCTAAATACTGAAGCAAGGGCATAAAAGCAGTTATGGGCTAATTTAGTTTTCGTTATTTTACCTTCAAGGTTACATAACATACACTGCATTTTTTTGCATAAATCATTCGCCCCCATTGAAAATGGATCTTCCACGATACAGTAGACGGCCAGTAACTGAAAATAAATTGTGTTTGGCGAACTTAAGATTATATTTATTTTAATGCTGGCCTAATTTTACATTAAAGCACAATATGAAGCAATAACAGAGGCTAGCAAGGGAATCTTAAAGTAGCATTCACACAAAGCATTTTAAGTTTGTTGCAGGAAAAATAAATTTTCCACATTTAATTATTTAATGCATTGCCAGATATTTAACATGAAAACAATAGTTGTGCTTTTCCATTGACAATATATTCGTTTAATGCCGAAATTGATAAAAGGATCATGTCAGGAAATTTAAATCCATAAGTTATGCTAGCAAATGTATTTAAAATTCACAAAACAAAAATGGACGAGATAAATAAGTTTTAAAGTTAGGAAAAATGTAACCAACATGCACAAAATATTGAAATTGACCTAAAACGAAAAAAGTGCTGACAAACGATATGTGTGTGTGTGTGCGTGTGTGTGTGTGTGCGTGCATGCGTGCGTGCGTGCGCGAGTGTGTGTGTTTTCTGGATGCAGCTGAAGGGAAACTGACTAATATCAGATTTAGCGTTGTTCTGAAGCCTCGGAATTATTCACCAACTTTCGACCCTTAGTCAGCACATTCATTGTTTGGCCAAATACTTTCTGTTGGAATACGACAACAATTTAGGTACACATTCATGAATATTCCCATTTCTTTTCAAAAAATAATAAAAATGATTACTTAGAATGAATGGTAATAATAATGAAGGATATGTTGTGTAAATTAGTTTCAAAATAATGGCAGACTTATTGCATGTAGCATGCCTAGATTGGGTGAGAATGTATTGCCTTGAAATAAATCTCATCTCTGAATTATATAATTACTGAACTCCATACACCATGTATCTGAATACCAAAATTACAAATTGAAAAATATAGAGGATTCGTGATTTGAACAATCGACCAATACGCTACAATTTCGCTCATAGCAAATGCCTTTAAACGTGTTGATGACTGCGAAAACTTTCACTTTTTTATCCGACGAACACAATTTCACTCGAAATTGCGAGAATTGTTACTTTTCGCTCATTGCCCAGTACTTTGGATAGGTGTCGTTATACAATTAGCATCAACTATTCGAAATTATGCCCTTTTGTGTTCAAATTTGACTGCGATATACTACAGGTGGACCACAAGCGAGTGCAGTGTTTCGAACCTCACAACAGTTTCTCTGATCGCAATGTTAATATGCCGAATCTCAAGTATTGTCTTATAATATTCATCATACTTTTCCGTTTTGTTCTCTATCAATATGTTGGGCGAATATAGTTTCTGACGTAATGTTATAAAGAAGACTTTAAATCTTTCACCACACAGTTTCTTGGCTAGTAGAAGGACCTGCAGTAGAAGTTCACCTCTGCTGTCCAGAGCTATGTTGCCAATTAACTATTTCAGGACTTAGAAATATTTCAGGTAACATTTGGAGTAGTGTATATTAATTACATTAACATCAAGTATATTTTCAATAATCCCTTACCTGAGATCTCCTCATTTCGAGGAATTTGCCAGTGAGTCCATCTACATCGTATAAGGATATTTTGCTTATATATGGAATGGATACATTTATATTTTTCCTGTAAAATAAATACCAGTTTGTTGGAAGTGTTTTGAAATATATACGAGGACAATATGGGATAACAAACATATGGGACATGTACAGATAGTTCGCAGGAACATTAACATTGATCTTTTGTTGGAGGTTCTCTGGATTCCTTGCCGAATAAGCTAACAAGAAAGCGAGTCTCTAAATACAATGCCAATGCAACTTTGCAACTGAGGGTTTCAAATCCTGGATGAGGTTTTGTAGCGGAGAGAGTGCCACAGCCAATTGTTAGCGTGATGTTGCTAGAGGCGAGTATTGATCATATGGAACGACAAGATGGCCAAGGAACGATCCAAAGTTAATTAATACTAAATTATAATATATGCACCTAGGTATTTACTTAATTATCAAAAGCTTTAATTCCAATTACAATAGGCGTACCAAGAGTAATGACAATTCATAAAAAATCAGTCACAATAATACAATACAGCAGATAATTTACAATGACATTAATTTTTTGGTAAATAATACGAGAAGAATTCTATACAGAGCATCAATAAAACAAAATAATATTTGCAGATATACACACAGATACATATCTATATGCATCCACATTCATGTATGTAGTCATATACAAATCACACACATACGCAGACAAATACACGTACCTTTCTTTTCACACGATGCGGCACACTCCTTTGAGTTGAAAGTAGTATATATCGTTACATATCCTTAATTTTCATATTCGAGTTACGTTTAGCTAGGTAGGCTGGCAGGAAATATAAGGAATGTGTTATCTTCAGCGCCAGCTCAGCGAAAAGCATTCCCCAGTGTTTGCAGAGGAAATTGGGATTATACAGAAAAAGGGGAGGAAATTTTGATCAGGGTTAATGCAAGTTGCATTTTGCTGGGAACAGTGGGTCTTGGAGTTAGGAAAGAGAGAGCAGAGGAGTGTGGTTCGGGAGTAAGAAAAATGTTAACTTGAGTGTTTTTAGAGAGGAGAGTGAGCTTTATTTTGGAGGAGATTCAGGCTGGATTATGAATAGCGAACGAGAGTTTTAGAATTTTGTTTTTGAGTGGAGTGCAGCGAAGCTGAGAGACAATTTAAGAGACGAACTTCAGCAAGCGAGTGAGAGTTAATATAGAAACTCTCCGATCCACGCTTCAAGAGAGAGACAGGTAATATGCTTTTCTAATGCCTTTGCAGACATAAGGTCACTGTTACCCAAATACAAGAGCGTTGACATTCTTTTGAGAATTCTGTAAATTTAAGTTTATTCAAGTACCTCCCGCAGTAAGCATGCAGCCAAGCGAGAGCTTCCGGGCTACAGCTAACCCCTAATGGTAAGAATTAGATTCATCTAAAGGGCTCCAGGTTCGATCTCCGAACCTTTCGAGGTTCACACGCTTTGTAAAAGTGTGTCTCAATACGATATTTATTCTTTCTGCGGACGAACGTTTCCAATGCCAATTGAAACCATAGTCTATTTTTTGGCCAGAATTAAGCTATTTTCATACCTTCTGGTGGATTTAGATAACACTGGTCAACATGGAATTTGTTACAAGGAATGTGAATGGTGTTCTAAGGTAAGTCGACGGTGCTGAATTCGAAAATGAAATCAGTTTTTTTCCTATTGGGCTCAGTTCTCTTGTTACACACTAACCTGTACCTAATGCAATTCATGAAAATTCTGCCTATTTGGCTGTGGCTTAACCTATATTTACTCTACAGATATTGTTGAATAACAGTCATTATATGACCATAGAATGACCAGCACGTTCCTAAGGCCAGGGACCTTCCTCCAATTGCAACAAACAAAATCGTGAATAAGAGAGAGGCGTGGCAACACTGTCGATGAGTCATGCCCAATGCGTAGAATTGCAGTGTTGTTATTCGAAGTTTCAGATGTAGTGTGTAGTGTTAGTGCATAAGAAAATGCCTCGTATCTGCGTATATAGCTCCAATTCGTTTTGTTATATATTTGAAGAGTTGACATTTAAGTCACAAAAGCGACGAATTACCCCTCTTATAAAGAAGTGCTATGAACTTCATTTTGGGTGCAAAGTTGGGGACCAGGACAAAACATGCCCCCCCCCCCCCACATATGCTGTTTGACCTGTGTTACACCTCTGACAAGTTGGTCACGTCACATGTCCATTGCTGTTCCCATGGTTTGGAGGGAACCATCAGATCACAGAACAGACTGTTATTTCTGCCTGACCAAAATAACTGGAATCACGTCGAAAACAAGGAACACTGTGCAGTACCCAAATTTATTATCAGCCATGAGACCTGTATGTCACAATGAAGAATTGTCGGTACCAAAGCCTCCTGAGAGTGTGACTGTGAGTGAAGATGATTGTCGTGACCAATACGGGGAAGAAAGTGCACGAGGTGAAGAAACTGCCAACCCAACACTTAAAGTTTCCGGTTCATCAATGGAGCCACACTTATTATCACAAGGGGATCTGAACGATTTTACGCGGGATTTAAATTTGTCGAAGCAACAGTCTGAACTTTTAGCTTCGCGACTGAAAGGTTGGAATCTCCTCGCTTGCGATACGAAAGTGTGTTTTTCGTGACCGCCATACTATTTTCTCAGAATATTTCTCCCTCGAAAGAGACATGGTTTTTTGTAATGATAATCTCATCCGTTATGGATTTTCTTGACCATGAATACAGTTCACACGATTGGCGTCTTTTCATCAATTCCAGCAAAGTTAGTATGAAAGCTTTACTTATCCATAATGGAACCAAATTCCCATCAGTACCAATTGCTCATTATGTTAACATAAAGGAGACATATGAGAACTTGAAACGGCTTCTGACAAATATCCAATATGAGAAATACAAATGCAAATGGAATATATGAAGAGATCTGAAGGTAATTGCAATTCTGCTTGGTATGTAGCTTGGGTACACAAAGCATTGCTGCTTCTTATGCGAGTGGGACAGTAGAGGAAAAAAATCACTATTCTGGGAAAATGGCCTCTTCGCAGTGAATTAGTACCTGGACAGAAGAATGTGGCGAACACTCCTCTTCTTGACCCCAAAATATGTATCTTCCTCCTCTGCACATAAAATTTGGACTAATTAAAAACTTTTTGAAAGCCATGGACAAAACGTCACGTGGATTCATGTACTTGCAACAGAACTTCCCATGAATCAGCGATGCCAAAATTAAAGATGGAATATTTGTAGGGCCTCAAATAAGGGAATTGATGAATGACGAGAATTTCATTCAACAATTAACAATTGTTGAAAAAATGACATGGTTGTCTTTTACAAGCGTATGTAAAACTTTGTAGGCAACCAAAAAGCAGAGAAGTATCGCGATATTGTACATGGACTAATTAGATCATACCAACGTATGGGATGCAACATGTCTCTACAATAACATTTCTTGAATGAATACCTGGACTTCTTCCCAAATAACCTTGGTGGCCTTAGTGACGAACACGGTGAACGATTTCACCAAGACATTGCTCTAATGGAAAAACGGTATCAAGGCAAATGGAGTGCGAAATGCTGTCCGACTACTGCTGGACCTTATGAAGAGATGTTCCTGAGGCAAAGTTTCGTAGCAAATCGGGAATGAAACATTTTTAGGTATGTTTCTACAATTTCATGTCACTCAATTAGTTCATTCATTTGTATACTGACACAGATTTATTACCTTTTACGTTTGTAACACTTTTGTGAAAGCGAGTCCTTTCGACCAATACATATAGAACATAGGCTAAGGTAGGAAAATACAAAACAAAACATTTTTACGGGAAATCTGAGCCCGATGGAGAAATTCTGAAATCAGATCTGCATTCAGGGGCTCAGCAACTTCTTTAAACAGCTTGTTTTGTTCTTGTAATATTCACAAATATTTTTTTGTAGACCAGTGTAATTTATAGGTGTAGCTAATTGTCTAATAATGCTACGAATTCTAAATCCTTGCACTATGATGATTAATATATTTTATTGCACTAGGATGATTAATATTAGTATACTATGTTAATCAAAATTGAGCTATATTTTTATATCTTCTGGTGGATTTAACTTATTTCTAGGTGTAGAAAATTGTCTAGCCATGCTAGGAATAATAAATTGATGTACTAAGATTCTTGAATATCTAGCTGGGGCCCACATTGCCATGTGACACTCTGTTGATTGGTAGAGAGTGTATTTAACTTATGTTTGAAAGAGGTGGCTAGTTTTATTTGAGAATGGTGCTAAGGTAGTTTCTTAGGTATAAAAAAACTACAGACTACTTGATTACTAGTTGCTTCCTGCTTTGCTTATACCAAAGGTAGTTTCTTAAATATTACTTTGGTTACTAATACGTTTGATGCATCCTATGTGAGAGACTAGTCTAGTCTAGTCTACTAAATTAAACAACTAAAATTGTTATGTGACCCTTTCATTCTTCACATCGTATACATAAGTCTTCTCTGCAATACGAAATCACTACATAAATTGTTGTTAGCACAGGCTCATGGAATGCACATACAATCTTGATATTAGTTCTGTCATTGACTATCACTAGTTTTCTTTTTGATGTGTTAATAACAAATATTGGTATGTGTTCCCTGAATTCACTAGGAGTGTAGTGTACATCTATGTTTCCTTCAGTTACTCTCTTGTAAGCAGAGTAAGCCTCATATAACTTAAGAAAATCATCTTGTGCTACGTCCAGATTACATTGGATGTTCAAAGTCACTAGGACCAAGAATTTAGTAATATTGTCACCTACGTGTTTGATGGCAGGCTCAAGTTTTGTGTTATTCTCAAAACCTAGTACGTTACCAAGTGTACCTAGACCACGTGTTTCATTTGAATAAACTAATTCTGCTCTGTGTGTAAGATAATTTTGTGATAGTAACATACCTCTAGGCAGATGAGCTTGTAATGTTGATAGATTATACTGACCAGGATTAATAATATTTTATCATTTCCTACTGCAACCCTATTATTGCGTTCTGTGATATTAGGAATAAGATACATACCACCACAAGAATTAAAAACAAAAGCTATGTTAGGTTGTTTGTAATAACAGATTCACTGGATGCCTTGATTTTTGAAACAATCTAAATTGAATACTCTACACTCTATTTTATATAATCCCTTGAAATATAAGGAATCTGACATATTCATATTTCCAATATCATAGTTGGATAATGGTTCCATTTTTTCTATATTTTCTCAAATCATTAAAAAATAACCTTGCCTTTCTTCTCCATTGCCAAATTATAACGTTTTCCCTCATCTAGTTCAACTTTGTTCTTCTTTGCGTCAATTAATGTTTTTGCTATAGCTACACTTCCTCCTGCTAGACTCTCCACAGCACCCAGAGCTTCTAAATATGCTGGAATAATGAATATGAATCCACCAGTGTGTTTCTTTTTTGTAGAATTCTGCCAACTTTCAACTGAGGTGTACTAAGTGTTAATTTCATTCCATAACCTCTACTCAAACAAGATTTTTTTCTTCTCATGTTGTTTATTAGTCAGGAGATTTTCTAAGGATCCTAGACACTTTAGATCTGAATAAGGTACTTGGTTTACATTACATTTAGGTTTCATCGTGATGGGTATTTATATATATATATATATATATGTATTTAGTATTAGAGTTGACAACTTAATTTTTCATTTGTATTCATAACAATGGTTGTACCTAATGCTGCTATTTTTTCACCTAATGAAGCATCCTTGCTGTAAGTCTTCCAAATGCTACTTGTTCCAATTTTTGATCTGCCTTACGACGAACACTAAGGTTATTGTGAGTATTGTAGGCAATGTCATGGTCTTTACAAGCTGTATCCAAGAGATTAATTCCTTTGTCTGCTTTCTCCAGTCCTTGTTCTAGTTTAGTACCTGGACCACAATATTGGTAACCAGGTAAGTGCATTTCGAAAGGAAGTTTGTTAATAATGTCATTAACTAAACCCTGACCCTTCCAGAATTTGGAAAGTAGAGTATTAATAATTTTAATTAAGTATCCTATGCCTTTACTCTAATTTAAAATAAAACTGGCTAATTTAGCGCTAATCATATCCACAATGCCTTTTTTTTTTTTGCATTATAGAAATTATTGATGCCAGCATGTTCTTCTCCTGCTATGACCAACAATCTATCTATTAGTTTTCTCACATCATCCACACACACAAACCCTTTGGATAGAGTATTTTAGTGATTACTGCCACTATAGTGGAACCACGAGCAAAACAACCTGCTCAGACCCGCGACTCCTGTGCCCCGTATTCCCTCGAGTAGGGGAGCTGGAGAGTGGACCATGCTTCCTTATTGCCCGAGTTGGAGGGAAGAAGGGAAAGCTGCGCGGGGACTTTTCGCACCAAGGTTTTTTTTCCTTGTTGTCGATCTATACTAGTTTAAAGTTCGTTCCATATAGGTTTAATCAAATTTTTGTATTTTTCTCCACTGCTAGATTTAACTCTATTCTGATTAGCATTATTGTTTTTGTATAGAGCATCAGTCAGTTTTAAAATTCCTGAGTAATTCTGGTAATCTTCATCTGTACCTAGGTATAATCTCTAGGATGTTTGTTGGTGATAATTTCCCACCGTCCCACAGTGCCAGGATATCTAGCCCAGCTATTTGCTTCCCCCAAAATTGACTTTGCGTCATCTCCTTGAAATGTAACTCTAGAATTTCCAATTTTCCAAACTTCACCTCATTAGGCTCCATGGTAGGATATATTATCGGTAGGATATAATCAAACACTTCACCTTTGTCAAATTTCCAAGTACTCAGGTATTCTCTTGCCAAGGTACCTAATTAAATATTTTCTAAAACTTCTATGACCTTCGTAGGTGGTACTAGAGGAGTATGAATACTTGATAATGGTGTAGGAGGAAAAATCTGCATAATATCTAGAGGTGCTAGTTCAATCACTAGATTCTTATTTTTTCTGTGACACCCTTGAATTCTCTACCAAGACCACTGATAGTATCAATAATTGCTTGCTCTTGACGTTTGAGTTGTTCATAGTATCCTCTATTCTCCGATTTCAAGCCTTCAAATCTTTTAGCCAAATAGTAACGTAAATTCAAATTGTCTTCAATGTCATGTTTTGTCATTTTAGTTTATAGGTTATATTTAACGTCACAACGTATTTTATAATAACTAACATTCATAAAATTGTTAATTTTGTTTCTATATTTTCCATTGTTTGGCTTTTGCGTAGTATAATTTGTGTCAAATCGAAATTGTCTTTGTTCCAGCAGGAAGAACAGAATTTTTAAAATTGACTGTAGTTTAAATCACCTCCTACATAGTCATTATATACAATTTTAAGATTAGTGCGGTCCTGACGAAATAGACAAACTAGATTTGTATTATTACGAAGTAACTGTTAGGGAATATTAGAATAAGTCTGATTCAGATAAAAACAGTATATTCCCCTATGACGACCGTGAGTAAAAAAAAATACGTACTTCATTTTGATTTTCTAAAATTACATAATCAAAGACTACAACTGAGTTTTGAAGTCTATGGTCAAGTGGCTTTATTTCTTATTTAAAGGTAGCTATGTCCAGTCCCTCATACAGTTTCATAAGATGCTGGTATTTGGGTTGCTGTAAACTTTTTGAGAAAACATAAAATGTCTGTTCTTCCAGTCTAACAAATTGGGTGCAAGCAGAAAATTATCTACAAGTAGCGTAGTTTTTCCACACCCAGATGGATCTACAATGAGACACCTAATATTGTTAGGTAGCAACTCACCATATTTCTTTCAAGTTTCTAGTATATCAGGCCTTATCACATTCCATGTTGTTGTCATAGAATTATTTGGTCTCTGGTAATCCAACTTTTTTCTGGAAGTCCCAGCCATTTCACTAATAACTTTCTGTTTTTTATACGTAATACTTTCTCAATAAGATATGTATCTGGGTATTACATTTTGCTAAGTTCTTATTCATAACATTTCCTTTCAATATTTCATTGCAATTGTCTTTTATTATATATGTATGCCTGTTCTCTGGTAAGACTTCAACTGCAGTGAACAACTCTGTACTACAATTTTTAGTAAAAACCTTTCCAAAATGGTGTTCCAATATGCTAACTCTTACTTACTACTTTGTACTTCTGTTTGTTGGTTATATGTTGATATTTAGGACAGTAAACAGTAGTAATCAATTCCAATTCATCAGATTTAGTTACTTCAGCAGGCTTCATACGTATGGTTCTATGTATAGAAACATAATTATGAACATGATCAGATAAAATTGTTACCCACTTATAGTTACCCTCCAAACTAAACTGTTTACACATTTTTTGTAATGTCCTGTTGAATCTCTCAATTATTCAAGCTTTCAAATTTCTGTTTGTAGAACAATGCCTAATATCATGCTGGTCCATTAATTTGGTGAATGTGGAATTGTAAAATTCTTCTTCTCTGTATGTCTGTAGGTGACGAGGTATTCTGCCTTGTTTAAAAATAGTGTCTATTACAGTAAGAAAACACTTAACCTTCGAGCGGGCGCGCCTGCGCAAAATTTACGCCAAAACTAATTGTCTTTAATTTTCTTGTGTTTCCTTTGAATTCATCGACCTATGCTTTTCATGTATTCCTCAAAGAGGTATTTTGCGTTGCATATTAGCACTCATTGTTACTAATCCATATGTTATACTCTGTCAATTGTTGTTTATTTCAGATGAGAACACGGTGTCGTAAAGTTTGCGCTGCTCGCCTGCTCCTGTTCAGTAATTATTTCGTCAGGTCATTGTTGAAAATGAGTCGACAAAACGTAGACGTTAGCAAAATTCAGCGTATCCCTCAAGTTTCTCGAATAGAATAGATTGATTGATTTTGATTTTGAGTCAGCTTTATGCACAGAAAGGCTAATCGCGACTTGACCTACTTTGGCAGCTAGACTCGTTCCCAGGATGTTTTGAGGAGAAAGACATATCCGAAAATTGGAAATTAAGTTCTTATTATTTGGTTTATTTTACTTAGTTTATACGAGATATAGTGTGTGTTTTTGTGTTGTGTGTGTGTGTGTGTGTTTGTGTGTGTGTGTGCGTGTGTGTGCGCGCGCGCGCGTGCGGTGAGGAAGGAGGAGGCGGGAGGAAGGAGGAAGGAGGATGCGGGAGTGTGTACACAGGATATTGCCATAGTCTGCCTATAATTTTTCATATGACGTAGAGAATTTTTAATCGACTCGGTCCCTCTTGAACTTGGAATGTAAAGTGTTTGTACATAAACTTGTAATATTTAGGATTTCAGCAGGAATATCTGTCGTAAAAAGTACAACATGCGCCTGCTGATGAAAAGCGTGGTGCACTATATATATGTAATAAGTTACGTACTCTTTTTTTCTTTTTTTCAGCATTCTAACTTGTATTTCAATATGTTTCATTTATATTAACCTCCCAATTAAAATAACCCTACCAGTGCACCACTATACTCAACACAAACAGGTTCCTCCAAAGCGGATCTACGATTATAACAGAGCAAATTGGGAAGGTTATCGAGAAGATCTCTCCACTATCTTTCAAAGTCTCACCCCTCCAACGAACTCTGACGAATTAGATAAGGCTGTAGAAAACATCACGTCAGAAGTCAAACAAGCAGCAAGCACACATATACCACAGATAACTGTGAACAGTTTTAAACCTAAACTACCACCTAAATACCTTCATCTAGTAACTGCATCACGTCGTGCCTATCGGGAATACGTCCAAACAAGGAATCCTGAATGTCTGCGAGTTCACCGTCAATGGATAAGAACTGTCCATAACTACATAAAGGCACACAAACAACGTCAGTGGATCGATACTTGCAATCACCTTGATGCTGAAAGCCATTCTAGCAAATTCTGGAAACGATTTCATATGCTTACAGGAAAACATACAAGTACTACGTATCCTCTTCTTTCACAACAACAAGCTCTTACAAATGATTACGAAAAGGCAAATGAATTTGCACAGATTCTCCAAGACACATTTACTCCTCCGCTTCCGCTTGCCCCTAATAGCAGATTAGAAGCTCAAATAACAAGGAAGGTACATCCTTAAAATAGACAACTGCAACCCAGTCCTCATCATACTATCAACGCAAATCACCCTCTTACTACTTTAATCACCACAGATGATATAACAAACGCAGTCCGCAACAAAAGAAACACTGCCCCAGGGTTTGATTCCATCACATATGTCTTGATAAAGAAAGCTCCACTAGCAATGTTGTCATTTCTCGCCGTGATATACAACTTAATCCTTCGCACTGGATATTACCCTGTCGAATGGAAAGTGTCGAAGGTTCTCATGTTTCCGAAGCCTGATAAAGACCGTACAGACCCAAAATGATATAGACCTATACAACTAACGTCAACACTCAGCAAAATCCTTGAAAAAATTTTAGTCTGCCGATTGCATTCTCACTTATTGTCAAATAATTATCTCCCGATACACCAAGCCGGATTTAGGCCACACTTTAGCGTCTTGGATAACCTACTAAGACTCTCAAATCGAATCTACAACCAGTACAATACATCTAAACCCTCTAGTTTAATACTATTCGATCTTAAAAAGGCATTCGATAAAGTGTGGCACACCGGCCTCATATATAAACTGCACAAGTTTCGCCTTCCTTTCTGTTACATTCGATTAATTTTCAACTTTCTCACCAACCGAATGGCATATGTAACAATAAATAACAATCTGTCTCACCTTATCTTCCTGAACGCCGGAGTACCGCAAGGATCGGTATTATCTCCATTGCTCTACTTACTTCATGTCGCAGATATGCCAACATTCTCTCAGGTGTCAACATACCAATACGCAGATGATACAGCTCTACTGGCTTGTGGTTCTACAATTCAAGCAATAAATCGCATTATGCAACCAGATATTAATGTATTTCAACGATGGTGCGACACTTGGAGACTCACCATCAATAGTGCAAAAACTCAAGCCATATTATTTCTTCCTACTGGATGTAGTTCAAGGGTACAAAGAAATCCAATTATGTTAGATCTTAAGATCCGTGGCACACGATAATTCCTACCAACAGCGTCAAATATCTTGGTGTCATATTTGACACAAAACTAACATGGACACCACACTTGCAGAACATCAAAAAGAAAGCCAATAACAGACTACAGCTGATGAAGAGACTTGTCGGCACGAATTGGGGACTTCGAGCAAACATCCTCCTAAATACCTATATGGCCTTTCTTCGGCCCGTACTTACGTATGGACATACAGCATGGCTCTCAACAGGGGACTCGTTCTATGAACGACTACAAATCATAGAGAGTCATGCATGTCGACTGGCATACAGAATCAAACTACCAAGTCCAACTCAACTCTTATACACACGAATAAGTTTTCCACATATAACACTTCACCTAGAGGCATTGCGAAAAGAATATATAAATAACAAGATGGACAAAGAACACCCACCGTTGGTTCACACAATCCGTGAAGATGCAATACACGACTGTTACCCATACAGATTTTATACTCCTTTACAACATCTTTTAACTCTGTATACTCTGACCATCGGGCCCAGACATCCCGATTATGAACTATACACCATTCATCATCCACCACAATTACGACCATATTTATACCCTTCATATTGCAACTAATAATCAAACTACAAGAAAGGGTATTTATTTACTAACATAAGAATGAAAGTAGGGTGTAATATAATATAGCAATAAAAATCCAAGGACATTTCAAGACTAGGTTAATGTTCATTTCATAATCCCAAAAATAGAAAAAGTGCACTTAGCCTATCTATTACTATTATTATATATTTAAAGTATCTAGCACGTGCCGAAGAGATGGACATAACCCTCTAAACGGATGACCGGAAAAAAAACTGCAAAGATCACGTCAGTGCATCGATAGAAAACCCTCTTGGAACATTCGCTGTGACTGCAATTTCAGTACGTTTGGAACGGACGACTGGAGGTAATTGCAGTCTACACATTGGTTTGGTGTTTCCGAGGTACTTTGTTGAACGCCTTGCTGCGAAGAGACATCTGGCTAGAACACTTTTCAGGTGACAGGAATTAGGTTTTAGCCCCAAACATTCACCGGTGGAGCTCTGGTCACCAGTAACTAATCCTCCAGGGCTCAGTACTTAGACATATCAATACTGCTTATTTTGCAGCAAACCGTGTTTTGCAACCCACGCTTTCAACACGTGCTTGTACAGGAGCAACCTGTATTTGCAACCCACTTATATCTGGAGCAAACTGTGCACGCAATTCCCGTTTGCATCACTTGTGTGAATTCTGTCTTGTTTAGAAGAAATTCAAAGATTCCTGGGACCTAGTTGCTAATAATTCCGCTTTGAGCCCGACGGCTCAACATACATGGAACCTTACGGGTACCCTAAAGGACTACCTGCCATCATGCCAGAACCACCTCCCCGACCACTTTCTGGAAGTAGCGCCCAAGAGAAGCGTTCCCATGAAAAGGAACGTAGGAGAAGAGACTCTCAACGATCACTTGTGACAGATAGATCTCGATCCAGGTCCCCAACTAAGATATTGGCAACAGAAACAAACAACCCAGCCTTCAGAAGACTTTCACTCAATACCATGAAAACCAAGTCAATCCCATTCACAACTTTTTACTCACCAATTTCGATCCTAAATTTTCCAATCCAAAACAAGTCCTCAACCAGCTCTGAAAGTATCTGCCACGAGCCATGATTGAACAGATAGTGTTCAGCAGGAACGGGATTATCATAAAATCCCCTGATGCAATCCTCATGACCATCATAAGGAACAAGGTCAGTTACCAAATATTCGGCCCCAAGGCCATCTTTTCTCAACTCAAGCAGGCTACTTAAAACCAACCTCCCCCACCAAAACGGACACCAATGTTGTCTGTAGTCATTCGAGGAGTCGATCCATCCCTTACCGATGAAGAAGTAACTGAAGAACTAAAACTTGAGGGTCACACCATAGCTTGCTGCCTGCGAATCCACAGTAACCACGGTCCTACATATTTTAACACCGCATCAACACACCATAGATAATTTTCTTCAAAGTGGAGCTTATATATAAAGGAAAATATCGAGTGGAACCATCCAAATCACAAGCACCACTTCCAATCCGCTGCGAAAATTGTCAAGAATATAATACTCACCACACCAACCAATGTCACAAACAACCCAAGTGCGGCTACTGTGCAGATGACCATAGCACCAAATAATGTAGAAACTTGCAACAACCACCAAAATGCGCTACGTGTAACGACCAGCACCCAACGTACAGCTACCGCTGCAAATCCAGGCCGAAACCTGAAGAAGATCACCCAGAGCTGACGATTCCAATTCGAATTCCAGAATCAAATACGGAAGACCTTCTCAACACACCAGTTACACTAGGCAAAATGCTCAACTTTGTGACGGTGACTCTTCAAAATATCCACCCATTAATAAGACCCCATATATTACAACAAATCACCTATGCTGCTAAGAGCATATTTAATGTTCAATGTCATGCTACCTATTCTGGTCCGTATGTGCACTTTTACTCGAACCAACATGAAACTACAGTTTGAATAACTCACTTCTCCCGCGCCGTGGACTGTAATCTCAGGCCGATATGCCGAAGTGCTTAGCCCGAACCAGAAGTTGAACCGAAATGAGTTTCAGTCGCAATCCCTGGTGGCAGGAAATGAGAGAGTGGTTCCATTCTCTCAACTTATAAACCCACAGGTGGCACACCTGCTATTGAAATATATTGTCCCCAGAAGTAGTAGTAGAGTAGTAAAAGTGATAATGAAAATGTAATAATAATGATAATAATAATATCGCTATTTTCACGAAAACAGTCCAGTGAAATCGAAGCTTCCCCTTGTCTCCAACACAACCCTAGCCCTCCATGTTTGCCACACTTCTTCTACGCTTCACAGTTGACACATTGCGCGTTGTACGTTTGCGGTTCATTGTGCCTTCCCTGGTGTATTGTGTAAGGATTAATCCTTGCTTATTGGCAACACTGTAGGTGAGTGACGTAATCTTGTCTGGACTGTTTCCTTGGCGTTAGCTTTAGTAATAATCAGTTCTATAAAAAAAACAACGGGCGATTTTCAAATGCCGTACAATCTCCACAAACAAAATCACTAACGTACTCGGAATCTTTGATCGTTAGTTTTCTGTATACACTCGTATTATCCAACCTCGGAGCGCTCCGGAGTCGCTCCGGAGCGGAGTGGGCAAGTTCTTTGAATATCGCTCCTGGCTCCGGAGCAGAGCGAGAAATTTTCCGATTCCCGCTGCTCCGCTCCGGAGCGGAGCGAACCATTTCTTCGAATCTCGCTCCTCGCTCCGGGGTGTGGGCAACAGCCGAAGCGTTGATCCGCTCCGCTCCGAAACCCTGGTTGCGATGCACTATGTGCATTGACTGAGTATCGAACACGGGGCCTACTGATTACTAATCGTCAGACTGATTGTAGCGTTAAATTTGGTTATTGCTCGTGTGGCAAGATGAAAATATAAATAATCAAAATTATCCTATTCGCAATTCCGTTACACCTATTACACAACGCTAGACAATATATTTAATCAAGCAAGATTTAGGTTGCTTATAAACCAATAGGTGATTCTGGAAATATTTTGCTTCCTGATCTTGCACCTGATATTCAGTTTTTCCCGTTACGTCAGGATTTTTCACAACTTCACAATCAAATTTATCATATTCACCATCCAATTACACATATTACAGAACGCAATAAAATAAATTCAAGCAGGCAAACTTTAGGTTTCTTACAAACCAATAGGTGATTCTGGAAGTATTTTGCTCGCTGATCATGCACATGATATGCATTTTTCCCATGGCGTCAGGATTTTTCACATTTCACAGTCAACATTATCATATTTGCCATACCATTTTGTAAACTACAGAATACAATAAAATAATTTGAAAAAAAAAGTAAATTTCGACTGTTTAAAAAACAATAAGTGATTCTGGAAGTATTTTTATTGCTGATCATGCACATGGCATCCATTTTTCCCCATCACGTCAGGATTTTTCACAATTTCACAATCAAAGTTCTCATGTTCGCCATTCCATTACGTCAATTATAAAAACGCAATAAAAATAAATTTAAACATGACATATATTTCTTCCCATTTTTTCCTTCATCATAATGTTTCTCCAAGTTATTAAGTTCAATCAACGCACTACATTATAACATTGAGCTTTGGATATTTTGTGAATGAAACTTTTATGAGATTTTTCGAAAATGGAATTTACGAAATCAAAGTTTACAATTTTCATATTAATGTGTCTACTGAAGATGGAAGGTGGATTAAATGTTTATTAATTCTATGTGCATTCATAGTTCGAAATTGGAGGATTTGTATTGTAGAAAGCCAATATTTTACCATCATCAAAAATAAGCCCTCTAGTGAGGAAATCATGGAACAACACATTTTATTTTGAAATTAAGGCAGTTAATATATTTCTATTTTCAGAAAAAAAATACACGTGATGGGTGGAATCAACATGCTGAAATTATTCAGGGGCAACAGTCATCTGTGAGCCATCCAAGCCCATGCAGGTCAGTGTAATCAATACTAAAAACGGGTTGCGAAATACAACTGAAGATGAAAAGATTCTTGTAGGTTTGGGTTCGGAGTTAATGTCCACTTTATGCACAGTAATGATAATCGGAACTGGACCTACAGTTAAAAATGGCATCCAAGCCACATTTTGCTCTACCAGCAATAGAACAAAACACGTGTAAACCTACAGACAATAACCAATGAGAATGAAATTCGCGTTAGTCAGAATGTAAATACGCTTAAAGTCTTTATTTTCTTTGGAATTTGATAATTAAAAGGAATCAAGCTATAAAATTATGTCATTATAATTAAGGTATTTCAACTCAAACGGGATTTTCGTTTAATATTGTCATAAAAGAGTGCGAAAGGAAAATAACATTTTAAATGCAAACTTTCTGTATAATGACTCTAGTATCTGAAATTTACCCTGCTTTCAAAACTATTCATGTAATTCGACATCGTCGGCTCCTATTTCAAATTTGCACAATTTTAGTTTTAACCAAGTAGCTGGAGGATGTTGTGTGGCAGAGTGATATGCACATTGTGACACCTGCATTATTTTAACTCTATTTTAAATACAGAAAGCGGAAACCAATTTCCAATCTGCTGCTCACGTTTGGCCACACAAAAGACAAACGTATGGAAACTTCTATTCGGGTTATGGCAATGAATTCTTCTGCATGAAAAAATAACTTATCGCACCAGGGTTCGAACTTACGAACGGAGATTATCTGTTTCTTTCACTAAAGTGAAGCACTATTTCCCATGCGCTATGTGTGTGTCTATATATATATACACATAGGAGGTGAATCAACTAAAAATTGCAAACCGAATATTTCGTAAACAAAAATAAATATTGGAAAACTGTTTTCGTAGATATAAAGGTATGAGAGGGGCTCATGAAATTAGTGGACAAAATACGTTCAGCTACTTGAGGAAGTACGATTTTCAACACATTTTTTAAAAAAATAGAAACCCCATTTTACTTGCAGCTTATTTGAAAATACGGAAAAAATTATTAAGAATGGCGTTTGGTACATCGAAATACGTCAAGTAGTTCTCAAATAATTGCAACGTGAAGTTGAACGTGACGGCGCATCTATTACTATGCTGTCAGCAGAGCCGAGCGCAAGTGCCGTCGTGCACTATTGTGCTGAATTTTTCCTACACTGACCATAGAAAAGTATCATCTCGTTCTTTTCAGAGTTACACAAATTATTTTATTTTCTCAGAAACAGTTCTGACATACATACACTAACGTCTGGTTAATCAGTGTACTTTGTAGCACCCTTGCTTTATTTGATAAATCAATTACAAAGAAATAAAAATGTGTAAGGCGGAAAGTTTAAAAGTTGAAGACATAAAAATTTGTGATGACCAAAGAAAAAGAGCTGATAGTCTCGATGTAGTAATACAAATTATAACTCAAATAAATGAACGCCAATTAAAAATTAGAAAGATGTTAAGGTATGTAAATGATGCCAAAATGTTAAAAATTTATATATTTTTTTATTACAAATATTTGTTAACTCAGAGAGATGTATCAGAAACTTTCAGATAATTTGTCAAAACTTACGTATGTATAAACTGCTCATTTTATTATAACCCGCAGTTGTTCTTAACCCTAGGAGTACCGCAGAAAAAAATATAGCATGTGGTACCATCTGTCTCTCTCAGACCCAGAATTTTAAATTGAAGTATTTACCTCGGAGAAGTATAACAATGAACAGATTTTGATTTAAGAAGCGTTATTTTTTATGATTATGTTTAAATTTTGCATTTATTGCAGTTTATTACATTTTGTTAAAATTATAGTTCTACTAAATTCTGTTTTATTACATTATCATTAGTTACGTTATTTATGTCCATTTTGCAACATACATATTCAAATGTTTTATTATACTTTATTCAATTTTTTAACATTATTCTTTTGTTTTATTACAACCTAACTTTTTTGTTTCTGGTTTTATTACACTGGTACAAGAACTACTGCACAGTAGGCAATTTATTTACAAATCGATGCACTTCGCGCAATTAAAACTTGAATGTTGCATGCATACGGGTTTCTTACATTTTGTGCAGATGTGATTGGTTTTCCTCTCTGCCTACCACTCGCAAATATAGCATCTCCTTGGCTTCCTGTCTAGTGCTGGAGATGGAATAGGTTTCGAATCAGCCGAGAATAAAGCACCAGGGATGTCAGCAAGCTGATTCCCTTGTTCTATAAGTAACATTCGAAGCTTTTGTGATTTTCCACATCAGCTGTCCCCATTCAGCGACATCCACACAACAAAAGCGTTAAGGGCACTTATATCTATCATATTGTAAAATATTACCATTGTCCATCTTCTTGTCATTCTCTTCACAGCATATCAACGAGCCATTTGTTCCATTGTATCGACTCCTGCCTGGGTGCTATTGTAAGAGAGGATGATGACCTCTGGCTTTCTCAATGCGTTGCTCTCATCGATGTTGCCTTTGGAGTGCATGGAGTTAAGAACAACAACTACTTTACCCTCTTTGGGACAGTAGGATTCAAGCATTGCGTCCTTCTGAAACCCGAATATTGAGGTATTGGGGGTCACGTCCTTTGGTTTTGACAAATAACAAAATACTTTCAGGGTAACGAGCGCCATTTCCCCAGCCCCATCTACATATTCAAATGGAAACTAACAATGGGTCTCAAAGACCCAGTTGGTACCAGTTGCTATTATATTCTGTAGAAGTCTACTAGCAAACACCAAGATAAACTCAACACTTAATCTTCACCGAAATTGCAACAAAGTCATATACACCTCATAGTCCCTGCAAAATCACTTGCAAATGTACCGACATATGAAGTCAGTTATGGGTCTCAGAGACCCAGTTGGTACTCGGAGGGTTAAGCACAACTCATAGAATGCAGAAGAGTAATATGTTTGTAACGACAGACGAATGGCGTCAGAAGGGGGATATGTAAGTTATTGTGTCCACTAATTTCATGAGCCCATCTCGTACGTTTATATCGACGAAAACAGTTTTTCAATATTAATTTTTGTTTACGATATATTTGGGGTGCAAGTGTTAGGTGATTTACTCGGTATATATATTGATTTATTGCTTTAAGTCCACTTCATGCACATTAATATATATATATATATATATATATATATATATATATATATATATATATATATAAAGACGGTACTCTATGATATTACTATTAAAACGATAACTTTAGTGGAACAACAATTCTATTTGCGTACGACAAAAGCGATATCCTTACATACGCATACGTATACTAGACGGCTACATATTCCCCTATTAATATTAATTGGTGGCAAAAAAGTGCGACGAATTTTGAAAGCAAAGTACATATGTTCATATTTTGTGAGAACATGACACCACATAAAGTGCGTCGATGTATCATTACTCTGTGAGCCAAATCATTCGCGGTGATGGCAAGTTATTTGTCACACATCTACTTCTTGTCAACAAAAATATATTTCATAATATGAAATCGCTCACCTTACAAATTGTGATAACTTTCTTTTTTAGAAATATAGGTGTTGCTACGCAGCAGGCGTGTCATGATCTGGGTTAACGTGATATCCAATTTCCTCACGTCAGGTAAATGATGCAAAGCGACATCTGTCATATAACAACAGTAGCACATGTTATAGTATGTCACGCTTTTCAGAGCACACATTTTATTTTACAGTTATGTGCATTTTTACATAGATTCTTCAGTTTCATTAGTTCCTAGTGTGTTTATATTGGACAACGTTACAGTTATCCATTTTCATTAAAGCATTTTATATTGCATTATGGGTATTTGGTAATACGTCTTGTAATAAATGTCCCCCTAAGAAATTCGATCTTATATAACAACGAATTCTACGTAGATATTCCTTTGCTGTATTGCTGCTGTTGATTCTTTGCGTCTAAGCGCATAGACAAGTGGCCTTTCGTTTTGTGCCTTTCTTACCGGACGCCCGTTCAATTCTTACCTCGGAATATTTCCCCTCAGTGAAGTACGATGTATACGTGTTCTTCATGTGCCAAAAGCAAGCATACAGTCGAGTTTAAATATCGTGTGTGGATGTCGATCCCTGCCTCAAACGCTGGATATAATAAAAAAATAACTTTTAATCTCCTTGTTGCCTCGATATTAGAGACACTTGAACCTTGCGATAACCAACCGCAGGGTACAGGCAATATTGAAAATACCTCTTCTTACATATTCATATACAAGAGCCGAACCCTGTAGCCGATTGGATAGTATATCGAGCTGCGACGCCAAGGGTATATGCTTCGAATTCCGCTCGGGCTTGGTTGTTTGTGAATGTGAATTCATCAATTTCATCATCTCATCACTCATCCCCATCTTCGAAAATTAGCCAAGAGGCACCAAACGCGAAGTAAAATAATCTAAAATATCAATGAATCAATCATATACAAGATTCTAAAACTTTGAGTGACGATATGAGCTAGGAACATTGTAGCAATATTCGTAGATTTCTTTCATTCTACCTTCTTTGTCTGTGTGTTGATTCAGTGACATCTTTATTTGGAATCTCCTTCCGTCAGATTGTCATTGTCAAATACGATTGTATATTTTTTAACAGACAGTTAACTCATGTACAGTTAAATATATCACATATTCCTTTATTCTGAATATCTTCTTAGAAACATACATTTTCTTACATACATACTTTGTATGTACATTTTTAAACTTTACGAAATACATCCCCTTTAATATACTGTTACAACTAACTTTTGAAACATATTTCGTGTAACTTTCATTTTGCTGCAGCCCCCCCACGTAGCAGAGTAGATAGCACATCGAGCTACGGTGCCAGAGGAGCCGGGTTAGAATTCCGGCCTGGGTATGGATGTTTGTGAATATCCATTCAATCCTAGGTTCATTCAAGTATCGAGAAAATAGAAAAACGTAAACCCATTATATTCTTGGACGCCCCAAGTTCTGTTTTTTCATGCCATCAATGAAAGTAACTTCATAGAAATTCTCGTTAACTTTTTGAAGAATAGCTCCGTTGTACTTATAGGAGGACGCAAAACTTTAGAAACGCCGGGAATCAGACTGGAATCTAGGAGCCACATATGTTGGCCTGGTGAGTACTGAATTTGTCTAGAAGTGCGGTCTGTGTACTGTTTCTGTTGTTCGTTCGAAACACTTGTGTACGTTGTCATGAGCCGTCTTACGTATGGATGTCAGGAGTTCAAGTCTTTGTGCGTTTGTCTGGGAGATATTGTCAGGGTTCAAAGGGAGGACTGCGTCTGCTAGGATCCTTGGGTTATAGCCAAAGTAAAATATGGACTCTGACGTAATCCAGAATGGAGTGTAATATTATGGCTAAACGTGGCACTACCTAGGTAGTCAAACCATGCATCCTTTTTCTCCAAAAAAAAGCTCTGCTGACTTTCTTTAAATAGCTGAATGAGTTCTCAACTAGCCCGTTCGTGAAATGTGCACAAGTGTCTATATATTTTAGTTGTATGCCGGTAATATTGGCTAACTCTCGTAAAAGTAAGCTTGAAGTGGGTGTTGAGCGATCTAACTAAATAGTTTCCGGGAGACCATGGACTAGAAGAACTTTCTCAACTACAGCTGTTGCTATGTTTTCTGCATCATAATTAGCGAAATAAGCTGTAATGACGTATCTAGAACAACTATCGACTATTGATATAAAATATTTGTATTTGTGTGTCTTAGAAGAAACTACAGATCCACAGACGTCAAGATGAATTCTTTAGAAAGGAATAGGGGCATGGGGGAATGTGTGCAGGGTATGGGGGTGGAACCTTGTTGTTTCTTTGAGATCTGGCAAGGGATGCAATGTCGAACATTATCATAGACAAATGTTAGGGAAAAATTTAGCCCATAAGCATTACATTATATGATTTTGTGCGCCTTGGTGACTTCCATTCATTTCATGTGCATAAACAAGACCGAAAAATGGATTTCTTAATGCATGGGGAACGCAAAGCCTATCTCGACATCCTGCTTGGATCTTGTTTGTTCTGTATAAAACTTCATTTTTGAGTACATAAGAATAGGAGAGTTTTTCTAGCCTAGGACAGCTAGCTTGATCTTTGTTTCTAAAATATCCATAATGCCTCTAAACCCTCGGATGCATGTCACTTTTTTTTACAACTGTACATATGTTTGGTCAATTTGACACAAGCGCAATTATGCATTGAAATAAGTACGACAGAGTAAATAGTTCAGCTAATATGGTTTATTGATCAATAATTTCTCTGAATATAACATAGGAAACAATTACCCTTTTATTATTATTATTTAAGCCCCCCCACAAAAAATAACAATGTATTGACAATTCACTGTTCTACATATTAATAGTAGTTACACTTCGCTCGCAATCATCAGAACTTCAGTTGACCTGAGAAACAGTATTTTAGAGATAACACAATACAGCACTAAATTTTATTTTATCTAAAAAAAGGAATAAAAAGAAGAATGTGCCGGCCTCTCATTGCAATTAAATACACCTCACTCACATTCTGAGCACACCACAATCACACTGCTCTGGACCTTGCACACAGGTTTACTACATCTTCTGCAACGTTTCGTCGTCTTCCTGTCATCTTGTCTTACCCTTTTCTTTGAAGATCTATCCTCCAGTCCTGCCTTACTACGCCGCAAAGTTTCATTGCCTCGGTTACTGGTTTCTTCAGGTTCAAGCTTTGGAACCTCCCTCGCATGTGAGGAAGAATCAACTCATTCGCCAACTCGATAAGGAACATACGGCGTCTGTGACTAACGCCTGAATGGTAATCAGAATGCTGTCACAAGTAGCATGTGTATGCATTGACAACGCCTACATTGATTATATTATAGGAGAGAGCCATTGGCCATCGACGTGTCAGTCTTCTGTAGATGTATGTTTGATCAAGTTCGTAAATGGCGTCCACTCCACTCTTTGTTTGGTTGTAAAATTTCAGGATTTCTGGCTTCTTCTTAGAATCATCATCATCAATGTGTATGTCATCATGCATGGTGCTGAGTAGAATGACATTCTTTTTTTTCTCCGGCACGTACCTTACCAGGGTCTCATTCTCATGGAAGGCGAATTGTGATGTGTACGGCTCTCTTGTCTTGATATTGGTAAGTGAAGGTGGGATTTCACGTTTGTGTTTCTTTACTGTTCCAACAATGGTTACATTTTGTAACAGGAGATCGTTAGCTAGGTCATGACTTGTGAAAAATTGGTCAGTTGTGGTATTTCTTCCAGAGTTCCGCAGTGTGTAGTACAGTTTCTTCACGACGTTGCTGGCAAGATTCTTTAGAACTGGCTTTCCTGGTTGTCGTCCCAAGTAGATTAGACCGACTTTGGCGTCGAAAACCAAATGATCTTAATGTCGTATTTGTCCGGCTTACTTGGCGTGTATTGCACGAACTTGCATCTCCCATTGAAAGGCACTAACTAAGGTGCCGGGTAAGATGATACTGCGACAGTGTTTGATAAAAAAGTGTCCAGATATATCGAAATGCAGCCATGTGATCAGTCTCCGGACGTGCAGCTCCAGTCTGTTCGTCATCAGATCAGAGCAGTCTTCTGATGTCTTCGAAACGATTTACTCCAAAGGTTACTTTGTACTTCGGGTTGGAGAATTTGTTGAGAAAAAGCTCACAAACAGGAACATCCCAACTTCTCTCTGTTGGCCTCGATTCGCGCCAAATACATCTGCGCATGCGCACTTTGCGTTTGCAGTGAGTTATGGCAGGGTGGGTGGTTGACCTTGAAATGATTGCGTTTAGTTTGGGCATAATTGAACATAATATGTAGAATCAATTTCCCTTTATGAATGTTTTCATGCTGTTTTCAGGCTGGGGTCAAAATGACCCCACACATGTAAAGGGGCGTTATTGTTAAAAATAAACGTTTAAAATATAATTTAAAATAAATTTTAAGAAATTTATTTATACATGTTTTTATAGCTAAAGTAGCATGGTAAGATGTCACAGAAAATCAGAATTTTTTTATTTAGATTTTATTACAATACCAGGAAAAAAACAGACAGTGGGGTCAAAATGACCACACACATGCATCCGAGAGTTAAATAGAGGTCTTTACGTTGTTCTGTGCTAATATCAAAATATTCAGATTGTCTATCAAATACTTGATGAAAGAACAGAGCATCGTCATCATCATCATCGTCATCCTTTTTGTCAGGAGTCTTTTCAAGCGGTAAGCTTGCACGGGAAAGTGCATCAGCAAGTTCATTTTTAGTGGCGATGATATGCCTGATTTCGAAGTCAAAATTTTGAAAATCAAGTGCCCTTCTTCCCAAGATGGAACTAGGGTGTTTAGTTGAACGAAGATAGGATAATTCTTTGTTGTCTGTGAGAGCCACAAATCGTTGATTCATTAAAAAAAATTGAAAGTTTTGAGAACATAAATTAGTATAGTGTTTTCGCCGGTCCGACCGCATGTTCAAAATTGTGGCTGTTTTAAACAAAAATCGAATCAAAATATCACTCAAAATATCAAAATTTTATACTATCAATTTTATTTAAAAATAAAAATAAATCTAGAAATCTATAAAATAAAAAAGTTAATAAAAACCATCCAAAATCGCATTAAAAAACTGAAAAACTAAAAATATATTAAAATATGCAATGACACAAAAAGACGTACTTCATTATTGAGCAAAATAGGCTCAAAACTGCTGAAAATTGCTTAAAATGTCAACATTGTGAAAACTACCCATTTTATAAAACCCCGGTAATTTGCCGGGGTTAAGAGGTAATGAAAAATAATTACAACTCTAAAACATTATGGTGTAACAAATTCAGTGTTACATGGTGATCCAACAGTAGATTATCTTGTTTTAGAATTTGCAGGAGCCACACTCACACTTACATCCATTAGTTACATTTTCACAGTCAACGAAATCTATACGATAATAATGCGTGTTGGTGTTAAAGAAATAACTAACTATATTATGCTTACAGTCAAAACAAGGACATTCTCGTCCTTTATATTTTATAGAATGTCCCTCAATTTCTGAGATGATCATATTTTCAAATGTTGCTAGGTCTGACGGGTTTATTACAATCTAGCATGGGCACAAATTTTAATCTGCCATTTCATTTTCAGATTTGCTATTCCATAATTTATCTTGAAACTCACTAACAAAACCATATGTTAATTTTTGATGTTTTGAAATACTTTCCCTGCAAACTTTATCCTGAAACTCTTTAATAAAACTTAATTTTAATTTTTGATACTCTGAAATAAGTTCCCAATCAACTTTATCCTGAAATTCTCTAATAAAATCTTCTGATAATTTTTGTTACTCTGAAATAAGTACCCAATCAACTTTATCCTGAAACTCTCTAATAAAATCTTGTGATAATTTTTGATACTCTGAAATAAGTTCCCAATCAACTTTATCCTGAAACACTGCAATAAAATCTTCTGATAATGTTTTTGTTTGTTGAGAAATACAATTCCAACCAATTTTATCTTGAAACTTTTTAGCTATATTTTTGGTAACAATACACAACCATTATTTAATTTAATAATATCTTCTATCATATTTGGTTGCTCCATTTTTAAGAAAAATATTATATGATAAATGCTGTTCAGATTATTACAATATATCATAAACAAAGTAAAGGAATGGTATGACTCTATTGTTAAACCATTTGATATTGACTTATCTGATCTGGGTATTACTTTTGACTTAAACTATAATGACCATAACTAAGCCTTGTAAATCTATCTAGTAGGTATTTCTTGTCATCGTATGGTGATAGCGCAATCTTCGTTTCTTTTATCGTGTACATTTGCAGACTACAAGAATGTATTCTGTGTATATCTTCTGTGGCTTGTGTTGTGTTGAACAAACATTCTTTGTAGTTATCAAACTTAATTTTTTCTATGTTAGACTTTTTAATACTCTTACACACTTTTTTGTCTGTAATATCATTTTTAAAGGAATACATCTTTGATCTCAAACCAACAAACTCTCTAATTGGTATGCCATTGAACTCATCTTTAAATATCTCAGGTATTTTTTTTATTAGATTTAGGTATGTCTATTGGAAAGTCATCTGGATAGTCACTTGTATCAAACCATTCTATATTTTGGTTTATGTCATCATAGAAATCTTCACTTTCTACATAAATTATGAATGAGTCTGTATCAATCTGTAGCAGCTTTACCTTATCACCATTATTATTTTTTAAATATCTATAATAAAACCTATACATTAATAATTTCGTCAACTCTAGTATACAGAATCCACCAAGTATGGGTTTATTTAGCTTTACTCTCATATTTCTACCATGAACTAACACTACTTTTTCATTAATAATAGTTCTATTTTAATATTTTTTTGAGTTCACTAATTTTAGATATCTATCAGATGTTTTTGCAATATCAACATTAGTTCTAGTTTTAACATTCTCCATCTGTTTACCGTACACGCTATTATTCATTAATTTGAAAAATTCCTTTTCAGAATCATTTTTAGCCAGTTGTCTAAGTTTTGTGTTTTTCTCAATATATGGTTTTAACCACGCTACTTGTGTATACTTAATCCCATTATGTATGTTAACTAACTCAACACCAAGCTTAATATATTCTTTAAGTATTCTATAATCAACAATGTAATGTGTTTTATCTTTTAAAGTACACATAAGCTTTTTATTTTTGCCTGTTGGCTTTGTCTCAAGATTTTTATCAATCATGTATCGTTGAAACTCTGACAATCATCAAAGTTTGGGACGAAATGCTCTGGTGCAGGTGCATAGTCATTAAATGTGTCATGCAAATCTTTAGATATTTTAAGATTAACTACTAATGAATATCCTATATCATTTTCATCGTCAATATTTAAAATATTCGCTTTAACATAATCTATTTCTTCTGTGGTCATCCACTTATGATTTTTAATAGGTAATCTTCTAGACATTGCCCATCCATATAAATTATTTGCATCAAGATAGATTATAAAACTAACATGTTTCTTAAAGTTGTATATACCTTTCTCTTCAGCTTGTTTTTTAGATAATTTAACAACTTTATTATTCTTTTTATCGTAGAAGTAACAATTATTTGAAATTGCGTGGTAAATTTTTTCTTCTAGCGGTAGATCTTCATATACTTTATTAAACAATTCAAATCGTGTATAGTTAAATACAGTAAATATATCTTTATTGCAAAACTCGCAATTATCACATGCGATAATACTATTGCGCACAGCACGAAGTATTGTGTCTTTTAATGGTCTATGTTTTTTGCATGTTGCACAAAATGCCGAGTTTAAACCTAATTCATTGTTAATACCTTTATCTAATTTTGTACCAAGAAAAGCATACGTATCTATAAACCTAACTTGTATGTATAATTTTTGTATGCAACCTTCTTTTTTGATATTTAAATTAGAACCTCCATTTTTACAAACCTTACAACTATCAAGTAATTTTTTAAACCTTATGTTACATAGTTTGCGTTTAGTGTGATCATATTTTTGCTTACACTCACCAACTTCAACTCGCAAAGTAATATATTTGTAATTTTCGCTTGTATCAGAGAGAATACGTATATCTTTTTCGTTTTCGCATAGGTTTACTATCCACTCTATAAATATTTTACTACCATACTTAAGGTTGTGTATAAATATAGGTATGAATCTAGGCAACGTTAAGTGAAGATTACAACTGTTATGTGCTGCACCCCTATATTTGACAGTGGTATGATCGTGATCATATATTTTACGATCACCTTTTTTAAACTCACCCCCACAAATATGACAATGTGTTGCACTTTCAAATTTTTTCATAGACTCTTCATCATATATTGCAGGTATGTTTTATTTATTTAGTTAGTGTACTTTTTTGCTAAATTTACAAGATCTTCATTAAATTCTTTCATAAGTTGGCTTTCATCGCCCCTTCTTTTTAGTATATTAACACTATCTCCTGTAAATGAATAGCTGTTTGGGACATGTTTAGTTATAATATGTTTGTTATTTATTTTTAATACTTCTGGTTTTTCCTGAGTTGTCTCCATATTAAAAGTTAGAGTATACGGATCAAAGAGCTCAGCACCATATGATTTATATTTTTTTTTATTTTTTTTTATTTGTTGGCATCACTATCTCAACTCCACTATCGTCTATATTAGATTTACATTTTGAAATGTGATTGGTAAAAGCTTCCTTTTTATTAAATCTTTTATGACATTTTGGTGATGTATCTATGTGTTTATCTCTATTATGAATTTTTCTACTAACAAGTTCACTATAATTTTTTTATACCCACACATGGGTGTGTTCCTGGGACATAATCGTCAGAACCTTTTGAAGGTACAGATTCGATAGCTAATATGTTTATGTGCTTTTTGTTTTGTAGATCGATGTTATTACTGGAGTGCATTGTGTAAAGTTGTTCTTCACCTATATCATTATGAATACCATATACATTAATAGAGATGTTTAGAAATATTTCATATATTTCAATATGTTCTGATGTAATTGCAACAGGATAAGTCATACATAATTTATTATATTTTTCAATATTATAGTTAGACGGTCTATTAGGATCTTTCGTTTTAGCAGGATTTAAGATACTTTCCAATGCATACTCAACACATCTTTGATCTTCTCTGTTAACACACTTAAAAATCCTGTTTTTTACGTTTTTCACATTAATGCAACACTGTTTATTTTTAATCCATTTTGATAGCTCTGTCCAAGTTCCACCTTTTATTGGATGATACACATCTCTACTAAGCACGGTATACTTTACTCGATCAAATCTAAATTTTGTATTTCTATGTCCATTGTTAAACTTTGTCCTGATCCCTTCTGTTTCTAATTCATACATAGGTACTTCCCAACCTATTTCTAGCTGACCTTTCATTAAGGTACGACATCTAAGATGCCACGTCTCTGTACTTACTACGTTTCCTGTAGCTGGGTTTAAGATATGATATTGAAAATGTGTTGTAAAATCAATAAGAAAATTTGGATATTTCTTTAAACCACTATTAATATAATTAATTACCTTATTTTTTATTTCTTTAAAGTGTACTATAAAATCTGTGTTATTGTTAGAAACAAATGGAAAATCACTAACCATGTCAGTAAAAGCTCTGCTTGGTGTAGCTAAATATTCTCTTATTATTTGGTTTCTTCTTTCTCTCTCCTCGGAATTCTTATTAGTAAATTCGTTCTTATTTGAGATATTGGCAAATGGGGGTTGATAATGTGGAATAGGATTAAACACATCATCACTTGAATTTAATTCTGCAAATGGTAATTTTTCCAATTTAGTTCTTATATAGAACTTAAGGTCACTTTCTATTTTATATTTACTATATTCAGTCATACCATTTTCTTTAGCAAACCTTATCAAGTTAGCTCTACTTTTAATAGTATCTAACATATCAACCGGTTCTGCAAATTCTAGATTACGTTCTGAAAATGGTTTTAGATGTAACATATGTTTAATGTATTCTCTTAGTTCCGCAATTGTTCTATATTTGCTATATCCTTTAATGTCATGTTGTTGGGCAATAGCTTTTAAATTAGGTATTTTCATATTCTCTAGATCCATTGTGTTATTTATAAGAAAATTATTTTTTTGCATTGTACCAATATTTTGTACCTCCATTTATTACAAAAAAAAATTAGCAAAGAAAAACTTTAACATACTACAACTTCACTTGATAATATTTCTTTTGTTTGTTTAGATAATTTTACTAATAATTCAAGGAGTTTAGATTTTCTGTGTCTTTTAGAATGTAAGTTTGCTACATATTTTTCACATATATCACAATATACTTTTTCAAGTAGCTTACTATTACGTAAATTTTGACAGACATGACATGTATATCCATAGCTATATTTCATACTCTTTTTTTTAACAAATTCATTAAGAATTTTAAGAGTCTTGCAGGTAGAACACCTTCTTGTAATATCTTGTGGTACCTCCATTTAACAGTAAAAATGTTATTACTAACAATAATAGTTTACACATAAGTTATTAAATATTTTTTTCATATATAAATAAACAATGCCTGAACAAAAGAGAGTCCAAACGCCTAAACAAAAAACGAATACTATATTAAAAAAGGATTCAGCTTTGACAGAGGCTAGTATTCCATCATTTAAGAATTTATCTAATATGAGATCAAGACAATTAGCAATGCAATTTCTAACAATTAGAGGTGATCCAGAATTAAAACAGTTTACTTTAAACGATTTTGCTAAGAAAATTAAAATTGGTGAAAATAGAATTAGAAAGCAAATAAAGTTTTTAACTGGTGAAACATTAATGAAATTTAATAAACCATCTAATAACATTAAAAAACACAATCATATGAAATCTAGACAGATACCAGACAGGGAAGATAGTGTTTTAGAGCAAACATCATCTAAACGAAAAACAAATAGAAAGTCTAAAAACCTTAATGCAGGTACTTCAGAAAATGTTAAATGGAAAAAATTAAAAGGAAAACAACACAATCAGAAAACAACGATGAATTAACTACTTTACAAAAACTAGTAGGTATAATTTAATTCTATTAAATGGAACTAGAAGAATACACTAAACATTATGTGCAAGGTGTTAATTTCTTAAAAGAAGTTGAAAAAACACAAAGTGATTTTCTTCAGTTACCATATATTGCAACCAAAACAGAAGCCGCCAAAGTTCTAATTATTGGTAAACATAAAGCAGAACAGTTTGTAAATAATTGTTTGGAAGTAATGGGTGAGCAAGATATAACTATTGAAGAACAAGATGCTTATATAAAAAACTTGAAAGGTGAAAATCAATTTTTACAAAACAAATTAGATCAAGAAGGAATGTTATACGAAAAGGAATTAGATAAATTTAAAGAGAATAATACAGCTTTAATGGAAAATACAAACACAAATAAATTGCAACGAGGATACAAAGTATTATTAGAAAAGGCACAGAGAAATCAAAAAATATAATGTACATTTTAATTAATAAAACCACTAAAATTATAAAATGCAATTACTTCGTTTATAAAATAATATTTTCATTTTATCGTTATCTAAAGTATTATCTACAAACTTAATATTTATTTGTATCCATTTAATTAGGGTATTAAACGACAACATCCTTTTTGTTAATCCAACTATTATGTGAACTGTCGAATCCTAGCGATTTAACGTACGCTTTATCTCCTTTTGTACGTATAACTTTTTCAACTAAATATATATCAGAGTATTTTGTTTTCTGCATTTCTTGTTCATAAAACGTACCTACAATTTTTTCACCTTTATAATCTTTAAGATGATAATATGGTGGGTTACCTTTAAATACCTTATCAACTGTAAATATTTCTGTAGACCAGTTTGCTGTATAACCTTTTTCGAAAATACCTTTAATTTTACTAATTCGAACTTTATCACCAACTTTCTATTTACAGGGTAGATGGTCTTCCACCCTATTACAATACACATCATAATAGATAGCCTCTTGATTTTTTAAGTTAACTTCAATATGCTTCATTTTAATGGTATTATGATACGTATTATTATAGCTATTAACTATTTTTTTTAATATATCAATCCATTTATAATTTCCTTGAATAGAGAACTATTTCCACATGTTTTCTTTTAATGTTCTATTAAAACGCTCGACGACAGATCCTTTAATATGTGTATATGTTGAATAGTGATTGATATTATGTTGTTTCATTGACTCTTTAAATTCTTTGTTGTAGAATCCTTTACCTTTATCAGTTTACAGATTTCTAGGAATACGATCCTCAAAAATGTGTTTAAAAGAGTTTGCAACAGCTGTACCAGTTTTGTTCTTCAATGGTATAGCCCAAGCTAGTTTAGAAAATACGTCTATAATAGTGAGTATGTACTTATATCCCTTATTGATTTTAGAAACACCTTTAAGATTACCAGAGTCCATTTCAGCCAAATCAGCTTGCCATACATCATCAATACCGTACGTGATTACTTTCGGTGTTTCATAATTTTTTCTAGCTGGTTTATGTAATTCATCTATAATTTGATTTCTTACGTTTCGTGACTGATGGTGATCCGTCACTGATTCATGTTTAACTCCTTGCCCAATTATGTTTATTTAAACGTAGATTTTTTTATTCCTCATTTAACGCATTTTGACGACACATATTGTCTTCCATTTTTAGCCTTTTTTGTGTCAGGATTAATGCTGTTGGTATTAGTTTTACAATTGACACAATATGATGTCATTTATTTATTATAAAAATATGCTGTTTTAGGGAGTTAGGAATATTTTTCTATCAACAATATTAACATGTGCAAATCTTTCAGATTCCACTATGCAATAAATATAATAATTTTTCGCTGGATTAGTTCGTAATCTCCATATGAACTTCAATTCATCTGTTTGCATTCCGCTAAATATGTTTTCATCATTTTCTTTAGTTAAATTGAAACAAATAATAGGGTAAACTAATCCAATGTCCTTGTATGAGACACAAGTTGCTTCATCTGGTGTTTTATAACCCATCCTTAGAAAATTTGCATATAATCTAGAACAATCCATTGAGTTAGGAGTAAAGTCGCATGTATAAGAATACACAGGTAATTGTTTTCCATTTCGTAATATATGACAACTTTCTAGATCCATGTTATCAGATATCATTTGAGATTTAGTGAACGATGATTCGCGATCTTCAGCTGAAATCACAACATAAACACTACTAATCTTGTATTGATTAGTAATTACATTGAACGTACCAGAGTTTGAATTTTGTAGATTGCTTCTATAACAGTTAATCGCGTACCAACCATAAGCTAAATTAGAATTCGGTTTTGCAATTTGCCCTTCAAGGTGACTTAAAACCTGTAATGAAGGTTCAACTTCTGGTATGAATACCCTTAAATCTGTTTTTTCATAATCATAATTTCCATCTTCTGTGGCATGTAAGATATTATTAACGTAGTTTTTTTCCAAATGTTTTTTTATTTCACAATTTAATACTTTATTTACATCTCTAAAATATTTAAAAATATACGACAGTGGAATGAATTTACAAAGCGATTTACCATTCTTTGCTAGCTGCCACATTTCTAAATAACCTTGATTAAAATTAGGATTGCTTACAACTGCTTCAATTGATTCGTCAAGATCCTTCAATTTCGTTTCTTTATTGTCCTCATTATATACGTATTTCTGTGTGTCAGCTTCGTCAGAAGTATCTTGGTACCAACATCATTGTGTTGCTTTTGTATTAGAAACATCTCCTGAGAATTCGATTAGATTTGACACAGTCGTAGCAATTCCTGGGAAAACTGCATCTTCTATCAATTGATTCTCGTATGTTAGTTTTGCTGTCTCAAAATCATTTATACCATTATTCGAAACTGTTGCTTTATTCCTGGGATCATTTTTAATTCTTGATTTAACGAATAAATATGCAAAATTTTCATTTTTCAAATTATTATTTCTAATAACTATCTCATAAGATGTTTTACCACTTGCAGTTACATTGTTTTCTTTGTATTCAACATACATAAATGATTTTGTAGATTTATCAATAACTGGTGGTTCAAAAATATTCCAGTATGAGTTTAAAACTTCCATTTAATATAAAATAAAATTCAAGTTAATACCTTTTATCCATTTCCCGTTAATTTCTTAATAATACGTTTTGATTTACTATTTAATCCTTCTCCTCTTAAATGTTCGGCAAGAGATTTTTCTTAAAATTTTTCACAATGGGGGAAATTATTTCCGATTTGACCTCATTGAAGATTTGAAGATAGGAGTTTTTCTTGTAGATAACATTTTTTGACACCTTCAGATAATACTGTTTTCATTTGGTCTTTATTGTTTCTTATTAACGGTTTAAATATATTTCGGAAAACAAATTTACCAGCTGGTAGTAAATATTTATAAAAAATATTTGCACCTCTCAAATCTCTATAATATTTCAATCCCATTCCATGTTGTTTTTGGAACAACTGATTATTTGATGTTAAAATTGCCATTTATTATAAAATTAAAAATCACAATCGTCGTATGTCGAAAGTAAATAACAGGTTTTCACCATTAAAATCAATATCTCTGTCAAGTTGATCGCTAATCCTAATTTTATTTTTATATATAAAGTTATTACCGTTAATTGGTAAATATTTGGGGTTGAAAGGTTCAATATTGATTAGTGATACTGGGTATACATTAGGAATAAAAGTATAATTAACATCGGAGAGAACATTATCCATATATGAGCTTCCAATAATGTCACAGTGAATTAAGATTTTATCAACATCTTGCGTAATATTAGCCATGTTCTGGGCTATACTAATTTTTTCTTTGTATATCTTGTTTTTTTCAAAACCAAGTGATTGATGTAAATCTCCTTCATAAAATCCAACACAACAATTGTTTTCATTTACAATTAAAATAAAACGTTTTACTGCGTTCTTAATATCAAACAAAAAAGGTAATTTATCGGTTTGGAAATAGTTCTCTAAATAAAAATTCAGTTCTTCCTCATCATGCAATCCATTTGGGATGGTCAGTGACTTCCAAGTTTCCCCTTCATCATCAGAAAACTCGAATTTATTGTTATTAAATTTGTCGCTGATATTATCCCACGAATAACACAAGCCACATTGTGTTAGAGCTATCTCATAATCACCATCTCGAATATCGATTGGGTTATTTGCATAATTTACCTCAAAATCAATCTGTTTAGATGTTACCACTACGAGACTCATTTATGGACATATAATTTTGGGATATTTTCTGATGTTGACTTTTACTAATCAACTTTTCAACAAGCAAATAATCGAGAATATCTACTATTTCGTTGTGTACTTCATCAGAATTATTTCCAGCGCACTTTAAACTTAAAAGTAATTGCAACCTATCAACCACTTTATTTGGATCAAAATATATTCCTGTTCAAGATTGCGCAAGATAATTGGGAATTTGTTGGATATTTTTTAGAGTTGTTTGATAAATACGTAACTGTGAATCTATATGCTTATAAAGTTCTATTTTCTCTTCATCATTTGCTCTAACAGCATTAGTTTTGTGAGCGCGATACTGGTTAATAAGTGTACCACATTTGTCAAGAAAGTTTTTTATTTCTGTGGTTTGCTCGGTTTTGTCACTAATAGTTAGCAACTCGCTTGGTTTGGGAAAATTAAATTGAATTAAGAAATCTTCATCTATTCCAGAGTTTAGATCTAATGATAACGTTTTCTTCTTTCATAGGTATCACTGCCTCTTGGGGGTTGAACTGTTCGATTACTTTAATTGTATTAGAAAATTTTTCGGTATTAGGTTTTTGAAATTTCTCAATTTCATTTTTCGTAAACTGTTCCCTCATCTGGTTCTGTACTAATCTATCCCTGACTTTACTTCGGGATTCTAAAATTGTCTTGACTGCCTTCTGCACATTCATTTATACGAAAAAATAAAAACCATCTATAATTTACGTTAACGTTTACGAACTTCGATAATTTACGTTATATAAATATCCATTGTAATTGCACATTACGACCTAAATGGGGACAACTATATTAACATTAATAATCTTGCACGTTTTCTTCTTTCATAGGTATCACTGCCTCTTGGGGGTTGAACTGTTCGATTACTTTAATTGTATTAGAAAATTTTACGACCTAAATGGGGAGAACTATATTAACATTAATAATCTTGCACGTGTTCTTCTTTCATAGGTATCACTGTCTCTTGGGGGTTGAACTGTTCGATTACTTTAATTGTATTAGAAAATTTTTCGGTATTAGGTTTTTGAAATTTCTCAATTACATTTTTCGTAAACTGTTCCCTCATCTGGTTCTGTACTAATCTATCCCTGACTTTACATCGGGATTCTAAAATTGTCTTGACTGCCTTCTGCACATTCATTTATACGAAAAAATAAAAACCATCTATAATTTACGTTAACGTTTACGAACTTCGATAATTTACGTTATATAAATATCCATTGTAATTGCACATTACGACCTAAATGGGGACAACTATATTAACATTAATAATCTTGCACCTCAGTGGCCTTTTAAATACTTAATTTGTGGAAATTCAGGAAGTGGGAAGAATAATTTATTGCTAAATTTGGTAATCAAATATCTATACTTTGATAATCTATATATTTTTGCTAGAGATTTGGATGAACCATCCTATCGTTACTTGGTCAAAATTTTCAATAATCAAAAAATAAAAAAAGAAATTTTCAGTAAATTTTCTTCAGACCCGAGTGAATTTGACGATAAAAAACAAAACTTGGTAATTTTCGACGATTACGCAACGGTGAGAGATCAATCAAAAATCGAGGATTTGTTTATTCGAGGTAGGAAACGAAATGCTTCAGTAATTTACCTAACGCAATCGTACTTTGACGTTCCAAACAATACGTTTACAGTGTAACTACATTTCGTTATTTCCTTCCTGTGCTCAAAAAGACGTAAATTTAATTTTCAAAGAATAGTCGATGGATGAACGCGTTAAAAATACTTATAACGAAATAACGAAAGAACCATATGACTTCTTTACCATAGATTTAAAAAATCCGAAAATAAAGCATAGAGATAATTTCACACCTATAAATGAATCACTATATTCCGAGGAAAAAACAGAACTAAAAGAAGAAAAAAAGAGGTCTTCCCGGGGTTGGATTTAAACTTACTGATAATGGAAATTACGACATCTCCGAAAAGAAACTAATAAATGTTGCTGATGCGAAAGAAGAAACTGGAGTTGTAAATTTGAGAACTTTAAATAACAAACTTCGAGATTTGGAAATTTTAGTTGAGAGAGGTGTTAACGATAAATTCCAAGAAATGGATGTGAAAATAAATAATATTTTTGATTACATCAGCAATAACGTAGTGCTGTTCGACGACAATGGGTTTACCGCTCGAAATAATCGTATTAAACTTGTTGAATTACCTGAAGATGGATATGACTCTGCAAATAAAAAGTATGTAGATGAAGAAACTTTTAAGATGAAAGCTATTATATTAAAAGATAGATTAAGAGGAGAAAGACAAGTATTTATGGTAAATTTATCATTTGTTAAAGAATATACTCATGCATATACATCAGTACATAACATTAATTCCAATTTTGGTGATGTGTTTAAAATAGAGGGTTCATTAAAGCCATTACGTTCCATCAGCTTTTTGAAAATCACTTTTTGTGTTACAGAAAATAAAAGTGAGACAAATGTGTGGTTTGCTACAGAAGATTCACGTAATGTAAGGACTAAAATAATAAAGGGCCCAGAGAGTGATACTATTGCCTTATCTAATATTGAAGATAATTTATATATTACATGCAATATTGAAAGAGAAGTGGAAAAAATAGGAACTTTGAATATTGCTTGTAAAATACTTTTTGAAGCAGTATATATATAAATGAACATATTTTTATATATAATAAATGAAGTATAATATATATCTATCAGAATCGCAACTCTGAAAGTTAAGAGCGGGTAACAGTTGTAAAATAAGATTTGACTTAACCAAGCGAGCAAATAACCGAATAAGATTAACTCAGCAACAAATTAAAAAATTTGAAGCTGCAAAAAGAGATAGAAAGAAAACGTGCACAATCAGTTTCACATCTAGTCAAATTGGAGGATTTCTACCTGCTTTAATTCCATTGGTAATCGCAGGAGCAAAAGCTTTGGGGCTTGGTGGACTAACAGCATTGGGATCATATGTCGTCAAGAAAGGATTAGAAGCCATTGGAGGGAAAGGTCTTAGAAAAAAGACAAAAAAAGGAGAACCGTTTTTTTTTTAGTCGGAAAAAGAAAATAGGGCTTTCAAATATAGATATTTTGGAGAAAATGAAACATGAAAGAACATTCAAGGGTGTGTTCCCCATTGACTGCCCACCAAAAACGATATGGAAAACTGAGAGCGGTATTGTAAATTTTGATGTATCTGATTCACCTGGGAGTCACTGGGTGGCGTATTTTAATTCCGAATCTAATATATACGTTTACTATTATGATTCGTTCGGTTTACCACCTCCTGAAATAATAAAAAAATATTTGAAAACAAGTAACAAGCCAATTATGTATAATTCCTCAAAGTTACAACAAAATAATAGTATGTCATGTGGATTGTATTGTATTAATTTCATTAAACGTGTTAAACGTGGAAGTTTTTACGATATTTTATACAGTTTCGAACAAAAACCTAGCAAAAGAAATGAAACTGGAATTCATAAATTATAAATGGAAATACCAAATATTATCCCAAGAGAGAAATTGATTCAGTTATTAGAATCATTAATAAGTCAATATGAGATGATGTTAAATAAGAAAAAGGGGAGATATTATTCTCTAAAATATTCTATTAATGTTTAATCACTCTAACAATTGCTTTATCAGCTGCAGCAGGATTTGTAAATGTTTTAATACCACTAACCACATATACTATTATCAGTGCTAGTTTTACAACCATTTCAGCAGTTATCACCAGATTAATCACTAAATTTAACTTGAATAAGAAGAAACCGGTTTATAAAAATATAATTTAGCTGATCAAGAATGCTAAAAATGTGTTAGAAATTCTATTAACTTTCAATGGGGATATGGATGATGAGTATATTAAAAATCTTGTTGAGAAAATTAAGGATAAATGATTTAAAATCGGTTAAATAAATAAAGACGGGTTACACACGTTTGAAATTTTGAAAATCGGTTAAAAAGTAACAAAGATATGCAAGTTTTTATGATTTTATCCTTAGAGTTAGGCATCTAGTAACACATTAAGAAAATTACACTTTTAACACTCTTTTGATATCCGTTGGAATTTTTAAAATCTGTTCATAAATAGGAAAGATATTTAAGTTTTTATGATTTTATCCTTAGAGTTAGGCATCTAGTAACAAATTTAAAAAACTAATATTTTTAACACTCTTTTGATATTTGTTGGAATTTTTAAAATCGGTTCATAAATAACAAAAATAAAGATATTAAAATTTTTCATTTTGCCCCTAAAATTTTCAGAGGTATTCAACCACGCAACACTTGCCCCTGAAAATATGGAACCCGCAATACTTGGGTGGGCTACCCAAATCTGAAGTCAGATTGTCAAAATATCTAATAGGAACCAAATTAATGCATTTCTGGCATTTCAGGCCCTGTGTGTTATGTTATCAAGACAACATTTTGAGTTTGGCGCTATGATTAAAATCTCGGCAACATGCTCGACTTTTGTAACGTAACGGTTTGATGAAAGTGTAACAGCTTAATCGAGTTGTAACGCTCTTAACCGAGATTCATCGTGTGTTTATCCCTCGCAGCAAGACTTGCTGGCGTAAAGACTTTTCCGATTGCGTAACGATATAAGTGAGACCTTGAGATGACGTCCACGCAAGAACTCTTGCGGCCGTAAGATCATAGCGTAGACACACACGCAAAGATCCTTGCGTCTGAATCATGAGTGTGTATCGAAGATTCTGGTAGCATGTGGCGGCACAAAAATTATTTCGTTGACTTTAGCTGAGGAAAGGTGGCCTTCTAATAAGGTTTTCTTAAAAGGAATTGAATTCTAGCTCATCTATTGTCGATTTTAGTTTGTTTAATATTTCCACAAAAGAATGAGAATATTTTGGGCAATTGATATTAAATAATTGCAGGTTATTTCTTCCTGCTCTTATTAGTTGGTTAGAGAATTCGTTAAATTCGTAAAATATATTATCTTTGAAAAAATATAACATTCCGTTATTGAATCTGAAAGAAGAATCCACGTTTGGTGGTACACCGGGGAAATTTCTGGTTATTAAACCGTGTTGTTTGGGTCTTAAAGTGCATTTGTCTATTTCCGTAAAATATATTCGTTATAAAATATAAAAGTGAGTCCGGAATAAGTGTTTACAACAGTATGAATTCTCGATTTTGAATTGATGCCAAATTCTGCTATAGATTTAGGATAATCGGCTAATGAAATTAAACTGGGGTAATCGAACATGTATATCAAATTTATTTTCTGCTTTTTACTTATTAATACTATTTGCTCTGAGGGTCTTTGATAAACTGCGGTAGCTCTTTCAAAATCTGATGGTAAAAATGTTAACCAATCAGTGATTCGTTGCGGTCCAATTGGAGCTGTAGAATTATCAAGGCCAAAAATCCAAACCCATTTGTCATAAAACGCGTACAAAAATTCATTTACAATTACAAACTGATTAATATTCGTTAATTCGCATAATTTAGGTTGTTTCTCTGCTGCCTGTTCTTCTTCTTCATCATCTTCGACATGTTTGTCTTCGATAGTTTGTTTCTTTTTCCCATATAAAGATTGTATGGCTAGAATATCATCATTATGTAATTCTATTTTGTTTGTGTTAAAAGCGAACACAAAGGAATCTTGATAATTATTATGAGATATTCCAAGAGCACGTCCAATTTCATGCAACAAAACCAAGAAAAGATTTGTTTGGTGACCAGGTGTATTATCGTCTACTTGTAGATACCACGATTCGTCTTAATAGAGATAGATTTCGATAGGAGTATTCGCACTGTTCGGATAAGTTGCATGACCTAAGACACCTCCTGTTCCATCTAATACAGCAGTGCAATGTCCGCCTATTTTATGATTTCTGTGTGGATTCCCACGTTTGTTAGGTATATTAATATCAGGATTTTGTGAGTCCACTTCGAAATGTAAATCTGTGTGCTGACTCCCCGTTTCAGAAGCGGCCTCAGCTATTCCTTGGATTTCCGTATTAATTACGGCATAATACCATTTAATTGTCTTACTATTCCATTTATATCTTAGCATGTTAAATTGAATTTCATCATCGTGGACGCCACATCTCGGACGGTTCATTAATTCTAAAGTTTCTTCGTCCAAAATTCCGTTTGACTCTAAATGATAGTATTCTTGGAAAAATTTTAAAGCATTTTGAAACGTAAGCGAATCTATTTTTGTAAGTTCGTTTATGGTATTAGGTATATATCCATATTTATGTAGATACGTTATTGCCGATAAAGTCTGATTAGGTTCACATAATCCAAAATTTAAAAATAGAAATAAAAGAATAAACCTGCTCATTTATTATTGATAAATTAATCTCTTATAAATGAATCAGTCATCACACAATTACCTAGACGCTCAAGAAGTGAAATATATGCTTAATATGTCATTGGAGTATATCAAGATGAATGATTTAGAAATAGGTAAACAGTATGAAATTACTAATGGAGAAATTGTAAATACAAAGCATGGCCAAAAAGTCTGCCTTACATTAGATAACAAATACAGATTACACTTACCGGATCGTTATATTAAAATGTTAAATAATAAAGCTATCCAAACACTTGTAAAAGATCAAACTAAACTGTTATATAAAGGGAAAAAAGAAATCTTTGGAAATCAGACTAAACATGAGATAGAGTTTATTTAGATAATATAAATGGAACACAAATGAAAAGGAGTTGATTAAATGGTACGCATATCCAGAGGTTCGACCGTATGTTGTTGAAGAATTAAGGAACCGTAAAACAAGATAATCTAGTGTTGGATCACCATGTAACACTGAATTTGATACACCATAATGTATTAGAGTTGTAATTATTTTTCATTACCTCTTAACCCCGGCAAATTACCGGGGTTTTATAAAATGGGTAGTTTTCACAATGTTGACATTTTCAGCGATTTTCAGCAGTTTTGAGCCTATTTTGCTCAATAATGAAGTATGTTTTTTGTGTCATTGCATATTTTAATATATTTTTAGTTTTTCAGTTTTTTAATGCAATTTTGGAAGTTTTTTATTAACTTTTTTATTTTATAGATTTCTAGATTTATTTTTATTTTTTAAATAAAATTCATATTTTAAAATTTTTATATTTTGATTGATATTTTGATTTGATTTTTGATTAAAACAGCCAAAATTTTGAACATGCAGTCGGACCGGCGAAAACACTTTACTACTACATAATATAATATAATATAATATATAATATAATTTGAAGGGAAAATGTGTCAGCTTTTTTCTCTGTTGGTGTTTAGGATGTCTAGCAGTAAGCGCTGGGATGTAAATTTCCTTCTTCGTCGGACTGTAACAGCGCTCCGCCAATGCCTTCTGCATATGCATCAATGAACACAAATGAGGGGCGCTTAGGGTCATAAGGGAGGAGGATAGGGGATGAAGTTATAATTTGTTTTAGTGTTTCGAAACTTTTCTGGTGTTCATCAGTCCATTCAAACTTGACATTCTTTTTGAGAAGCTTGAATATACATTCTGTCGGTCCTGCAAATCCTTGCATAAATCGCAGAATAAAATTTACAAGTCCTAAAAAACTACGAATCTTGCATTTGGTTTTAGAGGTGGGATATTCTAAAATGGCTTTAAGAATATGTTCAGAAATTTTAATTCCGTTTTGAGATACCAGATTACCAAGGACTTTTACTTCAGTAAAGGCTAGCCTACACTTAGAAAGTGATAATTTAAGGGATGCTTTTCTTACGTTTTGGAAGACTCTGTCCAGTATGTTAATCATGTCTGTGAGATTTGAAGTATAAATTATTATATCGTCCATGTAGATAGAAAGTTCTGAACTCTCTATTCCTCTAAGGGCAAGCTCACTTACGCGGTTCATTACACCGCAGGAAATTTTCAATTCCTGTCATAAACGAGCATATCTAAAACTACCACGACGGTTAATGGAGAAGACGGACATGTCCTTAGAACGCTCTGTTAACGGGGCCTGAAGGAATGCACTTGAATAATCCAAGATGGAGTAGAATTTCTTACCAGCCATATATGCCATAACAGTGGAGATATGGGGAATTTTAAGAGAATTTGGGGCTATTATCGAATTTAGAGCGCGGAGGTCGTAAATCAAAAGATTAGTCCCATTGGGTTTCTTGATTAATAGGACTAGGTATCGATAGGAACTCCCTTCACAGCTTTCTATAACACCTTGGTCTAATAACTTCGGAACTTCCTGTTTCATAGGTTCTCTGTAATGAAAGGGTACAGGCCCGACCCTGTGGCCGAGCGGTTAGCACATCGCGCTGCGACGCCAAGGGTCCCGGGTTCGAATCCTGGTCGGGCTTGGTTGTTTGTGAATGTCAATTCATCAATTTCATCCTTTCATCTCTCATCCTCATCTTCGCAAATTAGCCAAGAGGCACAAAACGCGAAGTAAAAAAAAAATAAATAAATCAATCAATCAATGAAAGGGTACAGGGTAGGTTTTGGCACCCACTGGGGTGGTATCTGTAAGCTTGATGTTATATTCCAAAAGGTTAGTTTTTGTTAATTTATCCCCTGGCCAGAGAAAAATATCTGCATACGTGTATGCGAACTTTAGGATTTTTTTCTCTTTCTTCTGGGGGAATTTCATGGTTAACTTTAAGCAGGGAGGGGAGAAATTTCTGTTGGCTTTCACTGATGTGTTGTTATACTGTGCTATTTTCATTAGAAGCGAATGAAAATGTGACATCTTCGCTTTTATTTTCCAAAATGGAAGTGACGTTATTTAAAATTTCACATGTTGATATTTCGCCTAATATCGTGTCTGTTTCCAAAGTGATTGTGTTTTCAGTAGGGTTGTGTATGTGAAGGACGGGTGATTGAGGGTTTACTGTAGCATTGGGAAGGACTACTGGATGCTAAGTCATAAGGGAAGCTGATGGGGTAAAAAGTACAGGCTTAGGAGTGTTAGGTGTCATAGTGGTAATTTTCAAATTTATAAAAGTTTTGTATCGTAGATTTAACTGAAATGTGTTTGAAAGGGTAGCTTTCCCCGTATACACATTTGCATTTTCAATTTGGTTGAATATGTCATGCGACACCTGGGAGTTTTGTACTTTGACCTCAAGATACTGTAATTTGGAGTATGTCCTAAATGATGAAGAGTTATTGTATTTTCTTTTAACGACATATCGTACCTCTGTGTTCGCAAAAAGTCGTCTCATAAAAGTGGGGGGAGGGTTGTAGAAAATATAATTCTAAAAGGGTGCGAATATTTGTATTTACCAATTTTGATAGGGAGAACTACAATTTCAGACACACATGGAAGGGAGGAGGTGGGAGGGATAAATTGATATATGGAAACCTACATCAATAAGTAAATATATTTATTTATCTTGTATACTGCCGTTGATGTAATACAAGCCATCTTTCTCAATTACGAGAACTTTGTCTATTCTAACAATATCTTCGATCCTGCAAGTTGAAGATGATTCTGGTTTAAACTATTATCTTTTTGTGGTTTGTAATAATAATTAATACTCAAGTGGTTATACCGACCACAGAAAGTACAGGCCCACGTATTTGTATTGTCGCGATTACCCATATTTCGTTAATCAATAACTGTTCGCGTTTGAAATTTTTTAGCTGGGCTATTAATTCCTCTGTTTTGGCAAAGTATTTGTTAGTTAAACAACCCATGTATTTAGCTCGCAGTCCCGTTATTATATAGGATAAAGCCTGTTCTTCAGTGGCGTTCGGGAAATACTGTTGGACAAATGCCTTCTTAACAATAACATATGCGTGAATGGGCTCTGTAATCAACTGTTTGCGCGCAAAAACAATCTGGACAGGCTCTGCAGAGAGGAAGGCTCCTTTGAACAGGGCACTTAGCTCATTTTTGATTTGGATATATGTCAAGTCCTTGAATATAGGTCTTTCCTCTATATCGTGAAAGTAAGTCAAAGGTGTTTCAGTTACAAATAAAGGCAGCGTCTCTTTTCGTTTCGCTTCCGATCATCCAACGGCGTGAGCTACGTTCTCTACCTTCAGGAAAAAGGGTTCGACTTCTTTGGGGTCGTTTCCACTGAAAACCGTCGGATATAGCGCAGTTGGGATTGGAGTGGCCATGTTAGTGGTGGGAATTTCTGCAGTAACGTTATCGGGGCTATTAGTAGTGTTAGAGGTAGTAAGAATGTTAGTTGGGGTGCTTGCTAAGGGTTGGTGTCGGTTTCTGCTGGGTGTTTCTAAGCTTAGTAAGAATTGGGGGTAGTTTCTGTTAGCAGATCTTATCCGTGTTAATGGAGGGGAGGGGGCCGGTGATTATTGTTGTGATTGTACTGGCCCGCCGAAATTGCAGTAGCTAACTCTATTATTTGGTGGAGGGAGGCATCTATGTGTTCGTGCAATGCTATCTGCACGTAGACTAAGGTTCTTCGTTCTGACCAAAAAACAAATGAAAGTAGGGGTATGCAGTTAGTTAATTCATTTATATGTCGTTTTTCAAATAAATAGAATCAATTGTTCTCATTCCCGTGTGAATGATGCTTCGGCACGTACAGAATGAATATTATGCCAAAGTACTAGATTGTGTGTGTGGGGGGGGGGGGAGAACGGCACAAAAGAAAAGATGGGTTGTATTCCATATGGTAGTATACAAAAATGTCACTGGGACTGACTCTTCTTAAGCGTACTGTGGGAGTATTAAGTTGTGACAACTAAAAATTTATTTTGTGAGATGCTCCCAAAGTGGGAGGGGGGACTCATTTAATTTCAAGCAATTTTTACAGAAGGGTACTCAATTGCAAAAAGAGCCTGAAGCACCTCCACCATGTTGTAATCCCATCCTACCAGGGATCTGAGGTTACAGGGATGCTTCAATAACACATTTCGGTAGAGCTTAAATATACTTGTGAGTTGATCCTGCTCCGACTAAGAGGAAGGAGATAAGGAAGATTGAATTTAAGGTTATGTAGAGTTATTCATTCCTGGTAGGCGAATGATGTTCTTGTCCAGATGCTTCTAGCAGACCGAATCGTGACTGAAGCCAAGTTACGATACTGTGACCCTAGACTCAACATTCCGAGCAATCCCGCACGAATAGCTGCAGGCTTATGCGGCCGTAAACTTCGTACGCATCGTTGTAGTTTGTTCGTTGTAAAGTGTATGAGCTAAATAAGAGTAAAAAGAGCTTGCTTTTATAATTGTTTGCTTCGAAAGGTTATTACACGTTTCGAACACGCTGGATCATGTTAGATCCACGTATATGCCTCTCAGTCAATGCTTCAAGGAAGTTACAAAATTTGCGCATTCTTGACATTGCTCGCCGGTCGGACAATTCCAGTGAATAAACAAGCATAAAACAATCTCTTGACTAGGTTTTCTCGTATTTTAATCACCATATCTCTACAATAGTAATAAATGATATTTTCAGCGATTTCACGCTGAGACTCAGTTGCATGTAGATAGAGTATATTTAATTGAGGGCCCAAAACAATCCACAAAGTGCAACAAAGCAGCACACATTATGAATAGGTGAACTATGTGATATTATTCAAATTTAGAATTTAGTAATAAAATTGGAATTTTGGGGGCCAGTCAAGTGGCTGCATGTTTCTTGAACATCTATTATGTATTTCCGATATAATCAAATTGTACGAAGCATGTCTACACCTATATAAGGTGCCAGCCCCGTGATGGAATATGTAGCGCAAATCCAGGGCTTTAAGATCAAATTTGCTTTGTTGCTGTTTTTATTAGTAATTGCCTCAGTTTTCTTCCTCATGACGACCATATATGGTTACATTAAACAAATGAATGAACATACACAATGAACAAATTTTGGTATGGACTCGAACTCGTAACCTTATTCGGCAAGAAATGCAAGTTCTCGATGAGGCATGAGTATTTCATTGGATTTGTTCCTCTACTTCCGTCTTTTGTCACTAATGTATTACCTTAATATACAAAAGTTAATCACAACTACCCAAAGATAAACATCACATTGTATTTTCAAATGCATATCATTTTTGACGGTTAGAGTGATAGTTTTTTGTGTTTTCTGTGTAGTTAGAGATACAAAAAAATCTTGTGGAATAATTAGGGCTATAAGAATTTCGGCCTTGACAGACATGTTAGCACAGTTGTGCTGAGATGTTTGATGTCCTGGGTGCTATAAGAAGCATTCTTATTTCTGGACTTGTCCTACATTTTAGACTAGAGTATGGTCTCCGGAAGGAATTTGAAAGAAATCACAAATGTCTTACATTTTGGGCATCACGTAACTTCAAATTACATGGAGAAACAGAAAATCTGAGGGATGTCTGAGCTTACGTGGCTAATTGGAGAAGTTTGTTTAAAACAAAGAGTAAACACTTTCGCTACTGGATTTTTGAATAAACAAATTCAATCGCATCTCAGAAATTACTTCTCGATTCTCTAGATCCGGAAAAGTCAGGATATACGTATGTATAAACATGCTTACTTTCTGAAGTTTTATCGATATTATAAGTGTCGGTAATTTGTTTGAGGTAAGAAGTTTCATTACAGAAATTACATAAACAGTCCTTGGAGAGATAAGGCACAAAATTATGTTTTCTCCGTTCCGAATGAATAGACTGTTTCACCTTTGTGACCCCGTCTCAATTAAAAACCTTCCGTCTTGTATGCACAAGCTGAAATCACATACGTCCGTGCTACAAATTAGCAGTTGTAGAATTTTGAACTCAATAGTTCACTTGAACATTATTTTTTTAGAGAAGATCTGTCATTATCTCGTTATGTCCTAGTAACCAATTATTTTTTCTGCAAAAGCGTTCATGACCAACATTTTGAGACAATAAGCCCTACGTTTATCTGAAAAGTGATCTGGTAGCTTTAAGTATGAAGAAAACTGTTTCCACTCAATTTCTAATATTATCTATTCCAGCATTTTCTGCAACTTCAATTTCCTTGTTATTACCTCCAATAATTACACGACTCTTTCTTCGTGCTCGACATTTGGTTTCTGAAATGTTTACAGCACCCCATTATCCGCGTGTAAATAGAAGGAAACAACACTCTGGATAAAGATAATAATGTTTACTACTTGTTTACTACATATATTATGAAAATATCAGAATCTTAGCTTGATATAATTGAGGCTTGGAAAGAACGAAATACAATACCTGTTTTATACGCACACTGGAACTAGTGTAGGCCTGCTGTGAGTCACTCTTAACTGTGAAGGTCACTGATTGAAGTACTTTTTGCTACATGCACGCTCCTTATCTCTGCTCAAGGAAACACCTAAATCTTCATTACTTATTCTCGCCAGACTAATGGTGAATATTTACAGGAACGTAAGGAGTAGTATCGTAATCTATTTGAATTAGATTTCGGGACGTATGAAAGATTTCATAACAATATGTAAATATCTTTTGTGACCTACACTGAATTTACTGTATGTTAAAGTTTCATTAACATGCTAAAGCGGAAATTTAGAGATCCTAATTCTTTACGATTTCTAAACAACCGAAGAGTGTGGTGAACATGAAGCTACTTATTTTTCGTAACAACGATATGTATTACAGTTGTTACAGATATACATCACAGAAGACTTATTTATCAGATATAAATGGTCTCTAATTAAATAATCTATTACATTACAGGAAGTGATTTTGCTTTACTATTTTAGACATTCATATTACTTTTCTTTAATTTTCTGCAAAAGAGTGTTTGTTTGTGTTGTTTAAAAACTTTAAAGAGGCAGGTGGGGATTATATTTCTAATTCACATTGCACGAATTCGTCTAGCCCTTATAATCAAGCCATCTGAAGGAACCGACTAGTGGGGTAGTGGTTATATAACTTGGTTGTCATTCCAATGGTCGCAGGTTCAAATCTCAACGTTGGCAAAAACTTTTTGAAAGCTTCATTCGTTCCCAATTGCTACTATTTGAATTAATCTTCTTTGAAATTGACAATTAGAGATTATACAATAAAGCTCTCCCTTTTTCAACATGAAAATATGAGAACGGGCTTTGTTATTATTACAACTACTAATTTTAGTATGCAAACGCATCTAAAATCCAAAATCATAGAATGATGATATTTCCCTAGTGAATTCTAACTCCACTTTATGCACAGATACACTAACCGGGCCTGGACCTAGAGTTCAATGCGAGATACGAAACACTATGTGTCTGAAACAGGTATACGACCCCGAACACCTTGTTATCCTACATGGAACTTAAACAAACATTTCCCCAACTCATTTCTAAATTAAATTTACATTAAATACGGTATTCCTAAGATAGTAATTATTGAGCGTTTTTATTACTGAATGTCAAACATAATATTTTCTACAACTCAAAGAATCACCTCTTATTCCAATCTCTAGAAATACATTTCTGTTCCTCTTTTTCCTCCTCCTCCACACCCCCACACATTCATAAAAATAAATATTTTTTTAGGATTGTATGTGTATAAATGTAAAATAAAATACCCAGAAAATACTATTTATTTTCAGCTTTCCGTAACCCCCCTCGCTCTCTCACATACACAAATAGAAAAGATGTTAAGTAAGGAGCTTATGAGACATCATTGATGAATATCTGTATTTCCTTCTGAAATACTGGTTCAGTAGATTGATTTTCGACCTTGTTGACGTGATTGTATATTTCATTTTTCATTTAACATATGCATTAACATTTATCATCATGAATGTGGTGAACCCCAAATTTTAGAATGTAGCGATGGAAATCAAGAAAATATCCTACAACCCCCAATTATTATCGGCTATCGTTATCGACGTCTTGTAATCAGTGTGTCCTTTCAGAGTTCAGGTCAGGTCGCATAATGTTTCAGATTCCAATTTAAATGTATCCCGAGTCGTGATTGGCCTATGTGTGCAAAATGTGATGTTCAAATTAACGTTTCTACTCAATAATGCAATTTGTGTATTTTCTTTCATCTTCGGTTACCTAATTTCCCCAAAAATAATAAATTATTCTAGTCATGAACTCAACAAAGAACAATGCTGCTCCTAATTAATTCACGAAAACTGGTAATACATCCAAACCACTATCTTATCTTACATGTAAATGAAATTTCATCTCACGTAGTGAAAACAATGTGACACTAATCACAACGTTATCCCACACGCATATGAAATTGATTCATATCCCATCTCATTGACATTTGCTGTATTTGTTATTGTGGGTCCTTCCATCGCTACAACCTATGATTTAAATGAGTATATCTGATCAGAAGTCAACAATGAACCCATAACTATCAGGCACATTCAGTCGCCTCCCTCGTATTATTATTATTTCTCTTTGACCAGATATGTTGTGATTAGGTTCACAAGTTTATTTGAGTTTCCTCCTCGGTGAGATATTCCTCATTAAATATCTATATTTAAGATTTTTTAAAATCACTTATGTATTTTCGTCTCACATTTATCGTATCGTTGGTCTGGAAAATAATGTGAAACATAGTGTCAACCTCTCCACACATTTGGACATTCTGCACTCCCTTACTCAGTTGAATTGTACCTACACACTAGCCTCAACCAAGCCAGACCCGTCCTTTGAGTCGCTCCACATTCGTCTAACAAAATTTGCTTTGCTTGCTGAAAACCTCCAGTCTGTCTTGTATGATCCTATGCGCCCGTTGTCCTCTATCCAAACATATTTTTTTCCAAAATAAAGACCTTCCTTTAACATTGTTACCTACTGATTTTTTTTTCTGTCATTGATCTGTACTTTCTCTCATTCATGCTTAACATGCTAAGCACCCAACATGTTGCCGTACTCATTCCCACCCCTAACGCTTTTTTAAGAATAGGGACATTACAATTTCTGCTTCCCCTCTCGCCAAACGTGGGAAACAAAAACTATAATATTGTGTGGTTTCTCGTCCAGTTTGTGTACTTCTTCCTGTGTTCTGGTTGGTATATCGTAGGCACTCTGTGGTATATTGTTTTGGTATACTCAGTATATACTCAACGTGGTCAACTTATCCGCATCCGCGATCGATTGAAGTGGTGTGTGCTTCTGCAAAAGTTTTCTACAATGTTTGTTCAGAGATAAGAAGTGATTCACCGCTTTGACAGTAATTTTAACAATTCATCCTATCATCACGTCCGATTTTCCGTATGTTAGAATCTAAAAAACTGTTGCGATCTGTTGTATCATTTCACCAATACCTAAGTAGTTATTGTGAATTCGCTCCCTCCCATGCAGAGAGTCCACAAATGGGGATGTTTCTACTCTGCTTTCAAATTTGTTGCATATAAGAGACGATATTATACCCATAGTGAATGTATTCGCGGAAACCACAAAACCGCGAACGCCCTGCGCTGGTCCGTCTTACCTGTTGTTCTGATGTTCTTCCATACTCATGTAGGTGAAATTTCCTTCCTGCGTATTTTTTTTAGGAGAAACTGTGTTTATAAGAGAATCTTTACCGCCACCTTGAATTATTCAGCAACTAACTGCAAAAGATTACATACCTCACCCTCATCCTATCCTATATATATATAATATATCCCTGGTTCCATCAAAATCCTCGATTGCGGATGCAACTAACTGGACATACTGACGCATATATACAGTGTGAATATAACACTGAATTAAAGTACAAAATGTCTAATATGAACAAACAAAACATAGGAGAGATTAAACAAGGCATGAGGTAAAAACCACGCTATATTATGGTATCGAACTTCAAGTTCTGGGGGGGTGTTGGTAACAAAAATTATAAGCTCCCTATTCATAAACAAGTGTTGGTGATGGGAAGGAGTACGGCAACATGCGGGATGCTTAGAGTGTTAAACATAGATGATTGAAAGAGCAGATCAATGGCACATTAAAAGTCAATAGCTAGCAATGATGAAGAAGAGATTGGACGGATATCGCGTTGTTCAGTCTTCGGGTTGGGCGCAATTCAAGTATGTTAGAGTATGCAGATTGTCCAAATGTGTGCAGAGGATAACACGAGATTTCACATTATTTTCCAGCGCAAGAAACTGTAGCAGCAAAACGAAAATACATAAGTGACATTTATAACTCCATTAAGCCTTGTTTCCATGATTATGAAAAACTATATATGCTAACCAAGGCAGTAATTTATTTTATTAAAAAACATAAACTAACGTAACGTTTCAACCTTCTAGCAAGGTCTTCTTCAGACTCTGTATCAAGTACAAAAGTAACCAGATACAACAAGAAGGGTAATATATATACATATATGTAATATATAGTCTGGAGGGAGTAATGTTTGTGTATATATATTACCCTTCTTGTTGTATCTGGTTACTTTTGTACTTGATACAGAGTCTGAAGAAGACCTTGCTAGAAGGTTGAAACGTTACGTTAGTTTATGTTTTTTAATAAAATAAATTACTGCCTTGGTCAGCATATTTAGTTTTTACATAAGTGACATTAAAAAAAATAAGAGGGTTGATGAGTATTATCTCAGTGAGGAGGAAACGCAAATAAACGACCTATGAACCTTATTACATCAAGCCTGGTCAAAGAGGAATAATAATAAGATGTGGAAAGCGAGTGAATATGCCTGAAATTATGAGTTCATTGTTAACGTCTGATCATATCTACGTATGTAAAGAGTAGATTGTGGAGATGGAAGAACCCACAATAACACGAACATCAAATATGAATGATAAGTGATATGTATTGACTTAATATATGTGTGGCGGTACGTAATGACTATCCAGAAATATGGCCTCATTTGCTCGTTACTTTTAGAAAATTCTTGTTATATAAACTTAAGCAAATGTTACCTGACCGCCCGGAAAGTTTTCTAAGTACCGAAGAAGCTAATTTGGCAACATAGCTCCTGAGCAGCAGCAGAGAGTAGCCAACTGTACTACAGGTCTCTATACTAGGCGAGAAACCCTGTGGTTAAAAATGTACATTCTTGTTTATAACATGAAGTCAGAAACTATATTACTCCAACTTATTAATAGAGAAAAAACTTTAGAGTATACTTGCTATTCGTGATCTTAGAATTGGAACCAGAGAAACTTTTGGAAGCTTAGACACACTGCACTTGCTAGTGGTCCACTTGAAGGAAATCGCTCTCGAGTTCGAACACAGAATGGCATATTTACGAATCGACTATAAAAATCAATTATAAGATCACGTTGCAGAGTACTGTGCAATGGGGGAAATTTAATAATTCTCGCAATTTACGGCGAAAATCTGTTCGTGACATAGAAAAGTTGTAGCTTGCGTAATCATTAGAACCTTTCAAGGCATTTTTCACAAGCAATGTCGTAGATATCGGTAAATTACTTGCACCACCTTTTGTTTTACATAGGAATTATGGATAGCGGGTTCAAATCCGAAACCCTCTGAAGTTGTTTCTTTCCTTTTCTTTGTAAGTATGTCGTTGAAATAATTTGAGTATAGGGTTTAGTAATTAATTTGAATAATTTTGTTTCAGAATGTTTGCAAGAATAAATTGGGTGCGGAATTCGACAAATGTTTCCAGCCGGTCAATATATTTGCTTTTCTATTTCTGTCACTAAAGTAGAATTTTCGGAGATGAGATTTATTTCAAAATACCAACTTTACACTTAATTTAGACATGAGTAGTAGGAGTGGGGGAGTTGACCAACATCAAATGAGGATTGCCTTAATGGATTTCTCTCGTAAGGCATGATCTTCACTTGATGGCGCAGTGTTGCCAGCTCCTCACTCGAAAAAATCACCAAGGTTTTTGGTCTAACCTAACCTAAAGCATGGAGCTGGCAACTTTTTCTCGCAGTGTTGCCAACACTACACCCGAAAGTAAAGCTCGGTGGGGCTCGCCTTAATGGTTTGCTCTTGTAAGGCATAAGCCCTATTTTCTCGCAGTGTTGCCAACATCTTACTCGAAAAAATCACCAAGGTTTTTTTTTGTCTAACGTAACCTAAAGCAAGAAGCTGGCAACCTTGCTTGAGGCTTGCCTTACAGTGCATAAAGCAAGGTTGCCAACCTACTGGTACTTTTGCCATAGTTTTTTACAAAAAAAAAAGAGAGAGAGGGGGGAGAGAGAGGGAAGAGTTAAACAACCGACAGCCTACCTACAGATTTTTTCCTTGGTCTAACCTAACCTAAAGCAAGGAGCTGGCAATTTTGCTTGAGGCTTGCTTTACAGTGCATAAAGCAATTTTTGCCAACCTACACACACTAAACAAGGAAAACCGACACTACCATAAAAGAGAGAGAGATGGATGGATGGCAACACTGCACGGTTTCAACGTCATCAAGTGAAGATCGTCTTAATGGTTTTCTCTTGTAAGGCATGAGCTCTATTTTCTCGCAGTGTTACCAACTCCTACCTACACTTTTTTTTTTACTTGGCAAGGGCTAGAGAGAGAGAAAAACCTATAGCTGGCAACAGTAATGAGCGAATGCGCCATATCGTAATTTTCCAACTCCGGCAATGTTTGTATATCGTGACCTTTGTAAACCTCTCTCTCGGGGGAACGATGTGCCACACACACACACACACACACATACACACGCGCGCGCGCGGGGGCCAAAATTTTTGAATTTACGGCTGGAAAAATGTTTTTCTATGACATGTTTTTGTTCGAGGCAAATTCGTAGGTGGATATTGTTAAATAAACATTAATATTGTAAATATATATATACTTATTGTATTTAGTTTTTCGGTATCGAAAAGCGACTGTCATATTGTATTTGAAAAAAATATTACGCTTTTGCCTGTGGATATCTAGAAAAACGACAATTTCGTTCCCTCTCTCTGCATATGCTATCAACGTTGACACAATGACACAAATTCAACAAATACGTATGCTTGGTGGCAGAGAAAAAATACAATGAATTTTCCGGTTATTTATTTCATAGCCCTGATAGTCATCGCGTGCGTCACAGATTGTCATCTGCCGTAGGTTTTGGGACGACGGAAGTTATACTTCCTGTTTTTTTTTTAGTGGACGCTAGTTAACAGCATAGGTAACAATGATGCGATGCGATGCATTAACTTGTGAATTTTCGAACACAACACGCAAAATGATGTGGCTGAAATGTAGGGGGGGGGGAATGTTCTAGAGAATTTGGTTCTTGGATTTCTATTGGTCCACGTTGCGTTGGCTAACATATCATTTTTGACGTTATTAGAAAACCGTATAAAACTTAAAGCGCTGGTGTATAAAGTTCTGTTTCATTTTCAACGTCAGTGAAGAGTATTTCCGCAGAATTTCTAAAAGTAAGTAACTTTGTTTCTTAGCTCGCATGAGTTGGCTTTGATTTATAAGTATGGCACTGCTTTTGTGGAAGAAAATATACTCACAAAACATGCAAAAAGAGAGAGAATATAGAAGGTGTTTCATGACTCTCTCTGCTTTTATATATTTGAAGCATGCATCTTGGTAGCTGGAATATTTTTTTTCTTCCGTGTGCCGTTGTTGGTAGGTAGGGAATATGTGTGCGGGGCATATTTCAAAAAAATAAATATGTTAAATTGTTAGAGGAAGACAGGAAAAATAGAGGAGAGTTGCGTGTTTTTGATATCTAGTGGAAGTACTGATTGATTGATTGAGTTGGTGTTTTTTTAAGTCTATTTTATGCACAGTAAGGCTAATCTGGACTGGACCTACAGTTTCAAGAACCACTTATGCCCCCACCGGGTATCGAACCCTTGATTACAAGACAACGACGTTATCGCTACGTCATCGCAGAGGCTAGTGGAAGTACTGATTGATTTGATGTTTTAAGTCTATTTTATGCACAGTAAGGCTAATCGGGACTGGACCTACAGTTTCAAGAACCACTTATGCGGGTATCGAACCCTTGATTACAAGGCTATCGCTGTGCTAACGCAGAGGCTAGTGGAAGTACTGATTGATTTGATGTTTTAAGTCTATTTTATGCACAGTAAGGCTAATCGGGACTGGACCTACAGTTTCAAGAACCACTTGTGCGGGTATCGAACCCTTGAATACAAGCCTACCGCTGCGCCATCGCAAAAGCTAGTGGAAGTACATAGTTATTCGAATCTTATTTATTTAAAATATTTTTTTTTTTATGCACGCTTATTGATTTTAAACCTAAAATTAAATAAAATCCGGCAATTATATCCAATTATACTTATGGCTACAACGAGCATTTGCAAAAAAAAATGTCTTGAGATTTTTTTTGCCACGTAAACAAAATGGCTGACATGCCAAATATGAACAGGCTATATAGATTTGAGAGAGAGATGGATAAAAAAAAAAGTTAATTAAAATTTAATTTCATGATTGCAACACGGAACTTAATGATTGATTTAGTTTATTTTACTTTACGTTTTGTACCTCTTGGCTAATTTGCAAAGATTGGGGATGAGTGATGAAATGGACATTCACAAACAACCAAGCCCGACCAGGATTCGAACCCGGGACCCTTGGCGTCGCAGCGCGATGTGCTAACCACTCGGCCACAGGGTCGGGCAAGTGCTGGTATATACATAGACCAAAGTTACATGGTTCTAGGCCCCATAGGAGCCGAGAAAATCAATGTCTTGGAAAACGTCTTAAGACAAATATCTCAATCTTTAAGAAAGTCGACTTCCGGTATCTCAAGATGTTACTTCCGGTCTGTCAAGAAAATTTTCTTAAGACAAAAATCTTATGACGTTTTCCAAGACATTGATTTTCTCGGCTCCTAATTGAGCTAGGATGATGATTTTAGGTTTGTTGGATAGGATTCGACGAGAACTATTCGACTAGCAAATAAAATCGATTCTACCCCCTCAAGTTTCGGAAATACAGACAATTTTTTATTTTTTTGAGAAACTTGATTTGCCGGCTTAGTTTTTACTCTAATTCGAAAATTTTAATAGCATTCGATACAAAATTAGAAGTACTCTACAACTTGTTGGAGAGGTGATGACTACTGCCTGCTGTTTTCGAGTTATTTTGGATTAAAATTTCAAGATGTAATTTCTAAGATGTTTTGTAGTTCATCAACTATGGGTTGTAGGAAAACGATTCTTGCTCTATCTGCTATTGCTCGACGAATACTATAAACATAAGTAATGCTTATGGTTTGATTTTTAAAATGGCGACCAGAAAATAACTATGTTTTCTGAAATTATAATTTATACTTTATACGCCAAGAGGGCTGAGGGTTAGAAAAAAAAGTTCGTTTGGTAGAATTATGTACACATAATATTTTTGTGTTTTCTATACACAAGCCTAATTATTTTTTTTTCCAATTATTTACAGGATTTATTAAAAAGCAAGAAGTAACATATACATAAATAAAACACTCCCACCAAACCCAACACCATTGTGAATTATTGCACAGTATTTATTTTGTGGCACTCCACTATATATATATAAAATAACATACCCCACAAATATTTTATTATAGTGAATTAGCCTTCCAAGATTTTTTTTATTGTAAAGCATTTATTTTGTAACACTCCTCCACTATATATATAAAATAACATACCCCAGAAATATTTTCACTATTGCAAATTAGAAACATACCCACAAATATTTTCAACAAGATGCAATCTGAGAAAAGTTGCCCTGTGTGCAAAAGAAGCATATCAAGCCAAAATTTTGCAAGACATTGTCGCACCTGCGTGCCGGGCAAGCATTTGGCTGCAACCGAACCATGTCCCAGGTGCGGTAAACATATTACCATTAATAATTTGAAGAGGCATATAACATCATGCAAAGTTGTCGTCGGAGCACCTGTTCCACAACCGTCGACCAGCTCGACCAAGAGGAAAACGGAAGCCGACTCGCCACCATCCGCCAAACGCGTCAAGCCTGTGGCGAAAGCGAACCAGTCTGCTTTCCAGCGTTTGTTAGAGGACTTTGTCATCACTTCGGAGGGCTCATGCGACGTCGTAGTTTTTTGGAGAACGTGAAAGCCAAAATCATTTCCATCCTCGGCGATGCGCTTGCAACGCACTCCACCAAATTCTACGCATCGCTACGTTGCCAGTACAAGAAGCCGTCTGATGAAATTTACAGCTTCTGCCACAACACCAAGGCGAAGACGCTGCATCTGGCGGATGTCGACAACCTCGAGGTTATCTACAACAAGTTTGCAGAGGAGCTGGTGACCAAACAAGAGGAACATCAAGCTAAGGGCTCGGGGGGTTCGCTGTGCGGTGAACCCCACGAACTGTGCGTCAAACTTTGCAAGTTCATACCTCTCTCCGCCTCCAGCTACGTCCCCTTACCACCTACTATTGCGGCAAAGAAGGCCGTCCTGAACATTCAGAACAGTGACGCCAAGTGCTTCGTATGGTGTGTTCTGGCAGCATTACACCCTGTCCACTGGAAAAACCAACCACACCGAGTTAACCACTACCTACCCTACGAGTCAGAGCTGGAAGATGCGATGGTTGGGATCGACTATCCCGTGGAGGTCCCGGACATTCAAAAGTTCGAGGCCCGTACACACAACCCTCGGTTGGCCATCAACGTTTATGGCCTCACTGACAAAAATATGGTGTACCCCATCCAGGTGAGCGACGTAGAGGACGATGGTGCGCAGGAAATTCACCTTCTGCTCATCAAGGACGAGACCCATCACCATTACACCCTTATCCGTTCCCTCTCCCGGTTGGTGTCGAGCCAAAAAAGCAAGCATCATGGTAGCATAGAAGTTTGTCGAAGGTGTCTGATCACTTTTGACAATCGAGAACAGCAGGATTATCAGCGCATCAGAGGTCCCAACATCGCTGCCGAGAAGCTCGCTCGCCACAAGCCCTACTGTAGTAACAACGAGCCGGGTGTGGCAGTCTTGCCCAAACCTGGCACCCTGGAGCGTTTCCACATGCACGGTGCTATGGTGGAGCACCCCGCTATCATCATCGCAGATTTCGAGGCCTTCCTCAAACCCCTGTCCACTTGGGATCCCGATCCCGAAGTTTCCTCTACCACCCCTTACCAACTCCACGAGGCATCCAGTTTCGCATACGTTGTGGTGCGACGTGACCAGCACATCGCCCCCGAGCCCTACGTGTACCGTGGTCCCGACGCAGCCAAACACTTCCTCGAGAGGATGGTTGTCGAGGCCATTGAGATAGGGAAGGTACTGTTGGCCCCCAAGTCTATGCTCCCACTGTCCCCCGACGATCAACGTAGACACGACGAGGCTATCGCTTGCCCTGTCTGCGACAAGGAGTACACCGCCAACAACCGTAAAGTCCAACACCACGATCACTTTAACGGTAGGTATGTTGGTCCTTGGTGCAACGGATGCAACCTCATGGCCCGGGACCCGCACTTCATCCCTGTGTTTTTTCACAATGGCTCGGGATACGACTTCCACCACCTCGTCAAGCATCTTGGGTACGACAACGAGGGAATCAGCGTCCTGGCGCAGAACGAGGAGCGTTACATTAGCTTGAGCAAGTGGGTTCGAATCCCAGAATTATGCTCTACCGTCGAGCTTCGCTTCCTCGACTCCCTGAGGTTCCTCCCGGCCAGCCTCGATGCTCTCGCAGGGAAGCTTAGCGACGAGCAAATACTCATCACCTCCAAAAACTTTCCGAACTTGGACGCCGGCCTCTTCAAGCGTAAGGGGGTCTATCCCTACGAATACGTCACAGACGCTACCAAGTTCGCGGAGACGTCGCTACCTCCCCAGGCGAAGTTCTACAGTCAGCTACGAGGCTCGAACATCACCGACGAAGAATATCACCATGCCCAGTCCATGTGGCGCGAGCTGGGCTGTCGAACTCTCGGTGACTACCACGACGCCTACCTCAGACTTGATGTCACGCTCCTCGCCGACGTGTTCCAGACGTTCCGTGCGACCGCAATGAAGATCTACCAGCTGGACCCCGCCTACTTCTATAGTCTCTCCGGACTGGCGTGGTCAGCCATGTTTCTGGTGACGAAGATCGAGCTGGAGCTTCTTTCGGACGTGAACATGGTGCTGTTTGTGGAACGTGCCGTGCGGGGTGGAATGGTCCAGGTGTCGCAGCGACACTCGCGCGCCAACAATCACCACATGGCCACCGGCTACGACCCCTCACAACCGTCCAGCTACATCATGTACACGGACGTCAATAACCTCTACGGACACTCCATGATGCAGCCACTCCCCTTTAGAGACTTCGAGTGGGCTGACCCCTCCAACTTCGACATCGAAAGCTTCGACGATTCAGAACATGGGTTCTTCGCCGAGGTTGATCTCCAATTCTCCGAGAAGCTGCAGGATTTGTTCAGCGATCTTCCCCCTGCACCCCAGTTCAAGTGTCCACCCGATTCCAACCAGAAGAAGCTCGTCATGGATTTCGAGCCCAAGAAGAATTACGTCCTGCACTACCAGAATCTCCGGTGGTTGATGCAGCGAGGGGTCGCGGTCCACGCAGTTCACCGCATCCTCAAGTTCGAGCATTCTCCGTGGTTGCGTCCATATATTGAAGTCAACACAAAACACCGCACCGCAGCCACGTCCGAGCTTGATAAGGATTTCTTCAAGCTTATGAACAATGCGGTGTTCGGGAAAACCATGGAGAATGTACGGAATCGTGTAGATGTGAGACTAATATCAAACAAAGCACAATGTCGCAGGCTCGTAGCGAACCCGTTATTCAAATCGAGGACCATTTATAATGAACAGCTTGCTCTGGTGCATATGAGGAAAAGCGAGGTGAAACTCAACAAGCCAATTTATGTTGGCGCCTCAGTATTAGACCTGAGCAAGCTGCACATGTTTCAAATATATTATGGGAAACTACGCCAGCACTATAACGATAATATCAGCCTACTCTACACGGACACGGACAGCTTGGTGTACCACGTTCGCACGGAAGACACGTACGGGGATATAGCCGCAGTTCCATCTTTGGTTAACCTCTTCGACACCTCGGGCTATCCCCAGCAAAACAAGTACGGTATCCTGGCCCGCAACAAGAAGGTGCCTGGCAAACTCAAAGACGAGAAGGACGGTGATGTAATTCTCGAGTTTGCAGGTCCTCGCGCCAAGGCCTATGCCATCAAAGCCGAGGGCAGCGTTACCAAGAAGGCCAAGGGTGTCGGCAGACAGGTGGTTCGGGAGCATCTCACATTCGAGGACTTTGTCGATTGCCTCAAGACCAGGTCGTCGGTTCTAAGAGCAGAACAGCGCATCCAGAGCGTCGACCATATCATCACCACAAACAAAGTTAGAAAAATTGCGCTGGATCCTGATGACGATAAGAGGTGCGTCCTCGAGTGTGGTATTCACACATTGCCGTGGGGGCACTATCGCTTAGCAGAAAGCAAAACCTGCAACATATGTCCATCTTCAACAGAAGATTCATAAAAACAAAACAAAACAAAAAAAAAACACTTTGACTGTCATTACAAAAAAAACTTTGACCGTATTCTTAAATAACCAGCATTCCTATGAATTTGTTCGGTTTCAAAAAACAGATCATTATGGAAACCATACCAGATCATGAAGTCATACCTTCCGTGTTACCTAAACTCAACGGTCTGTTGATCATTCACCTCAATAGTATTTGTACGAAACTGAATGACGATGTGGGCAAGATGTTTTATGTTTTTAATAACAATTTACATTTCTACGAAATTCCGATCGACGGGAAACTTCAAATCACCGTGAATCCGGAAAACGCAGGCGAAATCAAAATTTCTACCGGCAAGAACATTTTTCGAATTAAGCACGACAAGATGCTTTCTAACATTACGTACGATGTGTCTGCAGGAGATTATCTTTACATGGAACTCCTCGGAGATTACGACAAACTTATTCCTCTCTTCGTAGAATTACGAATCGTCTATCCTATTATAAATAACCGTTAACCAAAAATGCCTAACGACATTTTCGGCAACACCAAGCGTGTAGACCACGCAGAAGAGATTCTCATGTTGGACATTCGAGTTAAGAAGTTGTGTACCGATTTCATCGCTTTGCAGGAAACCTTAAACAAAAGTTTAGAGTCGGAAATCGCTACGCTCCAAACGCAATGTCTCGACCCCATTCTGAAAATCGATTCCGAACTGAAGACGCTGATAAAAAATTATGTCGACGTACCTTCTTACGACAACGTTCAAAATATACAGTTGAGCGTGGATTCGCTTCAAAATGATTTGGCCAAATTACAGCAATTTCAATCGAAAAATGAAGATTTGGAAAAATTGAAACTCGAAATCGAAGAACGAACTTCCGCAATCGAAAAGAATTTCTCCGAACTTCAAACCGTGGTGAACGATATAGACGCAGAACGCTTGCATGTCGTCGTTTCCAAATTACAAGAAGAATTCACCAGCACGTTGGAAGAAATTAAATCCAAGTTACAGACTTTGGAAGATACCATGACGAACCTACCATCGTCGGACGAACTGCAGGTCATCGGTAAAAGCGTCGCGAACATAAAAATTCAATTGGAGGCCTATCAAGATTTCGAACACATTGAAACCACCATCGCTACGCTTCAGGCGTCCTTGGAATTGATCAACGAAGAAATTAAAAATATTCACGCTGAAGCGAGAGCGTTGACGAGCATTCAAGACACGTTGAGCACGGTTCAGCATAAAATCGAATATTTAGAAAATTTAAACGTCGAATCCAATCTTGCTCATTTTCATCACGTACTCGACAACATACAGGGTGACTTGGAATCGTTACGGACGAGCGTACCTTCGAGCGAAGATTTGGAAAAATTGAAAACGGCGGTGACGGCACTATCCGAATCGAGCGACATCAAAAGTTCATTGAGCGATCTCGAGAGTAGGGTGGCCAATCTCCCCACCTCCAAAGAATTGCACGCTTTGAAAAGAAACATATCTCGAATGCTGAAACGACTAGAAACGGAAACGGCGAACGTGGAACAGATTCGAGACGAAATTAGTTCGCTGGTGTCGACGCTGCCCACTTCGCAGAGCGTCGCCGACCTTCACACGCAGTTTACAGAGATGCGAAGCATCGTGAACGATCTTACCGAGAAGAGCTCGAAATTGAATCAAGTCGAGAACCTTCAGAACATCGTCGTCAACATCAGAGATCAAGTCGGAGTGCTGGAATCCACGCAGGAATCGACGCTGGCTTCTTTCGGTGCCAAGTTGCAAGAACTCAACGAAAACTACAAGCAGTTGAACGTGGAAGTGAAAATCAAACCATCGTTTTCTACCGTAACGGATACCATAGTCGAGCATTTGCTGCCCATCGAAAATAAACTCGGACAAGTTCACAGTAATCTGCTCGGCGTCGACACTAAATTCGCTAAACTGCATTCTCTGCAAGCCATCGAAATCAACAGCGTACCCAATCAACAGAGAATCTCCACGTTCGTCGAAGGTAACAAACTGTACATGTTGCATCCTTATCATCCGTACTACAAGTTTCTCCTCGATGGCACGATTCAGATAAACGAATTTTCGTACTGGTCTCACGGTAGAAAAGCTAGCGTTCCCACCATGACCTTGATATCGAATCGTGGTGTCCAGAAAGCAGGAAACATTCCTCTGGCACGTTGGAACAAAACGCGCAACATATATGAAATACACGAAGACGAAGATCTTACCGTTTTCGACGTGAGTGCCGGCGATAAGCTGATCATTCAAAACACGAGCGAGGTGCCACCCTCTTTGAATCCCATCACGCTTGTGCTTCTCTTGAAACGTAATCTCTAAAAAAATGTGTAGGCAAGCCATCGTCGAAGAATTGCATAAACCTGCACGCGGCAACTACGAACGTTTGGCTGTGGTAACCAAGGGCATCGACGACCTCTGGCAAAGTGACCTCGTGGAGATGAGCAGTGGCAATTTGAAAAATGTATATAAATTGAACAAGGGCAACAAGTACCTCCTCACCGTCATAGACACGTTTTCGAAATTCGCATGGGCTCTACCTTTGAATGCCAAAACGGGAACATGCGTCACGGAAGCATTCAAGACAATTTTTCGCGAAAGCGGTGGCAGACGACCACGGTTTCTGCAAACGGACAACGGTAAAGAATTTTACAACGCCGTATTCCAAAAGTTTATTCAAAAACACAATATTCAACATTATTCGACCTTCAGTCACATCAAAGCCAGCATCGTGGAAAGATTTAATCGAACCTTGAAAACACACATGTGGAAACGATTCACGCTTCGGGGAAATTACAAATGGGTCGACATCCTGCCGGAACTCGTCGACACCTATAATGATACGGTACACAGAACGATAGGCATGAAGCCAGCTGACGTTACGAAATCTGACGAGCAGCGTTTAATTTTTACCGTTTACTGTCCAAAGTACACACCCACGACAAAAAAAAGCTAAATACAAAATTGGAGACCAGGTGAGGATCAGCAAATTCAAACGCACCTTCGAGAAGGGATTCACAAAAAATTGGAGCATGGAACTTTTTACGGTGGTTCGAGTTTTACCTGGAAACCGACACACGTATATAATAAAAATAGTGGCGGCGAGATTTTGAAAGGAAGATTTTACGAAGAGGAACTCTCTAAAACGAAACACCCCGACACGTACCTCATCGAGAAAGTATTGCGTAGGAAAAGTGACAAACTGTTTGTCAAATGGCTGGGACTTCCGGAAAAGAGTTGGATCGACGCGGACGAAGTGATCTTGTGAGTACGTGGAACGTGGTGAAGCGTCTACCGGATCCGGAAAGTCAAACAAGAAAAAAAAAAAGAACGGTGAGTTGCTTCCCGACAGCATCCGCTGTCTGATCGTAGGTCCTTCGGGGTGTGGGAAAACGACACTGCTCGTGGACAATTTTCTCCTCGCACCGAATTGGTTAGATTGGAAGAACAGGCACCTGTACGTGTTCACGAAAAGTTTGGAGCAATCCAAATACCAGCAACTGATGAAACTGTACGATGGTCTGGATATTGCAACGTTCGCCTCGGAAATAAAACCACTCGACGATTGTCGTGAAAATTCAGTTGTTGTGTTCGACGACGCCATCCTGGAAAATCAAAATGAAATTCGGAACTTTTTCACGCAAGGTCGTCACAAAGGAATGGATTGTTTTTACCTAGCTCAAACGTTTTCCAAAATTCCAAAACAGTTAGTGCGCGACAACGCTAATTTCATATGTTTGTTTCGTCAAGATCACACCAACCTCAAGCATGCGTACGATGACTACCTAGGCGGAGACATGAACTACAATCAATTTTCGGAAGGCTGCTGTTCTACTTGCTGGAAGGGTGACGATTTCGGATTCGCGACGATCGACATGACGAGGAAACCCAACGACGGAAAATACAGAAACAAAATCAACGACTTTCTAAACGTTGCAACGTTGTGAGAAACGACGTGTATAAATAACGTCATGACGAAACGAAAAATCGAAGACGAAAATCTCAAGCTTCGCGATTACCTCGCGAAACGCTTCAAAGGTTGGAAATCCGAGAATCGTGGATTCTACGAAGAGAAGAAACGTCAGGATCAATCCGTGATCGATGCCATCAGCGGTCTAGGTAAAGAAATTAAAAGTGTCACGGAACAAAATAAAAATTTGATCAACGAACTCGTACCGCTCGCAGCTAAAAGTTATGCTGTACCCACGCCCATTTCGAGCATTCCTTCGACGCCGTTCGAACTGAAGGATGCACCGGCACGACGTCGAGCCATTGGTAGCACATCTTCGGATAAAATCGAGTTGGGGCCTTTGGCACGAGACTACCTGAGTACGGGGAAATTCGACAAGGATGAAGTGTTCGGATTGTATCCTAGCATGGAAACCAACGAAGGCGGTGGTGTGGTGTGGAAGATTGGGAAATCGAAGGTGACCTTCGAAGGCAACGACATTAAAGTTAATTTAGGCGACAAGGATAGTTGGACCAGGTATCCGGGTACGGTGGGACTGTGGGAACTCGTCGCCAAAAAGCAGCCGAAAGATTACACCGACGAAGATTACCAAAGTTACAAGGAAATTTTGATCATGACGGATGCCTTGTACCAGAACAACGACGCCTCGCAGAATAGGGTGAAATCGAGCAGCGGCGAGAAGTACAGGAATCTCATCAAACCGATTTGGAACCAGGTCAAAACAGGCAGCGGCGTCAAACGCTACAACAGGTTACCCAAAGAATTCGTTTGGGTGGACGACGTGAGGAAGCTCGTGAACCGATTGTTGGTGATAGCCGGCGAAGAGAATGCAGGCGACCGTAATTTCTACAACGAGAAGGTTGGCATTGTGGACATGATCAGCACGAAACTTTCCAACTTCATCGTGAACGACGACAAGGGCATAGGTTACCTTATCAAAATCATCAACACGCTGCCTCCGAAATTTTGGAACGTGGCCGAAGGAAAGGGACTCGTGAACGACATCATCAACAAGTTACCTTTTGAGATGCATTTACCTGGCTACCAGTACTGCGGACCGGGAACCAAACTCGAGAAAAGATTGGAGAGAGGAGACAAGGGTGTGAATCCGTTGGACGCGGCATGCAAAGATCACGACATTGCCTACAACACCACGCAGACGGATCTCGATGCACGTCACGAAGCAGACAAGAAATTGGAACATGCGGCTTTCGAAAGGTTCGTGAGCAGAGACGCATCGTTGGGTGAACGGGTCGCCGCACTGGGTACCACCATCGCCATGAACACAAAACAAAAATTGGGGTGGGGTATATAAATAACATACAGTAAAAAAAACAACATGGCTTCCATAACTGATTTGCCGCACGAACTACTATCTAAAATATTCAAAAAGGTAGTTAACGGAGATGTTAATAAACTTGTGATCATAGCTAGAACGACGCCGGCATTTCGCATGGGATGCGAAATAGTTCTCAAGGACCATCTTCGGGAGATCAGCGGCCTGAGGTGCGGTGATCTCAACATTCTGCTTTTGGCTGCAGGGGAAAAATTAAACGATAGGTTAGATGAATTGCACGAGGCGAGGCAGGGAAGAAGACGATATACTGATGATTGGCGTAAGTCCAAACAGGAAACTGAAGAAATCATCACGCACATCATCGCGTTCTCCGAAGCACGAACTTTCTTCCTCTGTTAAAAAAATCTTCGATACAAATCGTGAAAAAAAAATATATATAAATAACACACATCGTGAAAAAAAATAATCTTCGGTATATATAAATAACACACATCGTGAAAAAAAATTAAATTTCTCTAACACACACACTGAAAATTTCTCTTCTTCGATATGACAACTGAAAAAATAAGTGACCTCCAAACATTAAAACAAATGCTAAATTTGTCAGTCGAGTATGTAAAAATTCAGGAATTGGAAGTCGACAAACCTTACACGATAACTTCCGGTTCAATCGTTTCTACCCAGTATGGTCCCAAGGTGTGTCTGTTGCTCAACGGACAATACAGTCTATTTTTACCAGATCGATATGCTATCATGTTATCCGACGAGAAGATAGCTATCTTAGTCGAGAACAAAACTCGAATCGTGTACAAGAGGACAAAGGAACTTCTTGGTAAGAAAACAAAGCATGTAATAGAATTTGTGTAACGGGGCTACGCGGAGAATATATAAAATAACATCTATTGAAAAAAAATCTCAGAACATTTATATATAAATAACATACCGTGAAAAAATAACACATAGAGCATCAACATGAAACCCAAGGGTGTCGTGTACCAGAAACCATACTCCAATCTTAAAAATCTAGGTGCCCTCGATAAGTTACTTACCAAGAAACAACGCGAGAAGAAACGTTCTTGCTTGAGGAAAGGACACGGAATGAAATTGCTGCTCAGCACACCTCAATTGAAAAGATTGCAGCGTTCGCGGAAACAGCAAAAGATCGGAGGTTTCATATTCAGCATCCCGGCCATCCTAGCAGCATTGGGGGCCGTTGGAAGTTTGGCTGGCGGAAGTGCCGCCATCGCGAAAACCGTCATCGACTCGAAGAAGAACAAAGCGGAATTGGAAGAACAGAAACGTCACAACCTGGCCATGGAGAAGAAAGGGGGCAAGGGCATGATGAAAAAGTTTAAAAAAAAGAAACAACAGCACTTACCAACCGAGACATTGAATCTCTGATCGGACCGTTACAAATCAAACACTTCAGAGGAGTTTTCATGTCCGACTCGTTACCTTCAAGCGTTAAAAAAAGAGAATTCGGAGTAGTCAACTTGGACGGTCAAGAAAATCCAGGCACGCATTGGATATGTTACCACAAAAATGATGATAAAGCATTCGTTTTCGATTCTTTCGGAGGTGTTCCACCTACAAATTTAATTCATTATATGAAAACGAGCAAAACCTCTATATACTACAACGACGAACGCATTCAAAATTTCGGAGACGTGAACTGTGGTCATCTCTGCCTCTCCGTGCTCGCGTTTCTCTCTAAAATAAATAACCCTACGATCGAGGATTTCCAGAAAGCATTGTGGAACCTCAAACAGCATCACTAGGATGGGCGTGTTCCATCTCACGAGTGAATCATCGATCTTGAAACTCACGCTGCACGACGACATCGTCTATCCTAAATCCGTGGCTCTGCGTGCATTCTACAGCATGTACCTCATACCTAATGTTACGCATCACAACAACACATCGTCGTCACGCCAGGCCAATACAATCTTTCCACTTTGCAAGCTCAGTTACCCAAAGGTACGTACCTTTCTCAAAATTCGGTCACTCACAGAGTGGAAATCTTATCCGCGACGGAGACCGTGGACCTGGGCACCATGGGAGAACTTTTAGGTTTCGAGAACGACACCAAACTCGAAGCTGGCATCAAGCACGTAGCTACCAACATTCCTAAATTTTTGGCCATAGAGACTCTGAACGTACACTGTAACGTGGCCGAAGGTATGATCACGAAATCTTCGGACGGATTGTTAGGAAGTCACAAGCAGACGGGAATCATAGCCGCTTTCAAACCAAGTTCCGAGTTCATGGAACCGATCATCTACACGCCCTCTTCGCCAATCTATTTTCCAGTATGTCGCAACCGCATAGACGACATAGAGTTGGTGGTGACGAACGAGAAAGAAGAGGTGGTGGATTTCGCAGGTGCCACTACGACGGCCATCGTGGAGATCAACATATAATAAATAACCATACATGTAAAATGGAGCAAATCGAAAGTTACGAATTGCAATCTTTCCCTCCAAACCGTCGCACGTTCGCCAATCTGAACGAAGCGAACAGGGAGATCGAATACGACGTGGACGTAGGCGACGGGTTCATTCATCCTCACAGAGCGGACCTCTACCTTCAATTCGACGTGGTGAAGAAGGAAAGCGGAGACGCGTTTCCCGCAGCAGCAAACTTGATACTCGTGGACAACTTCGTGCCTCACCTGTTCTCGCAGGTGCAGGTGAGGAAACACAACACCGTCATCGACAGAATAGATTATCCAGGCATCACGTCGACGGCAGTGGGAACGTTGAAATTATCCAAAACGGACGCAGCGTACTACCAGGCCGGGGGATTCGAAGCCGGGACCAAAATATCGACGAGAAGTCACACGGTGCTCTTTCCCATGCGTCTGCTGCCTGGTTTCTTCTCGGACTACAAGGAGATCATGTGGAAGGGAGGACTGAGGATCACGTTTCGAAGAGCGGCCAACGACAACAACGCACTGATGCGATACGCTACTTTGGGTCCGGACGGCACCACGCCGATAGCCAACACTTTACCCGAAGCAGCAAAATGCGTCATCCGGAGCATGGAATTGAGAATGCCGGTGGTGGAATACGAAACAAATTACGCCCTCAAGTACAAAGCGGAGATCTTGAAAAGTCCGCAGGTGCCGATACACTTTCACGGTTACCAGTTCGTACAGAAGGTGGCATCGGGAAGTCACATGGAATTCGACGTGACGACGCAGTTCAACAACATACAGTTCGATATGCCAGATTTCGTCGTAGTGCTCTTTCAGACCGGGAGGGACAAGAATCAGGAAAAAGATTCCAGCAAGTTCGACGACTGCAAGATCAAGAACATTTATCTCAAGAATGGACGCAACGAAGTGTTCCCGCGCGAGAATTACAACCTCGACATGACAAAAAACGATTACCTCAAACTTTACGAAGCGTTCTCGGCTTACAAACGCGTGACCGAGGGAAGCGTGGACATGTACTACACGCCCAGCGAATTCAAAGCACGGAGACCCATGACTGTTATCAACACATCTAAGAGAAAGAAGGTTGTGGTCAACGATCGAACCAACATCAAGGTCGTCTGCGAGTTCCACGATGCCTTGCCCGAGGATACCCTATGCAGTGTCATCCTGATTGCAGAGAATTCCTTCGCCTACGACGTGAAGAACGAGAGGGTCACAGAGCAGTTTTAACAAGTTTTTAACATCTTTTCTTGCACAATAAGAAATTTTTTGTACTAGCACAATCAGTTACAATGGCACAATACGAATTTCACTAGTTCAGATCAGTTACAAATGTCAATTTTATTAGTTATCAGTTACAATATCTTTTTTTTGCACTATAGCACGAGACAATCAGAATTTGCACAAAATTTGTTGTTGTTTTTACACGTGAAAATTAACAATAAAATTCTTTCTTTTTTATCGTTTCAGATGCTGTCGAAACATCAAAAACACATACACACACTAGAAAAAAAAAGCATGCAACTTTATTTGTAACACACACATATTCTCCATCTTCGCCAAGAAAATATTATAATAAACATAATTATTTTTATCTATATCTCACAATAAAACTCTATATCCAAAAATATCACAACATCAAATAACACTAGAGTCGTTAGTACACGTTGCATGCATTACGGAGGTCCTCTGTAGAGTTTCATGGAAGTTTGAGAAAAAAAAACACGTGAAACTCTACAGAGGTGCGGTTGTAGATAACCGCAGCCATTAGAAAACTTTTACTTTTTTGGCTGGGCACCACGCACCCTGGCGAGGTTATAGGGGCCAGGTATCCTAAAAAACAACAATTATTATTTTGTTTGTTTGTTTGCGTCACAATACACGCGCGCGCGTGTGTATGTGTGTGTGTGTGTGTGTGTGGCACATCGTTCCCCCGAGAGAGAGGTTTACAAAAGTCACGATATACAAACATTGCCGGAGTTGGAAAATTACGATATGGCGCATTCGCTCATTACTGTTGCCAGCTATAGGTTTTTCTCTCTCTCTAGCCCTTGCCAAGTAAAAAAAAAGTGTAGGTAGGAGTTGGTAACACTGCGAGAAAATAGAGCTCATGCCTTACAAGAGAAAACCATTAAGACGATCTTCACTTGATGACGTTGAACCCGTGCAGTGTTGCCATCCATCCATCTCTCTCTCTTTTATGGTAGTGTCGGTTTTCCTTGTTTAGTGTGTGTAGGTTGGCAAAAAATGCTTTATGCACTGTAAAGCAAGCCTCAAGCAAAATTGCCAGCTCCTTGCTTTAGGTTAGGTTAGACCAAGGAAAAAAAGCTGTAGGTAGGCTGTCGGTTGTTTAACTCTTCCCTCTCTCTCTCCCCTCTCTCTTTTTTTTTTTTGTAAAAAACTATAACAAAAATACCAGTAGGTTGGCAACCTTGCTTCATGCACTGTAAGGCAAGCCTCAAGCAAGGTTGCCAGCTTCTTGCTTTAGGTTACGTTAGACAAAAAAAAACCTTGGTGATTTTTTCGAGTAAGATGTTGGCAACACTGCGAGAAAATAGGGCTTATGCCTTACAAGAGCAAACCATTAAGGCGAGCCCCACCGAGCTTTACTTTCGGGTGTAGTGTTGGCAACACTGCGAGAAAAAAGTTGCCAGCTCCATGCTTTAGGTTAGGTTAGACCAAAAACCTTGGTGATTTTTTCGAGTGAGGAGCTGGCAACACTGCGCCATCAAGTGAAGATCATGCCTTACGAGAGAAATCCATTAAGGCAATCCTCATTTGATGTTGGTCAACTCCCCCACTCCTACTACTGACATGCTACATGTCAAAAGTCAAGTCTGAATGCTTTTTAAAATTAATTTACATAACATATCCTTCATTATTTTTACGATTCACTCTAAATAATTATTTCTATCATTGTTTAAAAAGCAATAGGAACATTCGTCAATTGGATCGAAAAACACCTAAATTGTTGTCATATTCTAACACATTTTTTGCAATGACTGTGCTGCCAGGTATCGGAAGTTGATGAATAATATTTTTTCCTAGCCTTCAAAATATTTCTTAACCTTATATCAGTCTGTTTCCCTTCAGATGGAACCAGACAAAAATATTTTTGTTATATCTTATTTTTATAGTTGTTTACTTTCATCGTTTCTAATGTCGATGTAATTATTTCTTTATCGTTTATTACATTTTTTCATACTTTTTAAAGCTTATATTTCTCCTTGAAGTTTCTTGAATATAAAATGCATTTGCTTTTAAAATACTTCAGCAGTACGAGTAGAGGTAATTGACCGGTTGACAAACCTCTTTTTGGGCTCAGTGGGCTCGCAGTGTTGCCAACCCACCCCACGAAAATTTCACCATCTGATATTTTACAGGCGAAGCTAACCTACAAATAGGAGTTGGCAACACTGACTAGTCGCTTCACAAACCTTTTGATTTTAAATTTTGCCATATGATATTTCACAGGCGAGGCTAACCTACAAATAGGAGTTGACAGCGCTGACTACGATCTATGCTGTAATATTTTGTAGCCTTCTAAGATGATAAGTATGCAGTAAGATGGAGAGTTGGTGACAAATGACTACGATCTAATATATGATAATTGGTAATAGTGGTGGTGCAGTGTTGATGCTCTTGTTACCACCCTCTCTCTCTCTTCTGTCTTTTCTAGCATACTGCCGCCACGATATATTGCATGCTAACCAACCCCCCTTAAGCAATATTGGGAGGCAGGGTTCTTCTCTTGTTTTACCACGGACGGAAACATGCATACCTCTGCCCTCCACATGTCTGTAATGCGATTTGGGGGAAGGGGGCCAATTTTAATCTTACAGCTTAATTAATCTGCATGCATGCTTAATATTTGACTTTGTAATTTCTAGTTCGACATGAGATACACATAATTTTACTTTTTGAAGTACAGTTAATATTTCTGATTATTTTTACTGTCCAAAAGAGAGCAAGTTCAAAGTGTGATCTATCGTGAACTAAACTAACCTTACTCACCCACCCACATATAGCCTTAAAGTGTAAAGTAGATGTGACTCAAAGGCAGAAAGTAGTGCACAGCTTTGATTGGTCGTGACAGGTATATGCAAGTATCTATCGTGAACTAAACTAACCTCACCCGCTCACCCACACACACACACTATGCCTTACACAGTAAGGCTGCTATTTAACTTGTAAGGAGTAGTGTGATTGACTGTATAACCAGTGCGAGAAAGTATGAACCCCCCTCTGGCAGATTTGGCTACACTTAAAACAGGCTCAACATGCCCATATGAGCTTTTTGCTCAAGTGTGGAACCCCGTCTAATCCAAGATTTTTGTAAAAATGCCCTCGGGAATTTCCTGAGAAAGTATGACCCCCCCTCAGATTGATTTGTCTACACTTATAGAAGGCACTTCTGTGAGATTGTTGTCCATAAACCTGTCAAAAATATGCCCCTCTTGATATTTTTTTTGGCCACACCTAAAACTACGCCAAACGTATTAACACACCCACACCCACACCCACACACACACACACACAAACATATTTACTTCCGGTTTAAGTTCAATTGGATACCAGGTTCAATTTGTTTATGTAATATTAAAACAATGTAATTTTTCTAGAATTGCTCTGTGACTCTCTCATTTCTTACATCATAAACATATGATTTTTCACCTATGAGAATAACACTACATATAGTGTCATCAGGGAGTGTATCGTGGAACTCACAGATAATTTTAATATTTGTCCTATCATTAACCACAACTTGTTTTCTTTTTGAAGTGCTGATGACAAACATGGGTCTCTGTGCTTTGAATTCATCTGGTGTGTAATATATGTCAGTATTGCCAGTAGTGACCCTTTTGTATGCTGTAAATGCTTCATATAATTTAAGGAAATCATCCTTGGACATGTCTAAATTATAATTTTCTCTAGGGAATACCTCATTTCTGCCATTTTTAAGATATATGTTCTTGATGTTGCAGTTATCAAATCTACTTGAATTTTTTTCCTGATTATTGTGTCTTTCAGTCTGAAACAATACCACCACAAAATCCGGCATGTCATATTGTATACTGGAGAATGAATTTGTAGCATCAAACTCATAATATGTACCAGATGCGGGCTTCTGAACACATTGATATGTATAAAATTGTAGAGGAATCTGTGGATTTTTTATTATATCAGCTTTGTATTTAAGAGCATAACTGGCTTCATATTCAACAACTGGGATTCTTAGCTCCATAGTCTGAATAATGCACTTGCCTTCATCAGGTAGGGTATTGGGCAGAGCTTCTCCTGTAGAGTTTAATGTGCTGTACCTCATCAAAGCATTATTATCATTTGCAGCTCTTCTAAATCTGATTCTTAAACCACCCATCCACATAATATCTTTGTAATCTGAGAAGAATCCTGGCAACAGGCGCATGGGGAACAGCACTGTGTGGCTTTTAGATATAATTTTATCACCAGCCTCAAATCCACCTATTTTGTAGTAAGAAGCCTCGGTTTTGGATAATTTTAATGTGGCCAAAGCTGTGGAGGTAATGCCGGGATAATCTACTCTGTTTATAACAACACCATGCTTTCTGATCTCAATTTCAGAGAACAGATGCGGCACAAAATTGTCCACCAATCTTATATTTGAATTTGCCGGATAATCTGTTCCATCGAGCTTTACAACATAAAATTTGATGTATAGATCTGCTCTGTGGGGGTGTATAAAGCCATCCCCTACATCAAGATCAACCTCAATCTCTGTGTTGGGTCGATTTAAATTTGCAAATGTCCTCCTGTTTGGGGGGATGATTGTAGCTCATAACTCTCAATATTTTCCATTTTTTTGTATGTATTTTTATTTAAATATTAATCTCTATGATTGCAGTTGTTGTGGCTCCAGCAAAATCAACTAATTCTTCTTTTTCATTAGTGACCATCAATTCAATATAATCTATTCTATTATGGCACACAGGAAAATATAATGTTGGGGATGGATTGTAGATGATTGGTTCCATAAATTCAGAATTAGGTTTGAATGTTGCAATGATGCCAGTTTGTTTGTGAGTGCCTATGCCATTTGATTTGGTGATCATACCCTCGGCCACATTACAGTGAATATTCAGAGTCTCTATGTCTAAGAATTTAGGTATATTAATAGCAGTGTGTTTGATGGCCGCTTCAAGTTTTGTGTTGTTCTCAAATCCTAACAGCTCTCCTATAGTACCCAGATCCACTGTTTCTCTAGCAGATACAATCTCTACTCTGTGAGTGACAGAATTTTGACTTAACACTATACCTCTGGGTAATTGAGCATTTAGAGTGGACAGATTATACTGCCCTGGAGTGATGACAATTTTTTGATCCCCTACTGCAATTTTGTTGTTGTGGTGAGTAATATTAGGGATCAAGTACATGCCATAAAATGCTCTGAGAGCTATTGTTTTGGGATACACTATGTCATCATGTAATTTGAGTTTCAATATTGAATTTTGGCTAGTGAGATGGAATACCCCCATGATGTTTTAAATACCACTAGGCTTTTTGAAAATTTTCAATTGATGGTTTATTTAGTTGAGACATATATCTAAGAACAGATAAACACAAATGTCCGCAATTAACATCTTTGAAGTTTTGAACACGGGCATTATTGTAATAAAGATTAGGTGATTTTAAATATTTTATTAAATTTTCAGGTGGAACACCTCCAAATGAATCAAACACAAATGCCTCATTGTTTACATATTTAAGATAACAAATCCAGTGAGTTCCCTGATTTTTGTACTTATCCAAATTAACAATACCATACTCTTTGTTGAGTGGTTGCTCTGGCAAAGAATCAGACATGTACACACCTCTAAAATTTTTGATGCCCCGTGGCTTGATTAAAGCTTCAATATCTTGGTTTGTAAGCGGCTCTTGTTTTTTTTTAAACTTATTCATGGCTCTCTTAACACCTTTGCCTTGTTTCTCCATGGCCAGGTTATGGCGCTTCAATTCATCTAATTCTGCCCTATTCTTCTTGGCATCTATTACTGTTTTTGCTATGGCAGCTGATCCCCCAGCCAAGCTCCCAACAGCCCCGAGAGGAGCTAAGATGGCCGGGATAGTAAATATGAAACCCCCCACATGTGATTTTTTTCTAGATTGTTGTAATGTTTTAAATTGGGGGGTACTAAGCAACAATTTCATACCATGACCCTTTGCAAGACAAGAATTTTTTTTCTTGCGCTGCTTTTTGGTTAAAAGACTGTCAATAGGCCCAAGAGATTTAAGACCTGCATAAGATATTTGATACATAACACCCTTGGCCTTCATTCTAGGTTTATTATATATATATATATATTCACAGCCCCCAACCCAGTTTTTGTTTGGTGTTCATAGCTATGGTGGTTCCCAATGCTGCTATTTTTTCACTTAAAGAAGCATCTTTGCTTACAAATCTACCAAATGCAGCCTCTTCTAATTTCTTATCTGCAACATGTCTCTTGTCAAGATCAGAATGTGTGTTGTATGCTATGTCATGGTCTCTACAAGCAGCATCTAGGGGATTAACACCAGGATCTCCTTTGTTTAATCTATGGTCCAATTTTGTGCCTGGACCACAATACTGATAGCCTGGAATGTGTAGTTCAAATGGCAGCTTGTTTATAATGTCATTAACAAGCCCCCGGCCCTCAGAAATATTCCAAAATTTAGGTGGTAGAGTATTAATAATTTTTATAAGATATCCAATCCCCTTAGTGTCATTAACTATAAAATTAGACAATTTTGTGCTTATCATGTCCATAATTCCAACCTTTTCATTGTAAAAATTGTGGTTGCCAGCATTTTCCTCCCCAGCTATCACCAATAACCTATCTACAAGTTTCCTGACATCATCAACCCACACAAATTCTTTGGGCAGGGTGTTGTATTGTTTGATTCCACTGCCTGTCTTAATTTGTGACCATATGGGCTTGATTAAATTGTTGTATTTTGCTCCACTGCTAGACTTGATTCTTTTTTGTGTGGAATCATTGTTCTGGTATAGAGCATCTGATTTTATTAATATTTCTTTGTAATGTTCATAGTCTTGATCTGTATAGCTGCCAGGCCTTTTCCGAGTCATCAGTTCCCACAATCCAGGTGTGCCGGGATATTTAACAAAACCACCTCTTTGTCCAAGATGAGATTCTGAGTATACAATTATATCATCTCCCATAAATGTTACTCTGAAATTGCCAATTCTATGTATGATGCTACCATCACGCTCTGTGTCAGCATATAAGCCAAAAACCTCATCTTTATTGTCTTTAGGTGTAGTTAAATATTTTTGAGCAAGAAGACCCAATTCAATAGGATCCTGAGTAGCTTCAATTCTTCTAGGAGCAACAGGACTAGGTGTATGAATGCTGGAAAGTGGGGTGAATGGATAATCTAATATGTTCCTGGCAGCTACAGGTACAAGCTCTGTGATCAAATTTTGATTTTGCTCTGTAACAGTTTTGATATTTTTACCTAATTCACTAATAGCATCAATTACAGGCTGTTCTGTTTGTTTGTTTTTTCATAAATTCCTCGGTTCTCTGATTTCCATCCCTTAAATCTTTTTACAAGATAATCTCTTAATTTAAGATCATCAATGATTGGCCTTTTCATAGTTATTTATATATGTTTCAATGTTTAGAAATTTTTTTTTCTGTATTTGCCACTATTGGGTTTTCTTGTCATATCAATTGTGACAAACCCATAACTGTCCTGGTTCCAGCACCTACTGCAAAATTTTAGAAAAATCATTGTAGCTCAAGTCCCCACCTACATATTCATCATGTATGTGTTTGAGGTTGGTATGGTCTTGATGAAACACACATATAAAATTGCTGTTGTCTCGGATCAGCTGGTTCGGTATTTTTGAAAAAGTCTGTGCCAGGTAGAAGCAATCAATGTTTTTGTGTCGGCCCTGTGTAAAGAAATTTCTAACCTTGTTTTGATTATCCAGTATAATGTCATCAAACACAACAACAGAATTATCGAGACTTTCATGAAGTGGCTTAACATCTGATTCAAAAGTGGCAATATCCAATCCATCATATAGCTTCATCAGCTGCTGATATTTTAATTGTTCCAAGCTCTTAGGAAAGACATACAAGTGCCTGTTTTTCCAATCTAACCAGTTGGGTGCCAATAAAAAATTATCAACTATTAGTGTAGTTTCACCACAAGCTGATGGCCCAACAATAAGACACCTAATATTTTCAGGCCGCAACTTGCCATTTCTCTTAATCTGCTGTTCAGGTTCTGGCAGCCTTTTTATAACATCCCAGGTGCTCATATTATTATTTTGTTTGCATCGATCCAGCTGTTTTCCGGATGACCTAGCCATTTGACAATAACTTGTTGCCTTTTCTGCGGATGATTTTTTCTATGAGATATGTGTCAGGCTGTTTAGTTTTGCTTAGTTCTTCTTCATAGAATCTGCCTCTGAGAATTTCTCCTCGGTGATCTTTTATTATATATGTGTTAAGGGTCCCAGGTTTAATTTGAACCACTGTAAATAATTCAGTGCTCCAGTTTCTTGTAAAGCCTCTTTTGAATAAGTGCTTATATTTGCTGATTCTTACTTGATCACCCACCCTGTATTTGGCCTTTCTTGTTGTTGGCTGGTATCTAGGATAATATACAGTCCTGATCAATTTTTGCTCATCACATGAAGTTACTTCAGAGGGTTTCATGTTGATTGTGGAATGGACCGAGTTGTTATATTTTTGTAGAAGTTCTGGAAGAATATTAATCCATTTATAATTACCTTGAAGTGTAAATTGTTTATACATAAGATTTTTTAGAGTTTTGTTGAATCTCTCTACAATTGAGGCCTTGAGATCACTGTAACTCGAATAATGTTTTATTGACTGGTTTTTAATAAATTGTTGGAACACAGAATTATAAAATTCTTTGCCATTATCTGTTTGCAAATAGCGCGGTGATCTTCCACTCTGATTGATGATTGTTCTGAAGGCTTCTGTAACACATTCTCCAGTCTTGGATTTGAGTGGCACAGCCCAGGCAAATTTTGAAAATGTATCTATTACAGTGAGTAGATACTTGTAGCCCTTGTTGATTTTGTCTAAGTTTTTCAACTGTCCACTTGACATTTCAATGAAGTCGCTCTGTCATAAATCATCTATGCCCTTTGTGACTACTGGCAGTCTCTTATAATTATGTCTGGCTTGTCTGTGTAATTCATCAACAATAATTTGTCTAGACATAATATGTAAACAAGAATATTGCAACTATAAGGTGTTCAGCAGCTGATACTACAGGATTTTCTAAATATAATTTGTCCCCTATTTGTATTTTAAATTCCAGAGGGCCATCATCTTCAGCATAGGCTGTTTCTAATGTATTGGGGTCTGTAAAATCCTCTAACTCTACACTGGTGATTTTTACTTTGTTGTCAGCATTTGTTATTGATAAGGTGGGGTAGTGGTGTGCCTGTGGTTGAAGCCAATATTTGATCTTGATTGGTCTCAGTGTGCCCCCAACAAAAAACTGGTAATAAATATGTGCAGGGGACAGCATATATATTTTGCCACCTGGTGTAAATGGTGAATCATATTCTTTGTTGGGGATGCTGTACAATTCAAGAATTACTGTATGTTTTGGATTCTCAATTATGCCTGTTATTTCTTTTTCAGCTGTAAGCAATCTGCTTGTTACAGATTCAAGATGCTCATTGATGGTCCTAACAACATCATCATGGCCTGGCTTGATTTTTATGTCCTCAACAAGTTTCTTGTATTGTTGCACAATTTCTGGTAGCTGGGTGGCTAAAAAACAGACAGAGCATTTGCTTGATTGGATTCCATGGTCCCTACCTGTTGCTTGATATTAGCTACAATTTGTTGCAAATTTTCAATAACTGCCAATTTTGAATTTTGAGCAGTAAGATCATGGACCTGTCTTCTGATATCCTCAAACAGGGCATGCAGTTCATTAATATGTTGATTGGTTGGTAGAGTGGCCACTGTCTGAGTGAGTTGTATGATCTCTGTCTGGATATTCTTGATATCTTCTGATTTCAATATCCTATTCACTGCCCTCTTAATATTTTTAAGTTCCTGTGATGTAGGCAGATTTGTTACAGTATTTTGCAGAGATTCAAGTCCCAATTTTAGATTGTTTAATTCAGAAGCATCAGCCACATTTTGCATAGCATTTTGGAGCAGGGCTATATCAGCCTGAGAGGGTGTTGATTGTTGTAAAATTTCAAGTTTTGTTTGGATATCATCGATCAAGTGATGAAAATGAGATAGCTCAGATTCAGTGTTGAGGTTTTCAAGCTTTGTGATCTGTTCCTGGACACTGCCAAGTGTGTCTACAATACCGAGCAGGCGAGATTCTAGAGATTCTTGTATATTTGTCAAATCACTTTGCACTGCTGCTATTGTACTCTCAAGATGGGTTATGGTACTTTGAATTTTTCCAAAATCTTCATATGTTTCAAGTTGCAGCTTGATGTTTGCAACACTCCGAGTTATTGCATTCAAAGCATCAGAAGATGGCAAGTTGTTCATAAAATTTTCAAGTGTCTCAATGTTTTCTTTAACCTCGGCTATGGCATTGTTCAGAGGGTCCAGATTAGGTATTTGGAGTGATTGAATCTGTTCTTTTAGAGTGGAAATCACTAGATCTTCTTGTGATTTTATGCTTTTGACAATTGTTTGGAGCTGTGTCTGGACATTATTAATCTGTTCTTCTAATTGTTGTTTCAATTGCTCAGAGTTGTTAGCCTGGCTCTTAAATTTGGTTTGAAGAGCTGCTACAGCTTCTTCTAAACTTTGAAAATTATCCAATGTGGCCAGATCAGTATATTTCTGAAGCAGCAATTTGAGTTCTGAGTCAATTTTAAGAAGAGGGTCCATGCATTGTGATTGTAAATTTGTAATTTCTAATTGAAGACTGGCATTGAGTGTGGTTTGTAAAGCTTGTAAATCACTTCTTAATTTCTTGACTCTGACATCAAGCATCAGAATCTCATCACTGTGATCTTCATGCCTTGTATGGCCAAATATATCATTAGGCATTTTTGTTTTAATGGTTATTTATTATTGAATATCTGATTCTTAATTCTATAAAAAAGGGTATAAGCTTGTCATAGGATCTAGGGACCTCAATATATAAGCAGTCACCAGCAGAAACAGTATAAACAGTGCCAGAAATCATGTTTGAGTGCTTAATTCTATAAATATTTCTCCCTACTGAAATTTTGACATCACCCTCAGGGGTTGTAATAAATTGCAATTGACCACCTACAGGTAATTGGTAATGATTTAAATTATTGTTAAATATGTACAATATTTTACCTGTTTCATCATCAACATCTGTAAGTATGCTGTTCAGATGAATAATTAACAAAGCACTCAGTTTAGATATCATATCAGAAGAGGGTTGTGGTGTTGGCAGGTCCATAATAGCCTGTTTTTTGAACCCAAATAAGTTCATAGGCATGTTCATTTATTTCAAATCATGCTCTGTAATTGGGCATTGATTGCCATTTTTCAAATCATAATGCCCCCAAGGTAGGGTATGTATGCCACATGAAAAAATGCATCTCTTATCATCATGTTGGTCCAGAGCCACTTTTCTTACAATATTGCTAGTCAATAAGTGATCCACACTCTGAATTCTATTTTCTGATGTTCTGATTGCGCTACATGATTTGAGGCAATTTTTGTAATCCTCAAATTCAAGCTCTTTGTCAACAATCACTCTGCCAATGCCCTTGGCCTTTTTGGCAACAACACCACTACATGTTTCAAAACTGTACATCTTGTCCCTTAACCCAGCAAATGCCACAATAACATCACCAATTGTCTCATCTTTTAACTTGCCAGGCACCTTTTTGTTGTGGGGTTGAATTCTTGTATGTTCACTGGTATCAAAATATTCAAGCAATTCAGGCTGGGACATATCTTTATAAACATCTTCTGTTTTAATATCAAGAACAAAACTATCAGTGTCCATGTACATCAATTTTACACAATCACCATAAAAAAGTTTCAACACATCATAATACAATTTTAACATGTGTAATTTGGCCAATTCCAATATCACAGCCCCTACATAAATAGGTTTATCAAACTTAATTTTTGTTCTTTTCATGTTGAAAAGTGCCATATTTTCATCATAAATTCTTCTGTAATTGAAGTTGGGCTTTGCAACCAATTTTTTGCTCAGGCTGGGGTCAGTAATTATTTTAACATCGGTATGTTTTCTGAAATTTTCAATAGTTTTGCCATACACAGAATTGACCATCAATTTAAACAAAGCTTTATCAAATTGGCTTATTGCTGATGTTCGAAGCTCTGTGTTTGTATCAATATATGGCTTCAACCATGTTGAGTGCCTGAAGCTCAAAACTTGGCCAACTTTGCTCACTTGGACACCATGATGCATCAGGAACTGGAGGTTCTTGTAATATATGACATAATCCTGTTTCGGCTCTAGAGTCATCATCAATTTCTTCTGTTTAGAGCCAGGTGAACACTTAACCTCGGGAATTGGGGGCAGTTCAGAAAATTTGTTGTGTAAATCATCAGGAATTGCCAGATCAACCTCTAAGAACAGGCCATAGTGACTGTCATCAAAATCCTTAAGATCTTCAATATTAAAATTTTCAACCCATTCAAGCCCTGAATGTGGCAATTTATCCATCATAGCATAACCATAGAGGCTGTTTGCATCCACATACAGTATATAATTTGATGGCAGTGTTGGATTATAATCAGGAATATATTTGTTATTTGCTCTGGCATATCTCTAAGAGCATTGCACCATCCCCCCTCTTATACATTGTTCCATAAACAAGTACATATCTTGATCCTGGATCAGATCCAATTGCATTTTAGTGTTTAAAAACATTGCAAACCATGCTAAGCCCGGAGCACTATAAAAATACATTGGATCCAACTTATAATTTTGCATGGAAGATTTCTGAATGCCTGCAATATATCAACTAAGAGGGTCACATCAAGTTTTAAATATGCCTTGTGATAATCACCAAATGTCTTGCATTTTAAATTGTTCCACATCAATTGGGCATGGTGATAATCTTCATCAGTGATTCCAGATGCTCTGATTTTGCTGTAAAATGCTTGTTGTGGTGGCAGAGCACACTCATCAAATTTAGAAAAATCTGTAACATAATCATATGGATATATACCCTTCCGCCTAATTAATTTCAGGTCCTGATTTGGAAACAAAGCACATGTAATTTTGATTTGATCATCAGATAATTGAGTGGCCAGTGTAGCCAGGCTAGCCGATAAAATTCTGTAAGAATCAAGAAATCTTATGTGAATAGAAACACCATTAACTTTAATTATTTTGCTAATAGCAATATATTTCTCATCATTTTCAGCTAAAATAATTAAATTCTGCTTGTTAAACCCCTCATATCTGATCAAATGATGAAAATCATAATTGGATGCTCTATGGCAAAATATGGGGACAAATTTTGGTATCTGGATCTGAAAATTGCAGCTATTACACAGGGCCATTAAGAATTTACCATCTGTATGAGAATGGTGATGAATCTTGATATTTGCATCTGAAAATTCAGAATCACATACCGGGCATTTTTCTGCATTGTTGAAATCTTCAATCTGTTTCTCTGTTAAAGGCAACATGGGTTTTGATTTTAATAAAATATTAGATGCTATGTCATGGCACTCATTTTCTATTCTATGTGCAAATTCTTTGATGCATCTGCTCCCATGTATAAATATTCTTTACTAACAACCCCATCCTGTACAACCACATAATAAAAGCTGGAAGGTTCATGTAGCTGGTATGGTGAAATTGAAGATTCTTCAGGATCTGGGCTACAAAATGCAAGATGTTTGAGGTTTGATTCAAAATCACAGACTATATATGCTGGGTGTTCCAACAAGGCTTCAAACTTTTTGAATCCTGCATTTTCACTTGGCATTGGCATCACCATATGAACAGGTTTATAGTTGCCACAGTATTTCAGATGTTCAATTAATTTTGTTTTTAGCAATTTCTGCATTCTCTTCCCGAACCCTATTTACCATTTTCCTGCCATCAAATACACTTAAACATCTTCTGCACAACTTGAATATTGTATTGGATTTGTCTATTTGCTTTCTTACTAAAGCTTCAAGATTATGTATCAGAGTGTAATGATATGTGCCATCTCCTTTAATTAAGAGCAGATCAATCGGAATAGCAGATTCATCATCAAGTGTACTGATTCTGAGAGGATCTATCAAGCAATTGTCACGGCCAGTGGAACAAGTAAATACATTAATAGATAATTGTTTGCCATTGCTGTGCCTGGCCCTTTTTTCAAATTTATCAATATTCCGAACAGACATTGGATATTCTAAACCCTCCATTGCATCGTCAAAAATGTGTTCATGTTGTTTGTAATAATTTATTCTCTGAGGATTCCTTAAAACTGGAAACAAAGCAGCTAAAATACACCACAAAAAGCATTTCTCATCATTATTTTCTATATTAACCACGGCTGTTTTGTTTTTAATATTGGCAGGTAATGGCAAATATGTAGAACCTTGTAATGGGCTGAATTCAGAAATATTAACATATAACTTGTGTGGAGATCCGCATAGGCTCCATCCAGACTCTTTTGCTGCAAATTCAGAGTGTTTAATATTCAATTGATCTATCAAACTGCTTATTATTTTGTCTGAATTTGCATTTGAATATACCGGTACAGTTTGTGTTATGTGGGGCTGTGTAAATTTTGTGCCATTTGGCTTCTTATATTGTGTAAACAATTTGAGGGACAGCTTATAAGAGCCATTTTGTGCATTTAGAATTGCCTGCACATCAGGATTTACACTGTTCAAAAAAGTCTTAATACCACATCTTGGCTGTAATACAAAACGGTGATCCCTTAATTGGCCGTTAAAACTGCTATGGATGGGTTCATAGCGTGGCTGCTTTGCTGGTCCAGCATTAAGAGGTGTTTCATGCTTCCTTTTCAGAGCAGATGTAGAAGGTTGTGGGGGCAATATTGATGACTGTGCAGAGCAAGTACCTTTATGTTTATATGTAAAATATTCCATGCTATATTTTCTATTGCATTTGGGGCATATTTTTGTCGGAGTTCTGTATTTGTCTGGGTTACAATTCCTTTGGTGTCTGGCCCAATTGGGGCTGGATATATTTTTATTACACTGATTGCAATATTTTTGATTTGGCATTTTTGTTGTTGGTTTATTATATAAGATTTCCTGGGGTTCAATTCAAAATTTTGTACCTAATATATTTATATATATATTGTTCAGCTGTGTGCTTTGTTTATTTCTTGTGTATATTTAATATGTTAATATTATTAATTTTTATCCTCGGTTTATTATATAAATTTTTTTGGGTTTTAAACCAAAACTCTATGCTTATTATGACAGGTTGTAAAGACAATAGCCTGCAAGTGGAAAAAGAGAATAAATATTGATCTAAACTGACCTTCCACAAATACCTGCACGGACATGCATGTCTAGAATGGCAATGACCTAGCGCTGAGTGTTATGTATTGATTTTTGTACAACAGGCTGGGACAGATATAAGCCTGACTCTAAATATGATTGGATTGCAACAAACAAGCTGGATGCAACAAATATCAGATTTTTTATACAAAATATAAGCCCTTTTGTTCAATATACCAGAAATATATTTAATATGAATAATAAGAATTAAACCAAACAGGCCTGTAAGTATGAGAAGCACTGTAACAACACATCTGTTCTCCTCAGCCACTCTCACAATACTGGCTGATATGCAATGCAAAATCTCTTTATATACCCTAAGTACGGACCGCATTGAAAACATCTGAAACAATAAGCCAATCAGAATATAACACATCAACACATTATGTCATAACCAACCAATCAGAAAACAACACATGTCTAATAATTTGTTGCTTAATATTGGGTAATAATTTGTTGCAAAACATGATGCAATATAAATTAACCAGAAATAGGCCACAAGTGGACCGGAAGTAGGCAAACCGGAAGTGAACCGGAAGTGGACAGGAAGTGAACCGGAAGTGGACCGGAAGTGGACCGGAAGTGGACCGGAAGTAAATGTGTGTGTGTGGGTGGGTGGGTGTGGGTGTGGGTGGGTGTGGGTGTGTTAAGACGTTTGGCGTAGTTTTAGGTGTGGGCAAAAAAAAATATCAAGAGGGGCATATTTTTAACAAATTTATGGACAACAATCTCACAGAAGTGCCTTTTATAAGTGTAAGCAAATCAATCTGAGGGGGCTCATACTTTCTCAGGAAATTCCCGAGGGCATTTTTAAAAAAATCTTGGATTAGACGGGGTTCCACACTTGAGCAAAAAGCTCATATGGGCATGTTGAGCAAGTTTTAAGTGTAGACAAATCTGCCAGAGGGGGGTTCATACTTTCCGGTCCTGGTTCTATCACTAATTACACTACTGTATGGGCTGACGGTTGCCAACACACAAGATCTATTGCAAACTAAATTAACCTACGACATAAGCCACGTAGAGACACGCCAAGCCTTCATTATAGGCTATAAGCAACTCAACTCTTGCAATTGTTTTTATATTTTATGACGGTCAAAATTAACCTACAGCTAGCAACACTGTTTGAGCTGCTCTCGACGAGCAGTGTTACCAAACTTACCTTTATGCAAATAGGCTAAAGCTAATGCTCTACAGCTAGAAGCTTGAAACACATACAAGCAAAACACCCTAGCAGAGTATGCTAACTTTCACCATGTAAAAAGATTACCTAGTACGGTTTTTCACGGGTTAAGCTGTGACATACAATTAGCGATTGACACGACCACCTGACGAAAATAAGACACGCAGACAGAGAGAGTGAGACAGCATATTCGCAGTTTTTCCTACACATGTACTGGATTTAAAAGGTGACTTGCAACAAGTATTTCACTCACCTCATATCAATATCGCCTAACATATAATAAAATAAGCACAGGATTTTGCTCCTTGGTGACAAAACATATTGGTTTTAGACTGTAAATTCAGCCCGATTATTCTATTTGTGCATAAAGTGAACTTAAAAAAGAAAAAATAATACCTGCATTTGGAGTATTAAATTCTTATTTCTTCCCTTACGGTATTTTGCGTGCCCCAGTGACCTTGCGTTCAATTCACGGAAGCTATGACGCGTATTTCCTGTTTCGCGAACATACGCGAACTTTTCACAACTGTTTTTTTTTTTAATGTTGCATCAGATAATATATTGCAAGTCAGTTGGTTGTGTACATAAATCTAGTCTTGGAAATGGACATGAATATAATGTCAAAATTATTGCATAACTTAAAACATTGATAAAAAGGACATTTATTGCACTGCGCTAGCGAAGGTATTAGGTATTATTGTTTGTGAATGTGGAATGCAAAAAGCTCAGTCCCCGGCCCCTCAGAGATTGGAATACTGTTAGGTTAAACAGCATAAATATTTCATCACTGACAGCAAGCATTGTCATATGGACTGACGATTATTATTATTATTTTTAAAACAGACCTAGTAATTTGTTATAACCTGACCTGTCTTGCAAGTCTCTCGAGTTTGATATCTGGTGAAGGAATATGATGCCACTATAAACTGAAAACAAAAATATGCAGTCCCTGGCATGAGATGGACGAGGCTTATGAACCTCGACCTATACAGTTGTACAATGGATGTTTTTTTTATTAAAGCATAGCGGCGTGTTTCCGCTTATTTCCATGTCAGCGAGCTTAATATGCAACATGCAATGTGACAAGAAACATATTGTTTCTTGTCACATTGCTACGAAGCTTTAAACACACGTACGTACATGAATTTTATTTATTTATTATTTATGTATTTCTTCTTTCTGAAGGCATATGCACTTCTTATTCAAGAACCGAAATATTTGTGCCTTTCCTATCGAATTTAAGGAGGGGTAGAGAGAGAGAGTACCATAACAAATATCTATTGAAGTTTTAAGATGAGCCTCGCCATATTCCTGCAGAGTTAGTTTTGTAGGTCTTCTCCTAAGTTAGTGTCTCGTACTTGTGTTTTCGGTTTCCAATGTGGACAGGTTAGAAACGAGTGTAGAAAATAAAATAGTAAAATAAGAATCCCTTGGCCCTAATCCTTAATATATACCTTCATAAGCATATTGTTATTATTATCCTGCTGAAAATAATGTTATGATAGCCTAGGTGTTCTACGTTGCCATTTCAGAGTGGCAAATGTTTAACTCTATTAATAACATTAATTGTTCAATTTTATCTTAGGTTAGAGAGAACTGTTCTGTATATTCAACGAACTCATTTGGTTACAATGCAACAATGTTTCATCAGTACTTCATACATTTCAACGTTTTCGCAATCGTCTAAACGTTTCGCAAAACCTTTTTTTGGTTACCAAGATATGAGGAGAAGAGAGAGAGTGGTTGAATAATTTCCAGAAGAACTTCTTAATAGGGAGACAGTGTTCTTTTTTTGTTGGTGTAACCACTATGTTATCGATGGAAACAATGCAAGAACAACATTACCACTATGCTATCAGGGTGAACGGCATTTTTCCAATATCATTCGCGTCCACACACATAACTTCGTACCTGTCTGCATCCATAACTAGATCGAGAGATTCTAACCATGCCTCAGTCCCTTGTGACTTATTTAATTCTTTACACTCATCAAAATATGTGCTTAAGAAAATGTCTCAATCGCACAAGCTAAGCATCCTCTGTAAGCATCATGAAAGTGAGCCAAGCAACCACTGTAAACTTCTGTAAACTTGAATTTGGGTGAGGTTTTCAACAGGAAGCACTCAACGTGCTGTGGATAGATCTTATCTCGCCTGTCTTCAATCCACATGCACTTGCTACCCTTTGGTGAAGTAAGGTCAGCAACAACAGGAAAGCTGCGGTTACTGAGAAGGTTTCTAGGAACCAGATACGATCAGCTACTCCACGTGCAGAGAGCCCCACATGTGAGGGCACCACATGCGAAAGGCCGATAACACGATGCAAGGACAGTCAGACCTCTGTCCATGTTTCCCTGACCATCTGCACTTCCTGACAACGACACGAGGCAACAGAAATAACACTGCCTAAGGTTGTTTCGGCCACACCCGAAGTACATAAGCTCTAGTCAGAAGACTAGAGGCGTGGTAGTCGACCAGCTGATCTGAATTAGGGTCGGAGGGGCTGTAAAGTCTCCGACCCAAGATGGCTATCCACCCAGCCAAGTCCAGGCTGTCTTCAGGCACATAGAAGATGGACAAGGATCTTCACTTCAAGTTTACTAAGTATCGCTAATCTACACTTCTTTCATTTCAGCTCCCTTCCCCTAACACATAGGTTGGGATATTCTTCATATATCAGCCACATCTCTTTTCTATAAGAAACCTTGTTATTGTTAATCATTACTCATGGGCCTAATTGTGTCTACACCTTACAGGTTATCCTACTTAGTATTAAGACTCTACCTAGATAATAATGCATTCTCTTTCAGCTCTACGCCCAGACGCCTGAGTTACATAACCCCTTAACGGTGGTGCTGGGGCACAGGCCCCGATACCGTTACAGTTGGTGGAGGTGCGTTTCTCTCTGTTTTCTAACGGAGGACCGATCTCGGTACCCTGGGCTAGTTCACACATCGAACTCAGTCCCTTACTAATCTTTTTTTTCTACCCTATATGTGTTGAATATATGAAATCCCCTTTATTTCCCTGTTATGTCTTGTTTTCCCCTTGGATATTGTTTTATTTTATGCAAAGTTTTATATTGTATGTTGTCTGAATTTACGAAGGCAAAACATTTCTTGGTTCTTGAAGCTGAAAAGCTGCTTGCTTGCTTGCTAATGCTTTTATTGCGGTAGGAAATGCTTATATCCTTCCTCACCACTCGCTCTTGGTATACAAGAAGTGCCCGCTAATAGCGCCACTTCGAGAGCATCGCGTAGCTCGTTATTTTTCTCTAATTGGTTACCTCCCATTTCCTTGGCTCGAATGTTCCGCGTGATATCCCTCCCATTCTAAGAGCGATATCCCACCCCCTGCCAACACCCTTCCGGTCGAGTGGCTACGACTGCCAACTCCTTTGAGAACTCCGGGCAGTTCGACTTTGATTGTGTTCCTCTTCGGAAGCATCATGTGAGGCTGAGTATCCTCCAGCCCCAACCTTCTAGGATGGTGTTTTTTCTTGGTTTCATACCTTTTCTTTTATTTTCATGTAAAGTGTTTCTTTAAGGTTCTTTCTATTTCCCGAGCTGCCGAGGGAAATGTCTTACACCAGCTTTCTTTTATTTTAAGGATCCTTATTTAACGTATATTATTGTACTGAGTTATTTACATACTTATGTTAATCAATCCATATACTTACTTACAATCATTGTACTTACTTACTCACATAATTGTGTCTTGACTTACTTAAATGGTATACTAAACGTACACTTCGTTTCGTGACGCCTGGCGAAGTTGGCCATTTTGTTTTGGGCGTTGCCATCAATTATCCTCTCCTTTAAGGTGTTTCATCCCGACTCCTCATACTTGGACGTTGTTTTTTGCGCCCCTTTTAGGATTGAGATGTACTTTTCCTTCTTTCCAGTCTTGTGTTGTTTTCTTTTGAGACTACTTTACGGTTATAAAATTTCCAGTGTTGTTTGGGTTTTGCCTTTTGTCTGGCCGCTGTGCCAGTGGTGTGGTTTAAAAAATGTCAGATCTTTAGCATTTAGAATGAATGGACCACGATGGGCTCTCCATTTTGGAAACAGTATTGTCTTGATCCTTTTGGATACGACTATGAGAGCCATTTTCTTGTGCCCCACCCGGTTAGGGCCCGTGGTGGGCGCAGATAGTTGGTGTCTACTTTTTCTTCTTGTCGTTGGCAGAGTCTATGGAACAGTGATAAAAGAGTCCCTTTGACGCAACTCATATGTTTATACAAGCTCCTACATTGCTGGAGTAAAATTGTGTCAGAAGTTGTATCACTTCTTCCTCGTAGGGATTTGGCTTGGAATTTTCTTCTTATCCTTGCCTTGCTCCATATTCCCTTTTTGAGTATAGTTCGATTACTTGTTACGTTTCCTGGTTATTTCTCGGTTACTCCGTGCTTCAGTAGGCCCTGGAGGTGGAATTTGAACGAGTTTGTTGAGCGTACGTTTTTCTTTATTGTAAAACGGTTCTGGTTGGAACAGCCCACGCCGGTTGAGGCCCGGTGGTGTGCCGTCCATTCCTGGTTCTGCTGCAACGTCAGTTATTTGAAGATGTGCAATTCCTTGCGCTCGTTAGCTTGCTCTTTTACGGGATTTGTCCTTTCCGGATTGAGTTTCCTCTCACACTTTCGTTTCCCCTAATGCTTGTGTTAAGGGTATTATTCAGGGAAGCTAAGCTTCTCAATGATGTTTACTGGTTACGGTTCTACCTCTTGGTCGTTGGTACTGACGCATCCGTATAACTAGTTATATCTAGATTTCAGGGCTGTGTAGTATTTTTGGTCCGCCCCGTTTAAGGCCCAGTGAGCGCACCTTGATTTCCCCTTTGGCTAGCCGTCGGCAATTTTTTTTTTGTGACAATTGCGTAATTTTTGCATCGTCATTTTGCAACGAACGCGCCAGTTAGGGACCGGTGGCGCATCGTCGTCGCTAATTGGTTGTACTTACTCGATACTGGTTGGAAAGGTCTTATTCTGCCTATTTATGGCTGTCTTCTTCACTTTACATGCCTTGGCTAGGAAACATGCTATTTTTCTTCTTGATTCTACGTCGTTACTTAATACGTCGGTGTTTCCGAATGTAGGAACTTACGTACCCATAAAATGCTCACTTAATTAATTACATGTTTTACTTACACTTTATTTACACATTAACGTTATTGTAACATTTAAAGCATTTAATACATAACAAACGTCGTTTATGTTGTAATTGAACGTACCCAATGTTGCTGGTACCTTGTACGGACGATTTCATTGCCCACGAGTTGGCATCAGGTCATTTTGCTATTTTTGCAATTTTCTCTTCTAAGCTGGTGAAAGACAAATCTCTCCCTTCTTCCTTCTAATGTGCCTGTATGGTTAAATATTGCCCGATTTTTTTTTATTTTAAACACTAATTGATTGACGCGTTACTTGTAATTGTTATTTACACATACTCTGTCGATTAGATGACCCAATTTTCTATGTTCACTGACAGAAGTGCAAAAACTATGAAACACACTAGGGCAATATTTATGGAATAATTTTAAGTTCCTTATATAATTAATTATATGTGTAATTTTTAGCATTTGACCCAGTTAAAATGTACTATTTTATTTTCTTGTTAAATTCTGTGTATTTACTCGCGGCCAGCATTTAATATTTTACACTGCGAGGTATGAATATTTGGTCACCCTGTGTATGGTCAGTGTGTGTTATTATTCTTAAAAGTTTATGTCTTCTTTCACTTCGGTTTTGTAGTAACACATCCTAATGTTACTTCGGCAGTTATTAACTGCAGTGATTTTTAAACCGTAGGTGTGTTTAAAAAGCGATTACAGTGCTTTTTCTAGGGATTATTGTGCACGTAGTGCCGTAGGTCAAGTAAGGTCAGCAACAACAGGAAATCTGCGGTTACTGAGATGGTTTCTAGGAACCAGATACGATCAGCTACTCCACGTGCGGAGAGCCCCACATGTGAGGACACCACATGCGAACGACCGATGACACGATGCAAGGACAGTCAGACCTCTGTCCATGTTTCTCTGACCTTCTTCACTTCCTGACAACGACACGAGGCAACAGAAATAACCCTGCCTAAGGTTGTTTCGGCCACACCCGAAGTATATAAGCTCTAGTCAGAATACTAGAGGCGTGGTAGTCGACCAGCTGATCTGAATTACGGTCGGAGGCGCTGTCCAGTCTCCGACCCAGGATGGCTATCCACCCAGCCAAGTCCAGGCTGTCTTCAGGCACATAGAAGATGGACAAGGATCTTCGTTTCAAGTTTACTAAGTATCGCTAATCTACACTTCTTTCATTTCAGCTCCCTTCCCCTAACACATAGGTTGGGATATTCTTCATATATCAGCCACATCTGTTTTCTATAAGAAACCTTGTTATTGTTAATCATTACTCATGCGCCTAATTGTGTCTACACCTTACAGGTTATCCTACTTAGTATTAAGACTCTACCTAGATAATAATGCATTCTCTTTCAGCTCTACGCCCAGACGCCTGAGTTACATAACCCCTAACGGTAGTGCTGGGGCACAGGCCCCGATACCGTTGCACCACATGTATAAATTAGTCTCCCACACATCATGCTCTTTCATGTCCAACTTGGCAAGGATAAATAGATTCGCTTCCTCCACCATCAGGAGGATGGGGAGTGGGAGCTCGTAAAAAAGTCAGTATACCATGAGGGGTTGAATAGACCTAAAAGAAAATCGGTTGGGATGGAAAAAAAGAGTGGATAGAGATCTTTCTCACATCAGGATAGGCTTGTATTTGCTCTCTTCGGGTTTAAAAAGCCTAAAGAGTTAGTTAGTTGGTTGTTTCCCACTGCACTATTTCAATTTTTGAATAATCACATGAACGCACAGTTGACATCTTGTCTGATCATTTATGTGTTTGGCTTGAGGCTCCGTATCTGCCCGAAACATTTCTTTTCTTCTTTATCTTGTTATATGATTTTTATATTGAACATTAGAAACGACACATTTCTATTTACAGTATTTCATGTTATGGAAATATTTAAGTCTATACGCCATCGGGGGTGGGATTGCAACAACGTTACCACTATGTCATCCGACAAAGGTCAGGGTCAGTATTGTTACATTTTATTGCTCAGGTCATTTTTTTTTATATAAAGCTATAGGTAAACATAGTAACTTAAGCCCGCAGTAGACCGTCAAAAGTATACCTCTGTTAACTGCTTCGTGTGGGGAGGGGGGGCAATTGTAGTTGTTGGGGTAATTCACTTCAAAGCAGACGTGTGTTTTTTTAAGTGCCCCCACTTCGTCAATTTCATCAAAATAACCATTATTCATCCTCATTTTTGCCATTAGCTAAAATAGCCTTGCTTCTTCTTTTCTTTACAATTTTCGTAGTGATTTCCGTTCGACCTTACCTTTTGTAGATTAACAAAAAAAGTCTAAAGTTTGAACTCATGACCCCTCTCTATACTGGTGCAAGCTGTTTTTTTTGTGATTGTTCGCCTCGATTATTCAAAGTGCCTCATGTTCGCATATTCAAATACACACAAATGAAGGGGATTCATGTCACATTAGTGATTTTAAATTGTATTCTTAGGGCCATGCACACACTTCCTAACATTGTTCATTTGTTGTCGATGAGTTGTGCGGTTACATGCGAAGTTGTTAATATGACCCAACTCAGACAAGTCCCCCCAATCATTGATTTTCGACATAGTTGGAGACTATCAGTATATCAGTATAGAATAACATATTGCCATTTTCTGTTTCTGTTTGCCAACAAAGCAAATCAACAGGCCACAGGTTCGAGAAACAAGACATTTTTTAAAATTCTCCTGCGCATAACATGGACTACCTATAGCGATGATATTATATAGATCGATTTAACAAATATAATTCAAAGTTATGTAATCAGATTTGGTTTAGTATTTAATCACAGCAGCAATTCAAACTCGCCATTCGCTTCAGAACTGAAGTTAATATATTTTGCATACATGCAGAAGCAGAAATTTACGCCCCGAGGTGTGTTGTTGCAAGACATACAATGAGACACATCGCCCCATTCTTTACAATAATAAAAATATTGAACAAGTAAGCAGTGGAGTAAAATCCTTTGTTTTATTTTGATGTGAAGGAAAGTTTCAGTCCATGCATTGATCAGAACCCCCTTGTCCAAAAGAAGAGTAAGCACCGGTTCTATCTGGAGACTGCAACACTGATATGTCCGTCTATTCAGAAAAAAACAAAAAGTTTATCATCGATGGACAATACCGTACTGCGGCTGTTGCGCCTCCCATGTGTAAAGTGTTTTTTTTTTCCTTCTTGTAGACTTAACGCGAAGATGCTCGAGACTGCTTTCGAAATTGCTTTCAGCTTCGCATGACGATACAGCCATATGCATAATAATCTATTTCATCACAGACAGGCAAAGAGGTAAAAGGTAACATTTCTCTCCTTCTCTCGCTTTTAGCCTTCGTCCAGTGTCCTTCTAGATAGAAGGTGAATCGTGACTAGCAAAAGTATTGAAATCGAAATATGAATTATCTGTTATGGTCTCCCTTCCTTTTTGCATGCATGTTGCATATTACGCTCGCTGACATGGAAATAAGCTGAAACACGCCGCTATGCTTTAATAAAAAAACATCCATTCATCGCCAGATTGTACAACTGCATAGGTCGAGGTTCATAATCCTCGTCCATCTCATGCCAAAACTTTATATTTTGTGTACAGTTTATAGTGGCATCATATTTCTTCACCAGATATCAAACTTGAGTGACTTGCAAGACAGCACAGGTTAAACTCATTACGAGGTCTATTTTTTTTTTTTAAAAAAAATATATTGTCAGTCTATCTCACAATGCTTGCCGTCAGTGATGAAATTTTTATGCTGTTTAACCTAACGGTATTCGAATCTCTGAGGGGCCGGGGACTGAGATTTTTGCATTCATCATTCACAAAGAATAATACCTTTGCTAGAAAGCGCAGTGCAATAAATGTCCTTTTTATCAATGTTTTAAGTTATGCAATAATTTTGACATTATATTCATGTCCATTTCCAAGACTAGATTTATATACACAACCAACTCACTCTGGCAATATATTATCTGATGCAACATTAAAAACAGTAAAAGGTTCTCGTATGTTCGCGAAACAGGAAATACACGTCATAGCTTCCACGAATTGAACGAAAGGTTACTGGGGCACGCAATATACCGTAAGACAAGAAAGAAGAATTCTATATTCCAAATGCAGGCATCATTTTTTCTTTTTTTTTAAGTTCACTTTATGCACAAATAGAATAATCGGGCTGAATTTACAGTCTAAAACCACTATGTTCTGGCACCAAGGAGCAAAAACCTGTGCTTATTTTATTATATGTTAGGCGATATTGATATGAGGTGAGTGAAATACTTGTTGCAAGTTACCTTTTAAACCCAGTACATGTGTAGGAAAAACTGCGTATAGGCTGTCTCACTCTTTCTGTCTGTGTGTCTTATTTTCGTCAGGTGGTCGTGTCAATCGCTATTTGTATGTCACAGCCTAACCCGTGAAAACCGTACTAGTTAATGTTTTTACATGGGATAAGTTACTATACTCTGCTAGGGTGTTTTGCGTGTATATGTCTTCAGGTTCTAGCTGTAGAGGATTAGTTTTAGCCTATTTGCATAAAGGTAAGTTTGGTAACACTGCTCGTCGAAAGCAGCTCAAACAGTGTTGCTAGCTGTAGGTTAATTTTCCCCGTCATAAAATATAAAAACAATTGCTTATAGCATATCTGGAAGGCTTGGTGTGTGTGTCCGTGGCTTATGTCGTAGGTAAATTTAGTTTGCAATAGATCTTGTGTGTTGGCAACCGTCAGCCCTTACAAGTGATATAGCAGCCTTACTTACTGTAAGACATAGTGTGTGTGTGTGTGCAGGTGAGCGGGTGAGGTTAGTTTAGTTCACGATAGACCACACTTTGAATTTGCTCACTTTTGGCCAGTAAAATTAATCAGAAATATTAACTGTACATCAAAAAGTAAAATTGTGTGTATCTCTTGTCGAACTAGAAATAAAGAAGTCAAACATTAAGCATGCATGCAGATTAATTGAGCTGTAAGGTTAAAATTGACCCCCCTTCCCGCAGATCGCATTACATACATACATACATGAGGAGGACAGAAATATGCATGTTTCCGTCCGTTGCGTTACAAGAGAGAAGAGCCTGCCTCCCAATATTGATTAAGAGGTTTGGTTAGCATGCAATCGATCAGTATACTAGAAAAGACAGAGGGGGGGGGGGTAACAAGAGCATCAACACTGCACCACCACTATTGCCAGTTATTTGTGCTAGATCGTAGTCATTTGTCACCAACTCTCCATCTTACTGCATACTTATCATCTTAGAAGGCTACAAAATATTACAGCATAGATTGTAGTCAGAGCTGTCAACTCCTATTTGTAGGATAGCTTCGCCTGTAAAATATCATATGGTGAAATTTTCTTGGGGTGTGTTGGCAACACTGCGAGCCCACTAAGCCCAAAAAGAGGTTTGTCAACCGGTCAATTACCTCTACTAGTACGAATAGTATTCTGGCGATTTTTTTTTTAAAAAATTAATTTCATTCTTCTTATTCTATGGCACTCCAGGCCGTATTCGATCCATGGTATTCTAAATCTTCCCTTCCATTCTTTCCTATACATTGCTGCTCTCTTCCAGTTCCTAGTTCTCAGCAATTGTACTGCGTCTGCTCCAACTGCTTCTTCGAATTTGTTTCTGGGCCTCCCAACTGGTCTTTCCCTCCAAAACTTCTTTGCATCACCTTCTTGTGGATTTGGCTTTCATCTATCCTGACTATCCTGATTACATGCCTTGCCCAATCTTTTAGCTATTATATAAGTTGAGATGGGGAAATCTTTGTGAAGTCCAATGATTTCCTGATTGGTTCTAATTCTTCAAATATCTTGCATTCTTATTCGTTCAAAAATTTTCCTCAATATTTTCCATTCAATCAAGTCCATCATTTCGGCTTGATTAAAGGTCATTGTTTCACTCCCGTAAATAATTATGCTGCGAATTACGGTTTTATACAAAGTAACTTTGGCTCTATTGTTTACCCAATGATTTTTAGTCAATGGTGGTAATGAGAAGTATATGTTTTATTGGCTCTTTGTGTTAGTGTCATTCTTCAGATCATCAACATCCAAGCTCTAGTGATGACTAAGCTATATTTCCTAACTGGTTTCTGCACCTGTCACGTGGTATCAGTCTGCTGCAATTGAGATAGCTGTCTTGCATTTAAGGCTTACAACTCTTGGAAGAAATCAACGTCATTTCCATGAATCTGAAGAAATAATTCGTGAAACGCTTCTATCCTTCTTAAATAATTCCTGCTGTAGTTGGGAATCGATCTTATGACCTGAGTCACATAAGTCTAGCACGTTACCATTACACAACAGACGCCAGTAGCAATTTACATTCAGTTTTAAGAATAACATTCCACTGCATTTGTATTTTTTTTTTCACAAAGTATCGTATTCGCATTCACCGACAGTTGTGTGAAACGTGTTGGGATACTCACGGATGTGCATGTAGTGCGTACGTTTTTTCAGAAGTTCGAAGTACTTGGAAATGTTTGAAAAATAAGAGCTGCCAAGCACAAGCTTTTCCGATCTCACAAGTGGGAAAAGTGAAATTATACTTGGATACTGATTGACAGAAAAGGACAGAGCTGGGTATTAAGAGTATCATTCTTGCGTCATTTGAGATTATACGGATACCAGAAGTTGTTAAATAAAAATACCTAAATATTGGAATATAATTCTTGACACTTTATATTAAGTGCTAGTGGTGTCTGGTGTAGTGGTAACGTGCCCGACTTGTTCGTCAAGGATCGTAACATCGATTCCCAATCACAGCAGAAACTTTTTCAGGAGGCGAAAAGCGTAAGGAAATATTTATTTCGATTCATGGTAATGACGTTGGTTTCTTCCAACAGTTGATACCATAAATTTCAGGCAGCTAACTCAATAGTAGCAGACCATCATTCACCACGTGACAGATATAGGTAAATTGCTTAGTCATCACTAGGGCTCGGAGGAAGTTGATGAACTGTAGAATGACAATAACTTTTTTTCTTAAAAATGGCTAAAATACTTTTCACGCTGAAAATGAAAGCATGATTTTTTTTAATAAAATAATATAGAGTCGTTGAATAATTCGATAAAACCTTATTTGTTGGTTTAAACGACTAAACTACTAAAGCAATTAGACAATTGAGCTTTCTCTATTTTATTTTTTAAGTTCCATAACATGCAATTTTATTTTCCTGTAAAAATCATTCACTTCCTTTGAGAATGGTTCTTCTTCAATACAGTAGACGAACAGAAACTGAAAATACAGTTGTGTTTGGCGTACATAAGTTTATATTTTTCTTAATATTGTGACAAATTTTACTTTAAATCTTCCTCCGTGGCCGTGTGATCCAAGGCGCTATATTTGGATTCCGAATGCGTCATGACATTTCCCAAAAACGAAAAAATACTGAAAATGACAAGAATACCAAAAAATGGCGTACAAATGCAAAAAAAAAAAAATGTTGTTGTATCTGAAGGAAAACGTACTAATATAGAGTTTATAATTATTTTGAAGACTCAGAAAAAATGATTCTTCATCAACTTTTACATTCACTGTAAGTACTTTTTGTTAGAATATAACATTTTAGGTATTTTACGATCCAAATTGATGAAAGATCATAATGCTTTTTAGAGAATAATAGAGATAATTACTTAGAGTGAATGGTAATAATAATCAAGGATAGGTTATTTAAATTAGTGTCAAAATAATTACAGACTTTTCACATGTAAAACTAATAAGAATATGCCGTGGCTCTACAGCCTTTGAAGGGTGTAGGCAGATCTCCCGACTGCCAGACTCCCTTCCACTATCCTACCTCCAGGTGCAGAGATCTTCAACAGGTTATGGGGTGACGTTGCATCAGCACGTCGAACCCCAGCCATGATGGGAGATTTCCGAGACCGGGTTAAGCTAGTCACTCGTAGCTCCTCAATTTCCTCACGATGGTGTGTTTCCACCGGTCCTATACACTGGCCGAGAACGCACAGACTGAAGCCAGGCGGACTTGACCTCTTGCCGTCCAAAGCACAACGATTTATACCGCATTGCCACGAAGGAGGACTTTATAACACGTTGCATGCAGAGATTGACTGCAAATTTAGTGCTTTGAATTTAATCTAATGTCTGAAATAAAAATCAAATATATTGAGCCGGTGGAAACATTTGTCGAATTCTAGACCGAACTAATTTTTGCGAACAACCTGAAACATAATTTTTCAACTTAACTACCAAACTCCATACTCAATGTATCTCAATTATTTACTTACAAAGAAAAGGAACAAAATTTATTTTAAAGTTTTGGATTTGAACCCGCGACCCTTAATTTATTTAAAAGAAATATCTGTGACGCGAGTACTACACCAATACTCCATAACGTCGCTTGAAGAAAATGCCTTGAAACGTATTCATGATTGCGCAAGCTGCCACTTTTCTATGCGACGAACACATTTTCACTGCAAGTTACAAGAAGTATTAATTTTAGCTCATTGCACAGTACTTTTCAATGTACTATTCGCAAATTATGCCATCTTGTGTTCAAACTTGACAGCTATTTTCTCCAGATGCACCACGAGTAAGTGCAGTGTTTCCAACCTCACAACAGTTTATCTCATTCAAATTTTAACATGCCGAATCGCAAGTATTCTCTCAAATTATTCCTCATTCTTGAGTTGTCCGTTTTGTTTTATATTAATATGTTATGCGAATATAATTTTTTACTTCATGATTTGATTTATTTTTCATCGCCTCTTGTGCCACTTTTGGCTTATTTGCGAAGATGGGGATGAGTGATGATATGATGAAATTGATGAGGACACGTACAAACATCCAGGCTCAGACCAGAATTCGAACCCGGGACCATTGGCGTCGTTGCACGCTAACCACTCCGCCACAAGGCTCGGCTTCTTACTTCATATTATAAACAGTAATGTAAATCATACACCAGAGGTTTCCTCGACTAGTAGAGGGACCTGCCGTAAAGTTGGCTAATCTATGCGGGTTCTCAAGAGCTATGTTGCAAAATTAACGATTTCTGGACTTTGAAATTTTCAGGGCGGTCAAGTAACATTTGGAGAAGTTTAACACTATTAACACAGTTCCAAACTGTTGGTTGATTGACTTGATACCTTTAAACTTGGCTTTGTGTATCTTTTTTCAAAGATGAGAATGGATAATTGCAGAGTAAAACATCCATGCCCACTTGCCCAGGATTCAACCTCTGACTCAGGATAGTAACTGATCTAAACTTGTCTGAAGCAATTTTATTTTCCTTTACTCTATTAACAAAATGTGTGTTTCGAATTATTTTCTTGTTCGCATTGGTAATATTTTATTTAGAATAATCACATTTTTTGTTATGTACGAGTTAATTAAGCCCTGCCTGACAGTCATATATTACCACCGTTTTACCACCAATTAAAAAGCTTACCGGGATTCATATTGCGCCTCAGGATACTGACAAAAGTAAACATGTCTAATACGCCTTCCTTTTCTTTGGTATCTTGACAAACTATGGGCTTTCAATTCTCTTCCTAAAGAGGGAAGGCTATTTTTTGTGTGTTTATCACCTCTGGACAATTGGAATTTGAACAATCGTATTTTAGTTATGTATGAGTATCCTGCAGAATAATTCATTACGATGATGTCTACCAGCATCGATGTCTTGAACGGGATTCGATTCGAAGCTCAGTGTTTCAGGGTAGTTACTAATAGAGTTATGAATACCTTTTCTTCCCTACGTTCTCTTATAAAAATATGTGCATCCAATCACTGTTTTGTACAGAGTTAAGAGCATTCTTTATGCATTTGTGGAATGTAAGTATGGTATAAATTACATTTTAGGTATGCACAACTGGTTCAAAAGTCTTAATCTCAGGGTGTTTAACGTTCTGATTTATTCTTTCTTCAAAATATTAGGCTGCTCATTTACGGTTCGTCATTTCATTTCGACATTAAAAGGAAGCTCCAATGACAGGGTGGCCTCCTAAATCATCATATTGTCAAGGGGAAGCTATACCTGGTAAAATGCAGAAGTGGTGTATGCCGAAAACCTAGTCCCAAATTACCTTTCTGTGAAATAAAACGAAATTAAAGTCAAAACATTTACACCAATGTATAGCCCATGCGAAGCGCGTGATCAACTTAAAATACGTTAGTATGCTTAATTAACACTGCCGTTATGGTTCAAGCAAGCATATAATCTCATCATTTGTTTCTAATCGTAATACAGGTGAATTGCACGAAAATTGGTTCTGTAAATAATAATATATAGTATATTGTCATACCAGAAATTTTACCACCGGGATTCAAAGCAAGATTTGCATTGCAAGAAGACATTGGATGTGGAGCCTAGGCATAATTTACCCACCAAAAGCAATGATAATGTGCTCAGGAAAATAACCAGAATAAACAAATCCTTAAGTTACACCGCAAGGTTTTTTTTTATCAAGAGAACATTGATTGCATAATCATAGTTGAAATACTTTTCTAGCACAAAAATTATTGTTCATCATATTTCCAGTCCAGCATGAAAGTCGAAATGTAATACTCTGAGGACAGAAGTTCGGAACGTAAGTATCCAGTTGCAACAGGAAATTGAGGAAAGAAGGTATCAGAACGACATCGAGTACCGAGTTTTGCTACGGAAACATAAGGCAGAGAATAAGCTTCAAAAACACTCGAAGAAGAAACCAATGTAGAAAAGTTTCTTCAGAGCATGAGGTTTCCAGAAATAGTGCCTCATTTCCACGCAGATCCAGAAGAGTTCGGTTCAAAGACTTTTCTCGGATTAAAATCGACTGAAACCAAAAGAATATCACAAACTCCAAAGACGACATATTAATAGTAAACGTGATTCAGTAAAACATTTTTGAAAATAAGTCCTATGAAGAGATACATGGAAGATTATTTTGGTCGTCATTAGCACAGTCAGAAATTAAGGCGTTTCAGAATCTTCACTCGAGCACCTATTTATCCACATTATTAAGAAATTCTGTTTAATTCAAGGAATCTACGGGATCAGCATGTAAGTAAAATGTGCTCTCCTGAAAGATTGGTGACGTGGAGAGACCAAATATATCCCTAGGGTTGATACTATAATCCAAAGGACAGAAATAGACAAACTAATCATTGATTTAAATCTGTTCGGGGGAGAACAGATGGATTCCGACCTTTATAACTTTTGACATCAGACGTGTTACTTTCAGCATTTAATACAAAGTCTGATAGAAAATGGTAACGATGTCTGTACATTCCAAGGGGCCATACATGGCAACTCTATACCGAAGGATGTAAACAGATCATATGTTAAAACTATCGATTTTTTATCTATGAGAAAACACAGTTATGTTCAATATTGGTAAACAGTATTCTAGAATGGGGGAATGTTAATGTTTTAAAGCAAATGGAAAGAGCTTTCGGTTTATTTATTTATTTAAATCTATAAAGTAGGCACAGTATATGCATTATCTTTTTGGTTTTATTTCAGATGTTATTTTCGGACGTGAACTTAAAATCTATGAGGATGGCAACATTTAGATGTTCTGTTTCATTTATTAGAAGGAGATGAAAGTGATGTGCATTTGAGTTGTAAATCTAGTTGTATCCTGCTGGGACACTTGTTCACACACGCCACATCAACAACATCTCTTCACTTTGCTATTTTTACAATAAATATTGAACTCCTCTTGTAGAGGTATTTCAACCCATGAGTCATCAGAATTGAGAATAGCTCACTAAAGCACAGTCAGTCGTATTCAGAGATCTTAGTGGTTAGCAATTCACTCCTTCAAGAAAAAATAAATATATTCTTGCATGAATATTAACCTTTCGTGAGTCATGGGAGGATAGTTACATCGATGGTTGCGTAATGTGCTAATGACTAGGTTTCGAAAATTTGTTAAATCCATGGAATAAAGCACCGAATTCTCAATTATGATGATTAGATCTTTCCTTTCAACAATTGATATTCTATACAATTATAGCTCTCCTCCTGGCCTTGCGATTTAAGGAGCCGTGCCTTGTACTCCGACTGCGGGACAGCATGGGTATGAGTACGCCTGGGTCGGCTTACGTATAGGACCGGTGGCAACTCACCATCGTGAGGGATTTGGGAAGCTAAGAGTGAGTAGCGTAATCCGGTCTCAGAAATCTCCTATAAATGCTGAGAGTTAGACGTGCTGACCCCAAGTCACCACATTACCGTTGAGGGTCTCCGCACCTCTAGTTAGCATTGTGTGAGGGATAGCTGCAGTCTGAAGATAGGCCTAGACATTCCAGGGCTGTCATGCCACAGATTATTTTTATTGTTATAAAATTATAAAAAATGAAATTCCATATACGTTTAAAAAGGCACTCTTAGTTACTCGGGTACGGAACGGCAGACCGGATTTTTAGTCACAACTAGGAAAGCCTATAGTGGCAAAGGACTTAGACAGCAAGAGGTTTCAATGAACCCTCAATAGCGGCTCCAAAAACTTATTAACACTAAACTCAAATTAGTGGTGCAAGAGAAGAAGGTTTGATACTCAGCTAGACTGAGGAATGGTGTTGAATAAACAATAGTTTATAATTATAAACGTTAAGTCAGCACACCCGAAACTAGAGACCGTGCGCCACGATCGCAGGTTTGAAAAATCATTCTAATCTACTGTTATTATGTTTTTAGAGGTCAATACGGAATTTCAGGCGGAATACGGAAAATTATTGTGTTTTGTCCTTACTAGTACTTTAATAAATATAAATCGAAATCTGCACAAAAAATAACTATAATTTGTCTTTCGTTGAGAATCGGAAATTCTACCGAACGAATCTGTCATCTACTGTGATGATGTTAATTACTTGTGTGGTTCACATTTGATTTCTTAAACAGAATTTCTCGTTACAAATAATGTTAGGCGTCCTTACTTTACGACTCAGCTCTCTCTCTCTCTCTCTCTCTCTCTCTCTCTCTCTCTCTGCTTATTTCTCGTTGCATCATATGACTGGAAGAAGTTTCATGAAACAAGGGTAGACTAACAATGTGGATCAATTTTATTCTGACTAATAAGAGGATCGCAAATTAAATTAGACGGACTTTGAAAAATATAATTCAGAAAGTGTTGAAAGAAGTAGAATACAGGAATATTTTTAAAATTTTTGGCATCAATATCGACGGAAGCTAATCATTCAATATGAACAAGAACAAGTGTTAAAGCCCGTCATCTCGAAGACTCAAGTAAACATTCCTTCTCTCTTCAGCGTTGGGAATAAAGTGGATTTAACGTACATGGGATAAAGCTTCGGAAACGCCTTTCGTCTGAAACTTACCGTTGCCTAGATAATGCGAAATCGTTTCGCCATTTTGAGTGTCTGGAATCCGAGACCCAAGTTGGTTTGACGTACATTGGGCCACGTTTTAAGAATCCCCAAAAGGTTCCAGTGATATCATATGAGATCACCTTACAAAACCGTGATTCTGCTAAATATTTTGCAATACTTGTTATTAAACATGCTTTAATGTCCCTTTTCAAGGCCCATGATTTACGCATAATGTAAGTAAATTTTAGTGGTCTGTACTAAAACAATGATTTTTAGTAGTTGAAAATTACGTCCTTATAACTTCACTGAATTTTTACCGAAATTATTGTTATTAATTTTAATTTAGAATACTGAGGTCAATTGTACTTACAATTTATCGTCGGTAGTTTCATGTCAGCATAAAATAAATAAATGACATCGTACTCCTTTCCTTGCTAACAAAACAGTGATCTCATATGCGATCACTGGGACTTAGGCATTTCGGAACTAGAAACACTGATAGTTTGTAAATCGCACTTATTCGTTGTTTACGTTGAAGAATTAGCGACAAGCAGTGCATTGTTTTTACCACTAGCTCCTGCATTTATTCTTTGTGATTGTTAGACGATGTTAGGTGCCCTAGTCGGTAGAGTGTCTGACTCCCATGCGAAAGGTCCTTTTTCGATTCAGGGGATGGATGATATAAGGTCTGAATTTTTCTGTATTTCCTTCACTTAAAACGTCTCTCGGGCACACCCAGTATTAAATCAGGGGCTACCTGGAGGCAACCCTGTGGGTAAAGGCAGTCGGAGTGTGGTGCAGATCACATCACTGCCAAATATGGCTGAGATCGAGAATGCTTGGGGTCCTACCCCCATATCCTCTAAATGTGCCTTCATGGCATGATGCTGTATACACCTTTATATTTACCTTACCTTACTTACTACGTCGTGTTTACCGCAAATTAAAGTGTGTCCAATTGAAGAAGTACAGGTTATCCTAAATGATCTGGGTGAAAATGAATCAGTTACCGATACCGAAGTTGTCTTCCTATCGCCAGACAAAGTGGATTGCATTAGTGTTGAAGATGAAGGTGACAATGATGAGATTGGTCTAGCTAATGTAAGCGAGGTACCAGGTCCACAGGAAGTATGTTAAAACAGGAATCATGCTGGTTTATTCAATGATGAACATGAAGGGAATGAGGATGGTAATAATGCAATCGCGGTAGATCCAGTTCAGTCAAAAACGTAAGTGACTCTAGTGTTGAATATAGTGTACAAGGAAGCAAGAGAGAACGAGTTGGCACCACAGTTTGCGCCCTTGGCCACGTCTTCTGCGCTCGCCGACGTGATTTGTTTATTTAAAAAAAAATTGAACTTAACGATGTGTTTGTACGGCCTCTAATATGGTAGAAATTTTCAAAATATTATTTTCACTTTTCTTAATAATGAACGAACTGGGTAAGCAAGAACCGTTTCAAGATAGTTAGTTACATGTTTTATTTAGCTAAACAAATTCATTAGCGACAATAAATTGCAAGAACAATATTTTACGTCTTTTGTGATTTTCACATTTGTAAACGTAATTGAAAAATAATTGTCTTCCGTGAATCTCCTCAATTTACTACCTCATATTTTTAAATTTTAAATGTCTCGCATAGCTAATTAACTTACAGTAGTTTTCGGGGTGAAAAAAATCCTTAAGTTCTCTAGCAACACCCGTTTCCATGGTCAAAAACAAGGAATGCAAACTCCAAATATTTGTTTGGTATTATACCTCTAAACATTTGTTTAAAACAAGCACGATGTTGATATTTTCACATTGAGTATACCAACATGTAATTGCATATGGACTGAATCATCTCTATATTATGTAGATGACACTTTTGTTTGAAGCACCTTTGTGTAACCAGTATTTGAGTCCTCTCTGTGTTTTATTGATCTGTGAGAAATATTGTAGCCAGACAATGAAGAAATAATCAAACAATTGCAACAGTTCTATAATTCAAATACATTTTTTGTAATTATGTTTTGTTATTTAGTTTTGAGCATAATCTGAAAAGAATGAAGAAATTTCTGTTGTGCTACTCTATTCAATGTTGATGTTATTTTGTTTGTTTTTCGTAACTATAGTGACTGTAGAAATTGTTTAATATACTAATGTGTTAAGGAACATTTGAAAAGTTATTTTTATATAAAAACATTTGCAACAAACTGCTCCACACTGGGGACAGTTCCAATAAATTGGCGACCTGGAGCCAGGATTCGAAAATAGTGAGTTGGTAAGAACTGAACTGATAATGCTATAATGAAGAAAAGTGAAGTGCCTTAAGTGCTTCGAAGTAGCGTGTGTCTTCAAACGGATATCAGTGATGTTGCTGAAGTAAGCATTGAAGAGGACAATTCTGGTAAGCAAATGGAGTATTTACTCTGTTGTAAGGACAGATTTTCTGACACTCGCATGATTGAATGTACGTCATGCAAGAAATGGGAACATGTAAGTTGTAGGGGTCTTACAGTATTCACTGGGTAATATTCAGCTCTATGAAAGAAGACTATTACTGTAAGGCATGCAAGCCAGAATTCAATCCATTCACTCTAAAATCTTACTTGTATACGGTAAATCCAAATTTTGACCACATTTTATCTGCTTCTCACTTGAGTTTGGCCCAACATGAGTATAGGTTGCAAGACAAGTTGCTCCACAATACCGAAACGCTGGAGAATAGGTTGCAAGACAAGTTTCTCGACAATACCGAAACACTGGAGAATAGGTTACATTAGAACACTGAAGCTCTGGAGAATAGGTTACTTCAGAAGACTGAAGCTTTGGAGAATAGGTTACAATGTAGACTTGATCAGAACACTGAAACGCTGGGCGAAAGTTTAAAAAAAACTGTGACGTTTGGGGCACAAAATTGGTTAGGTTGCAGCAAAGTACTGAAAAACTGAAGGAAGGGCTCCAACATGTAGACAATAAGTTGGAGCAGGTTTCCGATTCTTGTCAATCAGCTAATAGGTTACTAAATGAACGTATAAATGATGAAGTAACTATATGAAATTCGAAAGTCACTGATCTTGAATCAGAACTAGACCATCATGATGATGAGTTAAAACAACACTTTTCAAACCAGTTGTGCCAACATGAAACTTCTATAAGTACACTACAAACAAATATGAATACTGCGCAGGTAAATTGGCAAGAATTTGATTCTATGCTTAAGGATTTAAATGAGAAATGCATTAACGTGGAGCAAAGCGATGTTATTTGTACTAGTATGGTTAGAGACGTTCTACAACCAGATAAAGAATTAAGTAATGAACAGAGGCACATAGCATTCCAAACCGATACAAGATTAAATTCTAAAGTCAAGCACGTTGTTTGTAGTGAACACAATAAATGCGAAACATTACTTAAAGGTTCTTCTGGCTATGATGCATTTGATTCTGAAGTGAATTCTGCAGAGGAAAATCCAACCAAATTGTGCAAGGGCAAATCTGCTCACAATAATGGTAGAAATAAATTTGGTAAAGCTTCTACTTCACAGGGCAAGAATACATATGCATTGCAAAATTGTGTTTTAGATAATACTGAATTTACTAATATCAATCCTACTGTTGACAAAATGCAATTGTACTTGTTCACTAAATAACTATTCATGTCTTTCTTCGTTGAACAGCTCTTTACTGTATGATAATAAGCAAGTACATACTTGTGAAAATAATGCACCTAGTTCTTTATGTGCTACAGACACATCAAAGGAAATTTATTCTGCATCTAGCAGAAATTCCACACCTTCTGGAACTTACGTTGCTTGTGATCATAAAGACAATTTCACAAGTCTTGAAACTTCAGTATGTGGTTGCCAACGTCAAAGTACATGTCATTCCTTGATCCATGTTTCCTGACGACTCAAATGTAAATCATAGTCCTTTCACTAGAACAAACTGTACTTATAACCCGATGTGGCTGAATAATGATTCTACATGGAAATCTTATGATCAGTCTGATACATGCTCTAATAAGTTTTCACGACTTAGTGAACTCAGTAAATTGCCACGTTTTGGAGGAGATGTTTCAAAACAGTCTGCTAGAGAATTTATCGAACAACTAACTACAATGTTAAACTTAATTGGTGTTCCTTCCAAGTATAAATTATGTATAATTCGTAAGTGTTTTTATAATGTAGGCGCTTACTGGTTCAACGGTGAAAAGAAGAGTTTAATTTCTTATGAGGACTTTGTACATACATTTCTTGGTCAGTTTGCATCTAATGAATTATTAGAAAGTCAATTGACATTGTTACGATCTAGAAAATACAACCCAGCTTTAGGTTTATCATTGGAAGCATACGCTTTTAAAAACGTACTCTGCTTATTTGTAACCTTGTGGGAACTCCAAATAAAGTTGAAGTAATACGGATGATTTTGAAATAGCTACCTGAGTCAATTTGAAAGAATGTGGGCTGCCATAACATTACAGATCTTAAGCAACTGAAGCAGAAATTAAGGACTATTGATTTGTATTCGACTGATAAGAATAAAAGTTTATATTTGCCCGGTGATAATACAGATTCTGATGACAGGGCTAATAAGAAGAGAAGTTTCGACAGACCGAAATATTTCGTCGGACAAGTAAATGTTGAGCGGAAATGTTATGATTCTACAACACAGACTGAAAATGCAGGAATCAATGTAAATCATCGCCCGTTTCCCAGAAGATTTAAACGCAATCCCTCAAGAAGGCAGTTTGTAAGGTCCGAATGAACTCATAATAACGTGAATGATTCTAACTTCAGACGTGAAGATTATCATTCCAGATATAATAATAATGGAAGTGCTGGTATTTGAAGAAATGCAAATGTTGATGAACTATCATCTTATATTAGTGGCCAGTATACACTTAATTGTAATACTAATCAGAATAGTGTCAGTGTTTGTAATAATTTTCGTATTCTATAAATTACTCGGATGCTAGAACGGATAATCCTGTTTCATCTGAAAGGTTAGGCGTGTATACTTGAACAGTGCGTTGATCATAGCTGTTACAAGAAAGTTCATTGTTTCTTATTATCGTATGAAAAACATTATGAATTTATTGTATTTGTTCTGTTTATTTATGTTCTGCTGATCGTCATATTGTCTTTTATGGAAGAACCCATGTTTGGCCTCTCATCTCACAACTGTATGACTTATTTCAATGTATCAAAGACAAGTGTTCGACACAAATAAAAGCTTAAAGCGCCAAGGAAAAAGTATACAAAGTGTCCCGCTGGAAGAAAGATAGGAAAGAATATATGTAATGTAGGATAAAGTGAATGTAACATGGTATACCCTTATAATGAATTACTTAATTTGCACATATAGCTTCAAAGGGAAGCAGTGCACTCGTGAAGAATATAACCCTTTAAATGGATATAAGATGGTTATGAAATAGTAATAGTAATGAAATTACAATAAAGAAGAAATTTACTGAAGATGGCTGTAAAGAAGATGGGAAAAGATTGAAATTGCTGCCAACGAAGTAGTAGAAGAAGAAGTGAAGATGATACATTGAAGATGTTACGTTTGAAAAATATACATATTTCTACATCAAAGTATGATGTCGAGGTTTTCAACCGGAGGAGAAGGCTATTTCCGTGAATCCCCTCAATTTACTACCTCATATTTTTAAATTTGAAATGTCTCGCATAGCTAATTAACTTACAGTAGTTTTTGGGGTGAAAAAAATTCTTAAGTTCTCTAGCAACGAACGTTTCCATGGTCAAAAACAACACTGCAAACTCTAAATATTTGGTTGGTATTATACCTCTAAACATTTGTTTAAAACAAGCACGATGTTGATATTTTCAAATTGAGTATACCAACATGTAATTGCATATGGACTGAATCATCTCTATATTATGCAGATTACACTTTTGTTTGAAGCACCTTTGTGTAACCAGTATTTGAGTCCTCTCTGTGTTTTATCGATGTGTGAGAAATATTGTAGCCAGACAATGAAGAAATAATCAAACAATTGCAACAGTTCTTTAATTCAAAGACATTTTTTGCAATTATATTCTGTTATTTAGTTTTAAGCATAATCTGAAAAGAATAAAAAAAAAAATCTGTTGAGCTACTCCATTCAATGTTGATGTTATTTTGTTTGTTTTTCGTAACTATACTGGCTGTAGAAATTGTTTAATATACTAATGTGTTAAGTAACATTTGAAAAGTTTTCTTTTTTAAAAAAATATTGCAACAAACTGCTCCACCCTGGGGACAGTTGCACAATGCGGGCAAAAGTGTGCCATGGAAACCGGTTGCTAAAAAAGGACATTTTCATCCTTAAAAAAAGGGTCGATGAAGCGATTTCTTAATTTTCTCGGCCTTTTGGGACAATTTCATTGCGGGGGTTCGTAATCGGGCATTTTTGGCCTCCGGGGCTTCCTTCATGGAGAACATTTATGTCAGTCAATCAGTGGGATTTGGGCTATATATACGAGTATATTGGATACATAATAATAATACAAGACACAAAAAATAATGACATATTGATAAATCTCAAAATTGTTAATACATATTTTAAAATGTTTCTCCTCCTAGACAAACTGATCAACAATTTCATGTAGTTCAATTCCTTTCAGGCTGAAATGTCAATCCACGAAACGATTGCCAAATATTTTGGACAAATCCCGTTGAAACCTGTGCCCTTTGGTTCCAAACGTAAGCACTATGTGATTCAAAATGGGGTTATGTTGTAACTGTTAACGTTACAAAGGACAAAAGGCGATTTTAGAAAACTCTTTTGGTGCACTACCATTGATGAAGTAGAAGAATATGGAATTAATTTTGAAAGCTTTTTACAACATCTCTACTTCTAATTCAGTTAATGGAAACTACATAAGTTTATTGTTCAGTTATGAACGATAAGGACATCAAAAATACTACACGAGTGGATGATCTTATAGCTTCAAAAGGAACAATGACATATTAGTTCTTAGGAAGAATAACAACAGTCCAGTTACTAAAATTATTTTGAGAGCTTAGTTTGCTTTGTCAACAATGTTCAGTATTTTCTGCATCGCATTATTTTTATACATCCAAATGAAATCGAGTGGTCGGTAGATGAGTAATGGAAAATTACCACTTGAAATAAGATTTCAAGCTTTCCTGGCGACGAATGACGAAAAGATTCTCCCGGGCTATCGACCATTTGAGTTTTGGAAATATTCCTAGCTTTGAGAGAGAACGTCACTCTCATCTTTAGGGTAGAAGTGCAGTTAAAAAAAGAAGGAGATAAGTTGCCCCAAAAGGACTCCCATCAAAGAGTGGCGCCCTGCTGTGGTAAGCCGACAACTACAACACAAGGCGCAAATCTCGCCGCGGACACTTATGCCCTCCCCAACCACATTATAGTCCAAGGTTTGAGCTTTTTCCTAGGCGTAATCCTGACCTGAGAGTCAGACCCAGTTTTTAGGCCCCTTTGGAAAGACTTCCATTCAATGCAGGCATATAGTAGTATGCTAACTACCTACCAGGACATCGGCATTTAATCTACTCTGATTTCAATCTTGTGCAGAAATTTCTACCAGGGGTTGAATTTACATAGACGGAAAAAAAACTACGAGAAAACTAAAAGAGAAAGAAAGGAAGCACTCCGAAGGTAAATCAGACAAAACCTGGGCTGTGTCTTGAATTACATTGCTTCATGTAGGATGCCGGTTTGCGAAAAAGGTGGTGTAAATACACAAACTCTAGTGGTGGATATCCTTTTAGGGAGGATGGAGTCGAGATTTGAAACAGGTGTAGGTAAAGCCCGCTGGCCAACTGCAAATATGTGTGTTAGTAGGACCTACGCATTCTGACTGACAACGTTCTTTGATAAATTAACGATCTTTTTAAAGTCTGGCCGAAAAAAAAAACATCTGAATTTGCCACCAAAGACGTCTGCTTGAACGGAGGAGGAAGTCGTTGTTAGAGAAGTCGGTCCGTTTGACACAACTCCTCTGTTTCTCCGTGCATTGTTACTTTTGCTTCAGATCAGGATTTATGTCAGGATTTGATTTTCATAGCCTAACGGGCTCAGTGATTTCTCGTAAATACCAATTCTTCACTGGCCGAAACCTGTCGACAATTAATGCCACACAAATCCCAAAACCCCAAAAGTAACGTGTGACGGATACACTACTGTCAGGTGGAGCCATCTCATTACGATCGTCCAAGTACCTGCCGGGCGCACGGTGGTCACCAGTACCATAAGGTGTATCGCAGGGTCTATCGGGGGTCACTACTCCCCCTCAGACTTTGGGTGAATCGTCCTTTTTGAGAGCCACTTTGTGATTATCCTTTCCTGTCCGCTCCCCCGGATGAGCTTATGCTTGCCGGTGTTTCTCCTTCTAAAAAGGAGAGTGCTAGACTTTGTCCCTGGCTGCACTTGGACCCATATTTTTTTCTTCGCTGAGGAAAATCGGATCTTTTGGGATTTTTTGGTCCTGAAAAGGTTGAAAAAAGCCATTCAGGGACGTCTGTGTTCTGCCCTAAGAAGTCTAGCCACCATAAATGGACTAAACTATAGGAAAGATTCCTCGTCGTCGTGAAGGTGGGAAAATACTGTTTTCTTTCTTAAGCACAACTGATCTTTTTTATAGCCGGGGTGCTAAAAAAATTAATGGAAAAAAGATGCCCCCAAAGAGCACATAACATATAGTGGTGCCCAACCGTATTCAACCGGCAACTACACTGCAGGGCGTTGGATCTATCGCAGGACACTAATGAACTCCCTAAGAACATTCTAGTCATGGAGTCGTTCTATGGCCCAAATATAGTCTTCCCCTTATAATAGATCCAGTATAGCCGGATTCCTCTCTTGTGGAAACCTGAATTTTATGCGTGAATTCACTATCAGCGAACTACCAACAAGATATAGGGTATCATGCTTCCTGGTTTATAGTATTGTTCAAGTAGAATTTTACCAAGTGACGAGATTAGAAAGAAGTTGAAAATATTACAAGAAAGAAGGAAACATCCCTACTAAGACACCAGTAGATAGAGAAATCCTTGGCTGCGTCTTGAACTTCTGAGTTTCATCTAGATTCTAGTGTGCTATAGACCTCCACGTTAGACGAGGAAGGAACTTCGCACACCCTATTGGTTCCTATCCTTAAGGGGAAGGTAGATGTTGGTAATCTTAGGAGAGGTGTAGGATTTAGCCCTAAGGCTATCTGAAACTATAATTGAAGGGCTCATGTGTATAACATGGTAAGTGGCATTTTGGTTATTTTTAAATTACAAAGTAAAATGTACCATCCTTCAATTTTCGAGTGAAGTTGCCATGTCATATAATTTGCTCTGGACTTAGTGAATTCTTCTGAAATTGGTAAACACAACTTTAAAACAATTTATCTACAACATGGCTTCTAATAACCTTTTTTTCTTAATTAACTCATAAATGACCAAAATGTCACTTACTATGTTTTATACACGAACCCTTCAATTGATAGTAGGATCTACAGATTCCGATTGATAACCGTAATACGGGCAACGAAGAATAATTTTGATAGATCAGGCCAAAATTTAAACAGTGTAATATAGGTTCGTGGAAGGGGGATCCAGGTGAAGATGGTGGACCAATCGGGTGGAGTGTCTGCGCGCACGCAGCAAAACTGTACTACTGAAACCAGCGGTAATATAGTCAAATCAGTGATCGGTTAGTTCGTATGAACTTTCCAGCCTGATCATTACCAGTGCGTGGTTGGAGATCGGTTAGTTCATTATTGACTATTTTTGTGGGAGCAGGAAAAGATTTATTATGCGTTTTGCCTCGACTCATCTCACTCAACAGGCCGCTAGGTGCTGTGACTTGCCGCGAGTTGATATCTTCCTTTAGATGAGGCCTTGCTGGAAAATATGTATTATCCAAAACTGCACTACCACCCTGAATATGAGAGTGACGTTAGCTCTGGAGTCTTTTACACAACTCACCTGGTCGATAGCCCGAGAGAAATCATTTCATGAAAATAAACATTTATTTTTGTTTTATTACTATTGTGAGCATATTGAACCCCGTCGTAGCGCGATGTAATAACCACTCCGTCACGGGTCCTGGTAATTTGTTTTCTTGTAACATCATATCCATATAGAATGTGTATTCAACCTGAAAAAAAATGGTCATGTAGTATGTTATATTTTCTATTATTCATTCCTAACTTTTACCCTCGAGGTCTCAGTGATCTCATATGAATTCAACAACACCATATCAAATCGTGCATGGCTAACAGAAAAATTCGATTTAGTTGCTCATATTACCTCATCAGAAGTAAATATACCGAAATAAATAAAGAATCAAGAAAAAATACTCTGGGACTTCGTGGGTTAAATATGTCGAATCCAGGAACATGTGGGTTTAACACACAACGAGCCAAGGATCAGAAGCAACCATGACTTTTTGCCTTTAGTGCACGAAACTCTAAAAAATGGATAGATTAGCTTGTAAAGAAGTGTGAAAATATCATAATTTCCGTGAGGTGAGTTTGCAACATAGCACATAGAAAGTAGGTCAGAAAGTGTAGCCAGGTGCTGCTGTTTAACTTACAAGTTAGCATAGCTCTTAGAGAAGGTGTAGATGCAATCATGTTCATGGCGTTAGTTGGCAACACTGATCGTAGATAAAATGACGTGTCCCTAGTCTCATCTTTCACCTACTGTAATCTTCTATGAATATTATTTTCCTTATTTTTGACAACATTAATTTGTAAGCGAAAGCGTTCTATGTTCGTTTTTCCATCTGTATAAAGAATGTTATCGTAGATAGCCGCCACCAAATAGGTGAGTCCTCAATATTGATAACAGAAAAGTGGCCTTCGTAGAGGTACTTGTCAGAGAACAGGCCCTGAGACACTTATAAACAGAGATTTGTTTGAACATATATACATTAGTACCCAAGAATCACGGATATATATTACAGATATATTTCTATGTAGGGTCATAAGTGGAAACTTTAAATTTTTTATTCATCTTTTATTACCAACCTTGAAAAATGCATTTAAGTAATACTTTTCCTTACAGGATTTATTTATCTTGGTACTGTTCAATTTATCTACATAGAAATCTAACCTTCTAACCCAGCAGGCTTGATTTTGCCGAAACACTAGCATTCAATATGTTCTTGTCCCGGATAAGATCAATCCAATCTTATCCATCGTTACAGATTTTATTTAGGTACTTCTCAAACCTTATCACTTCATCTTCTTCTTGTCCTTCCATCGGTCTCTTACCATCAGGTTTGCCAACAAGAATTATGTAAACTCTCCATTTCACTCCCATTCGTGCAACATGGCCTGCCCATATAGGTTCTCTTGATTTAATCATTCTAATAATAACTGGACATCATTTTTAATTATCAGATATGTTACCTGCTGTACTCACCTCTCACCTTGTCCCAGTTAGGTTAAAATATTCTTCTATGGATTTCATTTTCAAACACCCGTAATTTTTATTTCTCTTATAATGAAAGGATACCAAGTTTCACACTCGTAAAATATTACAGGTAAAATTCCTGTCTTGTGTATATTATATTTTAACTTCTTAGATACTATCAGAGAAGATAAAACATAATGATAGAAAAGTGACACGCATTTGATGAATTGAATCTGCTTTTTCTTTCCTCTTTAGTGTTAATTTTATTTGTTAGCATTACTCCTAATTGCTTGAATTTCAAATCTGATTTAACCGAATTGTTGTTGATATTTTTTTATTAATATCTAACATTTGATATTCTACCTTTAATCATATGTTTAGTTTTGTATTTTTTACCTTTCTAATCTATCCCTTTGGCTGCTTTTAAAAACGTTTTTAGCTTTATTCTTAAGCATCGCTAGTTAGGCAATATCAAATGCATGTGCTTACAACTGAATAAGAGCTAATCTTGGTCATACATTAGTTTCTATTATCTTTCTAACAGCATAATCAAAGATAAAATTAAAGAGTAATTTAGATTATGTCGCTGTTTGTCTTAACCCATCATGCATTGTATATATCCCATTTATATAAATACCCACAAAAATGTTACTTTCCGTTTCATAATTGCATACTTTTATCACATTAAAAAGCCTCTTATGTATTCCCAACTGGATCGATTGATTGATTAATTTGCTTTATTTTACTTAACTTTTGTGCGACTTTTGGCTAATTTGCAAAGATGGGAACGTATGGTGAAATTGAGAAATTGTACACTCACAAGTATCCACGCTCAGGCCGGGATTCGAACCGGACCCTTTACGTCGTTGTGCGATGTGCCAACCACTCCACAATGAGCATGTTATTCTAAACTCGAATAATATAGGACATGAATTTATCTCTATTAAAGAATTCATATTAGTTTTAAAAATAAATCGATACCTGATCGACATTTTGATAGAAATCTGACATTTTCTAAAGTGCCTGTCTGATATTAAAAATTATTAGTTAAAATCCAAATTGAAAATCACCTGTAATTCAAATAGCATAAGGGGTTTGTTTCAGTTTACAATTTTTATTATTATTGTTTCAGTCTTTTTGGTTTAACATGCTTTATGATCTACTGAAAACTTCAATACATACATTTAAAAAAAACACCAATTATTATTAATATTTAAGTTCATACATACTCGTAAAAATTCCCCAAGAGAGTGTTGTAGGCGTAGCACAATCCCAATTCAGTGTTCATCATCTTAGCAGATAAACGAGGAAGCACAATACCTGGATACAATTCATCAGCTGTTGTAGTTTCTCTGTCAATTTTGACCTAGAGTCCACATAATGGTATGAATATAATGTTATTTTATATTAGTAATTTTGATTAGATAAATTTATACAGTAAAAAATGTATAATATGATATATTCATACACACATGAACGCTGAACAATAAGTGCTTTAGGATCCAAATAATGAAATGTTCCACATTGTTTGCCCTGGCAAATTTCAGACGTCGATGAACAAAGTCCGCAAGGTGTCAAAATTCCTCCCTGGTCAACTGGTACCATGGCTACTACAGCAACACGAACTTGGCGGACACTTTGAGAGGGAATCGTATCAGATATTAGATCCTATAAAATCATCCTACGGATGTGCAATAGAGGTATAGCGAGAGGAGTATAGAGGACAAAGAAGTGTAGAAAATTGATAGTGGTGTTATTCCAAACACTCCAACAAGTCCGAAGAGATGGTGCCATGCCCTATTTAACCGTGGCACTGTAGTCGCATTGTCATCTAGAAATATGGGTGGAGGTGGTGAGCTATCAGGTTTCTCCAGCTTTCACCACTCAAGTTTTGTTGTTAGGTCCTAAAATATACTAGAAAACTCTTCCGAGGACACCTTCAAAACTGGTGTTTTGAAGCTAACGAAGCACATATGAATACCCGGACATGCACGCTCTTCAAGGGGATATCATCACTAAGACGCCTTTCTTCCATGTACCCATGATCAATTCAATCATTTCCTTGACCGTTATGAAGCATGTTTTGCAATTAAGTAGTCAACAAGCTAAGTCAGCCTACGGCTTAGAAATCTCAGTCAATGCAATGTATGTCCCAAGTTAATTGTGGAGATTTCTTGTACTTAATTGTTGTTACACTGAGTAGTAAAATAGTTAGTAATGTGTAGTTCCTTAGATATGAAGCATGATATTCGAAGATCGCTTCTTGGACCTAAACGTGGCTAGCTGTTATGTAATTTGTTTGGTATGTCTTTCCGGGCCGCCATTCTATGTGTAGTGTTCAACACAGTACATTATTATGGCGTGGGTCTCGGGTTCGAGTCCCTCCCTGCCTGGACATTAAAATCATAACTTTATTTTCATGCATGGTCTACTAAATTTTAATTTTTAAACTTTTTATACTTCAAATAACCTGTTTATTATATCCTATTATCGTTATTGCATTTTTAAAGGTATATTTGTTTTGAACAGTGTAATATTTGTTTGAGATGAACAACTTCTAGCGCTAAGAACAACGCATGTTCTTCAAATCTGCCCAGAAGAAGAACAACTCTATCAGATTGAACTAAATTATCTGCATTTTTGTTATAAGTCACTTTATGCACAGAAAGGTTACTCGGGACTGGACCTAACGCTGGAAACGATATCCAAATCACTGTGAAACGTGACTCCACAGAGTATGGAACCCAGTACTCCTCGATTACAAGGCGACGACGTTACCACTTCGTCATTGGGTAAGTTACCATCAGAGATAACAATTGGGCAGTTCCATCTGTGCTCTACAAATCTGCTATAATATCAGTTAGACACGTTCAGCATTTTATGTTAACACTACAGAATAATGCAGGTACAGAACCTTGCTAGAACAAGCGTAAACATATTGAGTAAATAATGCACAACTATAAAGAAGGTAAAGTAATCCGTCTCAGGTAAGCTCTGCGCGCACGTTGACAATACTTCTTCCACAACAATTGTCTCTCACTAGAATAAGATCATATCATTCGTGACACTCTAAAATTCAGCTAGAGAGCACCAAACGCAAATATTTTAAATACTGCTTAAATTGTAAATTATTTACATTGAAAGTAAGAATGCGCACACCCGCGATAGCCGAGGGTAATGTATATGCGTAACATGGATTATAATTCCTTTGTAATGAAAGGTTTCTTTCTTATTCGAACCTAGGATCTTTTGCATTTCAATCTATAGTACTCTCCACCACACCTTCGGTGTGCATGTTCTTTCCCGAGCGTTACAGACTCTTCAAGTAGGATGTACTCAGCAGCAACTTCTTTCCGTAACCTTTGGCCAGGCATACTCGTTTCTTGTGAAGATTTTGCATGGTGAGTAAATAGACAGTCTAAGCCTCGCCGATTTTCAGACTGGTGTAAGGCACCTGGTAAGCGACAGCCTTGGGTTTTATGATTGTTAATTATATGTTAAATTATCCATCTCAATGTACGTTTTGCGTTCATGGCGGTCGTCGTACCCACGCAGCCACCCCCCCCCCTTTCCGATGCGTCTCTACCAACTAGATATCAAAATGCACCATGCTCCAATTTTTGATCGGCCTCGTTACCTGGATCGAGATCAGTGTGCGTGTTGTATAGCATGTCGTGATCTTTGCATGGTGGGTCGAAGCCATTCACAACCCTATCTCCTCTCTCCAAACTTTGCCCGTGTTTGGTACCCGGACAGCAATACTGATAACCCGACAAGCACATTTCGAGGAGCAACTTGTTGATAACGTCGTTCAGTAAGTGTCGAGCCTCGTCTACATTACAGAATTTTGGAGGAATGGTGATGATGAGTACACCGAGGCCCTTACTTTCGTTCACGATGAAGTTGGCGAGCTTAGCGCTGATTTTCTGTATGATGCCAGCCAGTTGTTGTGGGAATTTTGGTTGCCGGCATACTCTTCCAGCAAGAGATCTAAGAGTTATCTCACGTAATTCACCCACACCAATTCCTTTGTAAGGTGTTGTAAAATTTGACGACGGGCACGGTTTTGAGTTGATTCCATATGGGCGTAATGATATTCTTGTATTTCTCGCCGCTGCTGCATTACACTCGGTTCTACTTGTTTTGACACAAAGCATCCGACCATATTAAAACCCTAGCAGGACCAAGGTGTGGAATAAAGTACCACTTTTGAAGTTTTTGTGTTGGTAATAGAAACTGTCTTGAGCAATTAAATTAAAAATCTTGTTTACTGTCAATTCAGATGTGTATTTTCATATTTGCTAAAATTTAAGAGAAAATGTTATCTCTATTTTAATTTTTAAAGGTCATATATAGAATGTGGCACTAACTGCCACCCTTGGTCCAAGGTGATACCTGCCAATTTCTGTACAATTCTTTTCGGCAGCGTTTGCATTTAGTGTTTGGTATTGTTGTTTAGCTGCCTGTGTTATTTGTATGCTACAATATTTGTCCGGAAGCAGTTGATAAAGTTTTCAGACAGTTTCGTACCGAATTCTCTTTGAAGTAGCCACCGCTGTTACTTTGTTGTTACCGCAAATA